>NC_139957.1:42796317-43048817 GCF_963454915.1 Gymnoscopelus microlampas
TTCCTTTTTACAACCACGTTGTGTCCAACTTCTCTCTATTCTACCGTGGTGCTGGTAACCGTGAAGCTGTAATTATCATGGCACTTGGCTGTGTCTCCCTTTCACAGGAAGGCATTCATCTAGAAACACAGCTTATGGCTAAGGAGCACCACTTAAGTCATTTCTTCCAGATAAGTTCCTATCTGATTCTCAGAGGGAGGTCTAGCCTTAGAGGCTGTTAATGCACCATTTGCCCCACAGTTGTTTCCCATGTTGCCACAGCCAGCGTTGCCATGTCCACTAATTATAGGCGACTTTGGCCTTGTTTTTTCTGAACAGTCACTTGTTACACGTAAATATTGGGTTGTGCCTTTTTGTGTGGCTTTTTTTTCTAAAGTGTAGTTACTTATTTGGGCTTCCTTCTTATTGTTTTCTATTTTGTCCATGGACCCCCATCTGAAAATATTTTGTGACAGGGACCCCCCTAATACAAGATTTGTGTTGTTAAAATGTTTCAAAAACATTCCATTTCTTTCAAGAATGTTTTGTTGGGGGGGGGTAGCAGATCTACAAGCTCACAATGTATGAGCTTGTAGATCGTCTATTTTCAAATAGCCAATGTATATAGGTTCAAATTGGTTAAACTGATCTTGATGCTATATTAACAAATGTTGCTATACATACAGTATATATGTGTGTGTGTGTGTGTGTGCGCACGACTGCAAGCGAGCGCGCGTGTGCGCGTGCAGCGCATGTGCATGCACGTGTGTGTGTGTGCATGCACGTGTGCGTGTGCATGCACGTGCTCTCATGTGGTCTATTCGCTTCTGTTGGGCTTTGTTTTCGTAGACCTGGCCGCTTGTTTATCTCGCCTACATCTGGCAACACTGGCTCCAGCGTGTTGGCAGGCCTGTGAGGCTGACCTATCTGATGGAAGTACAACTAGAGGGTGTTCAAATGGAACAGAAATGTGTGTGGAGCTGATGAAAGAAGGTATTTCTGGGACTGACTGCCTTCACTTGCAGGAAACTCTGACTCAGCTGGAAAACCCTCAGACCACCTTCTGACAAAAAAATACACACAATGTGTTTTTGGGGTTTCGAAATCACCCTGGATCAATGTGAGACGTACTGTGAAGTTTACCATAGCTTTAAAAAAGCAGTCCAGGTCGAGTTCATGTGGTGGTGCCGTGGAGGAAGACGATTTTGTATTTATAAAGTAGCAATACCACAATGTAAAACAATACCCTATTATTTTCAAATGACAAACTTCATTGTGACTGATGTACTTGTCATGTATCAGTTATCAATGTCCCACAACTTTCACTGTCTTCTATTGCATTGGTTCTCAAAGTGGGGTCCGGGGACCCCCAGGGGTACTTGAGGGGATACCAGGGGGTCCCCAGCTAAATGATTTATAGGAACCAAATGGACCCTTATTGGTATGTAACTCTGAGAGTGTACAAATGGATTTTGTACACTCTCAGAGTTAAATGAACATTGATTTTACAATATGAATTGGGGTCCCAGAGATAGAAATGCCATTAAATGGGGGTCCGTAGCCTAATGCATGTCAAACTGGGGGGGCCCTTAAATTACAATGATTGAGAATCACTGCTAGAGCCGTAAAAATCTTCTCTTATGGGGGTCCCTGGCTTATCTTTTCAAATGGGGGTCCGCGGGCTAATAAGTGTCAATTTGGAGGTCCTTGACATGAAAAAGTTTGAGAACCACTGTTCTATTGCACCTTTTGACCTTTTCTGTACTGTATTGCATGTTCCCCTGTTCAGAAAGTAAAGGGCCTGGCCACAGGAAGCATCTTATCCAGGGACAGGCCAGTGGCATGTCCAGGGGTAGACTGGGTGCTACCTAGGGTTGCCAACTACATGACATTCTAACAAGGGACACCTGGTCAGGCGTCCCTTACTTCTAAGAAAAATAAGGGACACCCAGAAAAACATACAATCTCAGTGCATAAATGTACAGTTTTTGTATATCGTTGCTGTCGGGCAGAGACTCCTTATTCTAACCTTTTGTGTTTTTGAGTGGTGCCAACCACTCCTATACATGACTTTGTCCGTGTGTCCGTATGTATGTATGTCTGTCCAATAAACAAACATTTATGACAACATCAATACGGGGATCAATACAGGGCTCTTCAAAGGCACCACTCTCTTCACACAGGGTGTGATTTTTTCTTAAATGAATACCCTACTTCGTAATAATACAACGCCACACAAAAGCTTTTCAAGCTTGTAGATCTGTATACGTTTGCTACTTTTGAATTTGAATCCTGATTCAAGTAACACTTTTGGACATATACTACTGTATGAGGTTTCCACCCCGACAGAGACAGTATTATATGAATAACCTCTTGAACCCCAGCATCCATATTCCAGGGGGAACATTAGCCTGCATTTTGATGAACATCCAGGAGGCTGACAGGAGAGTTGGAGGCTCTGCAAGCCAAACTGGCACCGTTACTGTAGAGCAGAGAGGATGAGAAGTCCATCTGACATCACCACAGCACACTGACTCTACCATCAGCTAAATGTCTACGTTTTGTTGGGTTGCAGCACTGTGAAATATAACAATCTGGACTGGAGAGAAAAACAAGAAAAACCCCTCACAGCTGAATTTGATTTTCTATCTACGGTACGAGCACTTAAGAAAGCCTTCCATGTGTAAGTGGTGAGTTCACATCATGCGGTCTCTCCATACAGTAAGTTACACACATTAGATATTCAGGGAGATAGTGTTATTAGATCTATGTGAACTACAGCCCGGCCCCATGACAGATTCATGGCTCCAATGCCGATCCCAATTTTGGAGAGTCCCGGAACCAGATTGATGACGTTTTGACCGATATTTTATCAGAAAGTGCGAAGAAAAATTCTCTATAGTTGAACCATGGGATTCTTGCAACCCTAGTGTGTACCAGTGTTGATTTCGTCGACTAAATCTATGACGAAAAATGTTCGTCGACTACCTTTATTCACTGACGAAAACTAAATAAAAACTAAGACTAAATATATTGACAATTTCTTCAACAAATAAAAACTAGACTAAAATGTCAGTGAGGGACTAGCGGAGAAGAGATCCAGTAGAACTAAAAGACAAGTCATTTTATGTTTGGTTGCGCTCGGGTGTTGCACTCTGAAAATAGCAGATAGATAGATCTGCTATTTTCAGCATGCAACCAAGTGTAAAAACAGCCATTGCGACGCCATCATGGCACCGGCAAGACACATTTTTTTGTCGACTAAAACTAGACAAAAACTAAAACATTTCAGATGACTGAAATATGACTGCCAAATTTGCTGTTAAAATCAACACTGCTGTGTATGGAGGGAAGTTCACAGAAAGGCTTATTGACCGCTATACTGTTATAGCAGCAGGACAGACCCTCTTATTGACTGCCACATAGTGTCCAGTGTCCATGTGACCAGCAGCAGGACAGTGTCCAAACAGCGTACAGTTACAGTGTTACTTTGTGTCAACAATCAATCACACTATGGTCCCCTACAGTCTGACCAGCTGCTACACAGACACCGCGGCAGCTTCCACTAGAGCAGGGGGTCTTCAGGGGTTTTCAGGTCAAGGACCCCCCTATAGCTGAGAGAGAGAGATGAAGCAGGGAGGGACCCCCTCTATATTGTATAAAATTGTGTTGCAGATTAAGCTTTTTTCATAGATTTCATAAATATTATGTTTTTTTTGTTCATTTCAGACATTTAACCACTTAAACCTTCAATACTTAGTACTTGATTTGCTCCTTTTACCCTCTACACCAAACCTCTTTGCCGAAAATAGCCGATCTACAAGCTCACAACGCCTCGCAGTTTCGGTTAATGTTCTCCTCAGAATAGGGATGCTAGGGTTCAAGACTTCAAGTGCTTAATGTAAAAAAACATCCCATCACAAAGATTTGGCAGACCCACAGTAGTAGCTCTGAGGTGCCCATAGGGGTCCCGGACCCCCTGTTCAAGACCCCTGCACTAGAGGTAAAATCCAAGCACGCAATGGAATATAAATATGTATCGTTTCTGTCGGGGGGGAAACCATTATGTTCAAAACTGTTACTTTTTTTTCTGTAAAAAATAGCAAAAGTAGCAGGTCTACAAACTCAAAATGTGTCGCTTTGCGTTTTGAGTGCCATTAACGTGTTTAACGTGTTTTACCCAACATGGTTTTACCGCAATGGCGCAACGTACCAATGACGTGTTTGACGTATTATTATTATTTTTTAACGTTTAGAATCCAAGATATCATCATTTGAAGAATAGGCTCTATGCACAGCAGCCATATTGGAAAGAAATTGGGCCTCTTCTTACTTCCTTCACAGGTGTTACCAATGATACTAATTAAGGCTCTGTTCCATTATGGTCAGAGTGCTGATATTGTGCATGTTGGCTCACTAGAAACACTCCTTTTTGGTTCCCAAATGGCCCCTTATGGTGTGTAACTCTGAGAGTGTACAAATGGAACCAAATGGACCCGTAAGGGTCCATTTGGTTCCATTTGTACATTCTCAGAGTTATGGGGGTCCTTGAAAATAAGACAACCACTGTGCTACACTAAATGGAACAGAGCCTTAATTGGTAACACCTGTGAAGGAAGTAAGAAGAGGCCCAATTAATTCCCAATATGGTTGCTATGCATAGAGCCTATTGCTGCTCCATTCAATTCTTGTTTAACTTATTACTGAAAAAGGCTGTGTCTCGGCTCCTGAGCACTTTTTTTTTACTATGTATTTTTGGCCCAGACATGCAATTTTCAAAGGCAGACAATTAATGTCAACTAGGTCGCAATGACCTCGTTGACATTTGTGAAACCACACAGTATAACCCTCAGCAACCATCAGGGGATCGATTATACTGGAGATAAATATTCTGTGACTACTTGAAAAAGGTAAGAAAATTGAAAAATTGTACGAACATATTTTTTTTATTTCATTGGCACTGAATGAGTTAATGTTGCGGATCTGCTACTTTCGATGCCTTTTTTGTGACAGTATGATCAAGTAGGGCTTTAATTTACGTTAAAAAACAAAAATAAGTTCAAGTATGGAGATAAAAGTTTCTGCCTGACAGCAACACAAATCCATGTCTCTGTCTATGACTCATCTTATGTGGAAATAAATGCTTTTATTTTGAGGGTCAAATGGGGGATTAAAAAACAAAACAAAGGTTGTGTTTTGACGTTGTGCCATGACAACAATCAGATGGACAATCACCAGAAACATGTTTTTTTGATGTCGTCCAATTCAGTTAGATTTTTTTCCCACAAGGAACGCACAAACACCTGTGGAATGTGTTGTTAGCGTGATGTTGTTACTGCCAGTGGTGGACGTACAGTAACTACTACTTGAGTACTGTTACTTAAGTACATTTTTTTTTGCTCTTTGCAACCTGATAACTTTCACTCACGCTACATATATTTCAAATAGAAATATTGTACTTTTTACTCCAGTAGTAATACTCCAGATAGTTCACCCCCAAAATGCCTTTTTTTCTCCTGTCGATTACTCACCCCATGGAGACTTGAATTCATCGATATTGTTTGTTTTTGTCGCATTCTTAAGCCAATAGTTTGATGACCGGCGGCGGTTCCAGTAGGAGACACAAAGAGTCTTCTTTTGTACCGGAACCGCTGTCTACCGGTCCACTGGTCATCAAATTATTGGCTTAGGAATGTGACAAAAACTAAAAAATATAGAAATATAGAAAAAAGTATTTTTTTGGGGTGAACTATCCCTTTAAGCCCTATTTCTAATTTAGAGAACATCGTCAATCTACAAGCTCACAAAACGTCACGTAAATTTTAAAATAATTCTCTGATTGTTTTAGTCGCATACTTTTGAATACTTGAGTATTTACTACATACTTTGTCCACCCCTCGTTGTTGCTGCTGGACTTGAGAGCAGTTCACAAATAGCAACGCTCATTTCATGATTTCATAATATCTCTGCTTCTTCTCAAAGCATGGAGCGGTACGATAAAATGTGAATAACGTGTTTGGACATGAAGTAGAATAAGAGCTGCCAAATAGCTAGAGACAAGACAGACACCTGACACCAATATTAACACTGATCAGAAATTCTGACCAGTGTTAATTTAAACTAAAACTATGACAAAAAATGTTCCTCGACTAACTTTTTCACAGATAAAAACTATGATGACTGAAACTATGACTAAATATATTGACAATTTCGTCAAAAACAAATAAAAACTAGACAAATGGAATTTTATTCAAAAGACTAAAAATTGAATAAAAATGTGCCGTCAAAATTAACACTGCACACGCCACCCCTGGCTGATCCCAGGTCTGTTGAAGCACCTTCGCTGTTCTACCTAACCCATGGTTATATAGGGTTAGCATCCCATATTCTGGGGTAAACATAACGGATCTACCAGCCAATCTTCTACAAGCTCACAATATGATATGGTGTGAGCTTGTAGATCGTCTGTTTTTGGTTCAAAACAAAACCATGGAAGTACCGCTCCAAAACCAATGCTCCAGGGTCCTAGAGGGCCAAGGAAAGCGATGTTGTCAGAAACGGTATATGGATTGACTTTACTAAAACAGAATGTCAAAAAACACATTTGTGTGGAATGGTTATTGTGAAAAATACTGGGGGGAAAAAACATACACAGTCTGACGTTGCCTTTCCCGGAGTTATTGAGGGGGAAAAAAAGGAAAAGCTGAAATTCCACATCCAAAATGTCTGTATTTAAAGTATACAGTGCTCAAATTATATGAAACTATCAAAACATTACAATATCCACATAATAGCTGAAACGTAATAATCTGTCTGTAGTGGAGTCAAGTGCATGTCAGGAACATAGTGTTTAATTTACAGCATTTGGCCTCAGCAGCAAGGAAAACTCCCCTTTAACGGGAATGGGAGTGGTCAGAGAGAGAGAGAGAGAGGGAGAGGGAGAGAGAGAGAGAGAGAGAGAGAGAGAGAGAGAGAGAGAGAGAGAGAGAGAGGAGAGAGAGAGAGGGAGAGAGAGGGAGAGAGAGAGAGAGAGAGAGAGAGAGAGAGAGAGAGAGAGAGAGAGAGAGAGAGAGAGAGAGAGAGAGAGAGAGAGAGGGAGAGAGAGAGAGAGAGAGAGAGAGAGAGAGAGAGAGAGAGAGAGAGAGAGAAATAGAGACAGACACACATAGACAGAGAGAGACAGACAGACAGACAGACAGACAGACAGACAGACAGACAGAGAGAGAGTACGACCGACAGAGACAGAGAGACAAATAGAAATAGAAAGAGACAGAGAGAGACAGAGAGAGAGACAGAGAGAGAGAGAGAGAGAGAGAGAGAGAGAGAGAGAGAGAGAGAGAGAGAGAGAGAGAGAGAGAGAGAGAGAGAGAGAGAGAGAGAGAGAGAGAGAAATAGAGAGAGACACACATAGACAGAGAGAGACAGACAGACAGACAGACAGACAGACAGACAGACAGACAGACAGACAGAGAGAGACCGACCGACAGAGACAGAGACAGAGACAGAGACAGAGAGACAAAGAGAAAATAGAAAGAGACAGAGAGAGACAGAGAGAGAGACAGAGCGAGACAGAGAGAGAGACCAACAGAGAGACATAGAAAGAGACTGACAGAGAGACAGAGATACATAGAGAGAGACACACATAGACAGACAGACAGACAGACAGACAGACAGACAGACAGACAGACAGACAGACAGACAGAGAGAGAGAGAGAGAGAGAGAGAGAGAGAGAGAGAGAGAGAGAGAGAGAGACGCACAGCAATAATAACAATAACAATTGTAAACAGTCCATGGAGAGACCTCAACTAGAGTCTTAAGTGCAGATGATCACACCAGTCAGTGGGTTTGGATGAGAGCTTGTTTATGTTGAGTGCTTTTGCTTCTTTGTGGATCATGTGTAAATGATGATTGGTAAAATGGGTATTTACTGTAAGTGAACGTACTGTTTTTGGCAACACACACACACACACACACACACACTGAACTGAGGGCAATAAATAAACAGCAGCGTGGCCACAAGTCACACACTTGGCGCTGCAATAATGTCAGAAACCGGCACGCAATGTCAGAGTTTGTTTCCCAGTGACACTTTCACACAGCGACCGTACGGACACAGCCATGACACCATGTCTTTGCACTGGTTTCAATTTATGTAGAATAATCATTCTGTGGTTAACATGTATACCACAACGGTGCATTTCAAAACCATTAACCACTTGAACTATTCGGCGAAACTCACAACAGACCTAAAAGAACCTTAAAGGGCAAGACCACTTTGGTAGAGTTTTGGGTTGTGTAGTTACCTTGCCATTATGTAACTCCAAAGGTGGACAAGAAATCAAAAATATAAAAATTTTAAAAAGTTTTGAATCATTTAGAAAAAAAACACACAATTGAACACATATTTCTGCTGGGGGTCCCTGGCACAAAATATTTTATAAGGTGGGGGTCTGCGGCCGTATACATTGTTTAATTTGGGGGTCCTTGAGATGAAAAAGTTTGAGAACGACAACAGCGCTGCAATGATGCTCATCATGATGTCACATGTGTGTGTGTGTGTGTGTGTGTGTGTGTGTGTGTGTGTGTGTATGTGTGTGTGTGTGTGCGCGCGCGCGTGCGTGTGTGCGTGTCACACTCTGCAAATATGCCCACCAGAGGGTGCAGAACACACCAAAACAAGCACTGAGTCACAGGTAATGATAATGTAGCATCCAGAGGTCAAGCTGTGGCCAGAACCAATCAAATCCAAGTTAAAGAACAAATGTAACCAATCACATCGCTCCTCCCCTGGCGATTGTGAGATGGTGGGGTCTTTGTGACTCCTACAGGCTGGCCTGTCAGTGGGGAATGTTGATTGGGACGAGTACAGATGCATGGGTAAATCAGTGGGAAATCCAAAACCTTCTTCATGGAGAAAGTGTGACATTTGCCAGGTGTGAAATGGAGGCTAATCAGGTGTGAATGGGGGGGAGGGGGGGGACTGAGACTTTTCAGGGAACTTTCAGGGAAATATCATGTAAGTGTGAAAAGTTCAGCCGTCGCATCTGTAGGATGGAGGCGCTATACGTCCTCCCAGTGGGGGCTCCTCACCGGGGGTTCCCTGGGGCCCACAACGCGTTGCATCGTGATGACCCATAAAAACTGGTCTGCGACCCAACATTGGGTCAGGACCCCTATGTTTTTTTTTGGAACACCGCCCTGGACGCCACTTCTGTGGAATTTACTAATTAGAATTTTGATCAGACTGTTGTTTTTGTTTTCCTTAGCGAGCGGCGGCTCGCTAAGGAGCGTGGCTTTGAAACCCACGTCCTTTTAACCCATTAGGACCTGGAACTGTGTAATTTTTAGATTTGAGCTAAAAAGCATTATTTTACACTTTAGGCTATTCAAAAATAGCAGATATACAAGCTCATAGCGCGGCACCGAGTGCCGCGCTACAAGCTTGTAGATCTGCTATTTTTGAAAAATCGTGAAAATGTGTGCAAATCTTTGAATATATATATTTTTAAAGCGAACATTTGTAACTTAAATCTTTGCTTTTGGGTGTCCCTGGAACAAAATATTTTAATGGGGGTCCGCAGCCAAATACATATCATTTTGGGGGTCCTTCACATGAAAAAGATTGAGAACCACTGATATAGAAACATACGTTTTTCAGAATACTGTTGAGATTTAGGAGACATGTAGAATCGGCTTCAGGTCTCAATGGGTTAAAACGTCTCTACACGTGTGCGACTCCATGCGTTGGTAAACATTGTGTGGGCTTTTCGGGGCAAAGAACAAACAGCTGTACCACCACCGGGCCATGATGCCAGAAAACCTGCAAGCAATTAAAATGGTGGCTATTTTTAAAATTCAAGCAATTATGTGATTTTTCTTGCCCCAAAATGAAGGCATGATGGTTCTTTGGTGCTGTTTTGTGTTTTCTTCCCCAGCTTTTTTCCCAGCGCTACAAAGAACGCTGTTTCCTCCTGCAGGCAGCGAGCGAGCGAGGCCCCAGCTAGCCAAGAAAATGACCAGCCGCCGTGCCAAGAAACGCAGTTAACGCAACGTCAGAGAAGCTGCAACGAAAATTCATCTAGTTTATTAATTTCCAGTCGTCTCTCTCTTATGCTCTTGGTTGCCGGGTTGCTTTATGGAAATGAAAATAGTGAGAAGTGTTTCTCACAGAGTCACACAGAGGCTGCAGAGGGCTAGCGTAGCGTGGTAATTAATTTCTTGGGTGAGTCACGGTGCAGGTGCTACATTAAGGGTGTTTTTCCTGTGGTCTACCGGGTGCCTTGAGTGATGGGGGGATGTTTGATGAAATTGAGTGATGGGGCTATGTATGTATGTGTGTGTGTGTATGTATGTATGTATGTGTGTTTGATGACCGAACTGTTCATGTTGAGAACGTTTAGGTTTATGCAGTGGCGTGCACAGACATTTTGAGGGGCAGGTGCTCAAGTAAAAAAAAAGGGCACCTTGCGCGTTTGCCAAAAAATTGCCAAAAATAGCCGATCTACAAGCCCACAACGCCTCGCAGCGCGAGGCGTTGTGGGCTTGTAGATCTGCTATTTTTGGCTAAAGTTCTCCTCAGAAAAGGGATGCTAGGTTTCGAGTGGTTATAGTAAAAAGAAAAATCATATCACATAAAGATTTGGCGGACCCCCTGTAGTAACTCTGAGGACCCCTTGTTGAAGACCCCTGCTGTAAACTGAAAAAAAAAAACTTTTTTCAAAAGGGCACTTCTGGTCAAGAGGGCAAAGGGCAGGGGCTCTAGCTCCACCTAGAGTCTATCTGTGCACGTCCCTGGGTTTATGAACACGCAGCACTGAACGCCCCGCTGTGTCCCTTTCAGTTCTATACGCACAATGCTATATTTTTCCTAATGTGCAATATTGTTTTATTACTCGCCAGTAAACAAATGTATCTGCACATTTCTAAAGTTACAATTTAATGGTTTTTGAAAATAGCCAATCTACAAGCTCACAACGCCTTGCAGTGCCAGGCGCTGTGAGCTTGTAGATCGGCTATTCTGCTAGGCGGGGATGTGGGGGAGTGTTATTAGGCATAAGGTGAAGAGGTGAGTCTTCAGACTAACGGCGGAACATTTGGAGCGAGTCTGCAGATCTGACTGCAACGGGGAGTTTGTTCCACAGTTTTGGAGACAGGAGGGAGAAGAGTCTGGGACGTGTGGAGCGTTGTCCAGGGTGCAGCATTCCTTTTGTTGGCTGATCTAATTGTGAGCGGGGAGGGTTGATTTCGTCGACTAAAACTATGACGAAATATTTTCGTCGACTACCTTAATCACTGAGGAAAACTAAATAAAAACTAAGCTACGATGACTAAAACTAAGACTAAATATTATTGACAATTTTGTCAATAAATAAAAACTAGACTAAAATGTCTCGGGTGTTGCGCTCTGAAAACAGCAGTACTACAAGCTCTGCTATTTTATTTTCAGCATGCAACCAAGTGTAAAATCTGCCATTACGACGCCATCAAGGCACCGCCAAATTATATTTAGTCAACTAGAACTACTCTAAAACTAAAGCATGTCAGATGACTAAAATATGACAAAAACAAAATGGAATTTTATTCAAAAGACTATGACTAAACTAAATTAAAATGTGCTGTCAAAATCAACACTGGTTGTAGCGTTGCATCAGGTCTTGAAGGTATGGGGCTGTTTTTTGCTTTGGTTGACCTTGTATAGGCCAGCATCAGTGTTTTGTGCTGGGTGCGGGCAGCAAAGCCAATGAAGAGAGCGGGAAATGGGGGGGGGGGACACACGTGCAAATGTTGGCTGGTTGAAGACCAGGTGGTACAGTATCTTGGCTCATTCGGAGGGGCTAAAGTGCACATGTCGGAAGGCCAGTGAGGAAGGAGTTATAGTGGTCATGTTTTGAAAAGACTGAGTTGTGGTGTAAACCTACATGAGCGACTGACTGACCACTGTAATGTGTGCCTTGGACAGCTGACTGTCACACACAACACCCAGGCTCTTGGCAGTTACTATAGACCGGGAGCCAGGCCCAGCCCTCATAATGTTTTCTGCTAAATTTTTTTCACTATGATTTCCTGTTAGCATATACCTTGGGCCATCACAAGTTCATACTGACCACCCCCAACTCGGGGCCGTTTGGTCTCAGGGCCCCCAAAACCCCCTTTTTTGGGGCAAAATTATGTTAATGGCAATATTCATTTACTAAAATTACATAAATTGTCTTACACATATGAAATTCGGCATGGAGTATCCTGACACATAGGGGTAAGTAGCAAAATAGGATTCTGTTGCTTGCTACCATTGTACTTTTAAATATGACCACAACATCCCCAGAAAAACAAAAGAAAATACTGTCCGCTTGACAAATTATAACAAAGATGATTATTTCCCAGCACTTTATGGTGAATATCACTGCCTCACTTGTATATAGAAAACTTCCCATGTCCCTAAACTTCAATTTGAGCCCAAGATGACCTTTGTATCTTGAACATTACTCTTTCTGTAGCCAAAATTCTGCATTATACCTCAAATCGGAGAAAATTGAGTATTCAGTCATAGTAGAGGCCCTTGGAGTGGTCCACGCGCGACTGCTTATTTTCTTTTCTAGTTTGGATTTTTTGGCATCCTTAGGACCTCTAATATAGGGATCTCGATGATCCCAAGAAAAAAAGTGGTCCAAAGTGTGTTTTTTTCAATGTTATATTACCCCTATGAGACCTGCGGGATTGCTGGCTGGAACGCCAGCGTGTCTTTCGGAGACTATGGCGCGCTACACGTAGCCCAAAGATAGAGATACCATTTGATTCTAGACAACCTCAGGTTTCCAATGGGACCAACCTTGTCATGCTACCTTGTCGGGAAGGGGGCTAAATACCTAATGATTCAAAGTTACACAACATTTTGGCGAGGGAAAAACGGCCATCAACATTTTCCAAATGGTCCCTTGAGCTGTCACCTCAATATATGTGAATGGAAATGGGTTACATGGATACCTACAGCCTCCCCTGTACAGACATGCCAAATGTATGCCAATCTCATGCAGTTTTGGGCAGGAACCATGCAGTTTTTTTTTTTTTGGGGCGGTCACCGCGAAGACTTGGTAGATGCAGTACAGTGGTCTACAGATGCACTAAAGTGGTCTACATATATACTAGAGTGGTCTACAGATTCACTAGAGTGGTCTAGAGATCACGACAGTGGTCTACAGATGCACTAGAGTGGTCTACAGATGCAGTACAGTGGTCTACAGATGCACTAGAGTGGTCTACATGTGCACTAGAGTGGTCTACAGGTGCACTAGAGTGGTCTACAGATGCACTAGAGTGGTCTACAGGTGCACTAGAGTGGTCTACAGATGCACTAGAGTGGTCTACAGATGCACTAGAGTGGTCTACAGATGCACTAGAGTGGTCTACAGATGCACTAGAGTGGTCTACAGATGCACTAGAGCGTTCTACAGATGCACTAGAGTGGTCTACAGATGCACTAGAGTGGTCTACAGATGCAGTAGAGGGGTCTACAGATGCACTAGAGTGGTCTACAGGTGCACTAGAGTGGTCTACAGATGCACTAGAGTGGTCTACAGATGCACTAGAGTGGTCTACAGATGCACTAGAGCGTTCTACAGATGCACTAGAGTGTTCTACAGATGCACTAGAGTGGTCTACAGATGCAGTACAGTGGTCTACAGATGCAGTACAGTGGTCTACAGATGCAGTACAGTGGTCTACAGATGCAGTACAGTGGTCTACATATGCAGTACAGTGGTCTACAGATGCACTAGAGTGGTCTACAGATGCACTAGAGTGGTCTAGAGATCACGACAGTGGTCTACAGATGCACTAGAGTGGTCTACAGATGCAGTACAGTGGTCTACAGATGCACTAGAGTGGTCTACATGTGCACTAGAGTGGTCTACAGGTGCACTAGAGTGGTCTACAGATGCACTAGAGTGGTCTACAGGTGCACTAGAGTGGTCTACAGATGCACTAGAGTGGTCTACAGATGCACTAGAGTGGTCTACAGATGCACTAGAGTGGTCTACAGATGCACTAGAGTGGTCTACAGATGCACTAGAGCGTTCTACAGATGCACTAGAGTGGTCTACAGATGCACTAGAGTGGTCTACAGATGCAGTAGAGGGGTCTACAGATGCACTAGAGTGGTCTACAGGTGCACTAGAGTGGTCTACAGATGCACTAGAGTGGTCTACAGATGCACTAGAGCGTTCTACAGATGCACTAGAGTGTTCTACAGATGCACTAGAGTGGTCTACAGATGCAGTACAGTGGTCTACAGATGCAGTACAGTGGTCTACAGATGCAGTACAGTGGTCTACAGATGCAGTACAGTGGTCTACATATGCAGTACAGTGGTCTACAGATGCACTAGAGTGGTCTACAGATGCACTAGAGTGGTCTAGAGATCACGACAGTGGTCTACAGATGCACTAGAGTGGTCTAAAGATCATGACAGTGGTCTACAGATGCACTAGAGTGGTCTACATATGCACTAGAGTGGTCTAAAGATCATGACAGTGGTCTACAGATGCACTACAGTGGTCTATAGATACAGTAGTTAGTCTATAGATGCAGTGCAGTGGTCTCATACAGCTATAGATCCAGTGCAGTGGTCTCTAGATGCAGTACAGTGGTCTTAAGATGTAGTACAATGGTCTCTAGATGCAATACAGTGGTCTTAAGATGCAGTACAATGGTTTATAGATTCAGTAGAGTGGGATATAGATGCAGTACAGTGGTCTAGATGCAATACAGTCATGGTCTCATACAGCTGTAGATGAAGTACAGTGGTCTCATATAGCAATATATGCATTACAGTGGTCTAGATACAGTACAGTGGTCTCTAGATGCAGTACAGTGGTATCATACTGACGGAGCCGATTCTCAGTTTTATATAATGTTGTGTTCATATAATTAATGCATAAATGTTCATTTCTATTATGCTTGTGCTGAGAGGAGGAGAGAGTTAAAGGCCAATATTGGAAGGTTTGTTATTGTTACAAAGCTCCTGTACGCTACAGATGTTTACATAGTTTCCTTATCTCTAAGCTGTCTGTGTCTCTCCTCCTCTGCTCTGCCTGCTAACTTCAAGTACTGAGTACTCACAGTAGTCTAATACTTTTGAGTACTTCCTAAGCCCTGCCTCCTGCTTAACTGTTTCTCCTTCTCATGTTGCTGTATATAAACCAATGTAAAGTATTTGTACTTCAGAAATGATTCAGGTAAAGCTGGACATTGGCTCCTTGGTACCAAGTAAAATATGACGGAGATCTCCGACTGTGTCTGTGTCTATCTTATTCCAATGTGTGATCTGAGCCTAAGGTGTTTGTAAAATGATAAAGCAATCTATCACATACAGCAATAGATAAAGTAAAGTGGTCTCATACAGCTATAGATGCAGTACAGTGGTCTCATACAGCTATAGATACAGTAAAGTGGTCTCCTTTTTACAATAGGCGGACATTACATATTTGTATACTGCATGGAAAAAACTGCATGTTTCTTACCCAAAACTGCATGAGATTGGCATACATTTGGCATGTCTGTACAGGGGAGGCTGTAGATATCCATGTAACCCATTTCCATTCACATATATTGAGGTGATGTTTTTCCCTCACCAAAATGTTGTCTAACTTTGAATCATTAGGTATTTAGCCCCCTTCCCGACAAGGTAGCATGACAAGGTTGGTCCCATTGAAAATCTAATGGTATCTCTATCTTTGGGCTACGTCTAAATTTGAGCGCGCCATAGTCTCCGAAAGACAGTCTCGCCGGCGTTCCAGCCAGCAATCCCGCAGGTCTCATAGGGGTAATAAAACATTGAAAAAAACACACTTTGGACCACTTTTTTTCTAGGGATCATCGAAATCCCTATATTAGAGGTCCTAAGGATGCCAAAAAATTCAAACTAGAAAAGAAAATAAACAGTCGCGCGTGGACCACTCCTAGGGTCTCTACTATGACTGAATATTCAATTTTCTCCGATTTGAGGTATAATGCAGAATGTTGGCTACAGAAAGAGTAATGTTCAAGATACAAAGGTCATCTTGGGCTCAAATTGAAGCTTAGGGACATGGGAAGTTTTCTATATACAAGTGAGGCAGTGATATTCACCATAAAGTGCTGGGAAATAATCATCTTTGTTGTTATTTGTCAAGCGGACAGTATTTTTTTTTGTTTTTCTGGGGATGTTGTGGTCATATTTAAAAGTACAATGGTAGCAAGCACTAGAATCCTATTTTGCTACTTACCCCTATGTGTCAGGATACTCCATGCCGAATTTCATATGTGTAAGACAATTTATGTAATTTTAGTAAATGAATATTGCCATTAACATAATTTTGCCCCAAAAAAGGGGGTTTTGGGGGCCCTGAGACCAAACGGCCCCGAGTTGGGGGTGGTCAGTATGAACTTCTGATGGCCCAAGGTATATGCTAACAGGAAATCATAGTGAAAAAAATTTAGCAGAAAACATTATGAGGGCTGGGCCTGGCTCCCGGTCTACTATGCATAGTATAAGTGAGTATGCAGTATGCATGCATATATATATATATATGTATATATATATGTATATATATATATATATATATATATATATATATATATAAACTGCTCAAAAAAAGTTCGGAAACTTAACTTCGGTCAATTATATCTCCCCTTTAATAATACCAATTGGTATTGTGTTTTATATGATTTTTTATCGTTGATTAGTCACCTTTACAACGAGGTACAGCTTGTAAGGATCGTGCATTCTTGGAATGAGCAACACAGCTAAACGTGTGGGTAGCGCCTCCAAAAAATGTGCCAAAATCACCCAATATGCTTCTGTTGGTAATCGCTCTTGTTTTGAGCAACCTGCCAGCACACACCTGCTGAGAGGTGTGTGCCAGTAGTCACAGGTGTGTGACTGCCTCACAGGTGAGTGACTGGCACCTGAACATGGGTTCTGCAACTTTGTTGAGTTTATGTATGCTCCAAGCAGCAACACTGCCCCCATGGACTGCCACGTTTGTCCCTTCAGGATAAGGCCCGTGCAATAGGGCAAGTGAAGCTGGTGTTCCGTTACGCAGATTACGCATTATTTGATGTCAGCCCTGTTGTCAGCCCTGGTACCATTTGTAGGCAGGTGTGTGCCAGTCACAGGTGTGTGACTGGAACCTGAGCATGGACCCTGCAACTTTGACATCTGTCTTTGGTACCGTTGTGCAAATCTTGCCTGTAAATCTATGGTTCCTCAGTGAAGCAAGGGGTCTTGGGATGTTGTCTTCCTTGTTGACTTCACCTGTCTCACAGAACTTGGTCCTAAGTTTGGAAATGGTACCAGGGCTAACACCAAATAATGCTGTCACTCTGCATAACGGAACACCAGCTTCACTTGCCCTATTGCACGGGCCTTATCCTGAAGGGACAAACGTGGCATCTTTCCATGGGGGCAGTGTTGCTGCTTGGAGTACAAACTCAACAAAGTTGAAGAACCCATGTTCAGGTGCCAGTCACTCACCTGTGAGGCAGTCACACACCTGTGACTACTGGCACACACCTCTCAGCAGGTGTGTGCTGACAGGTTGCTCAAAACAAGAGTGATTACCAACAGAAGCATATTGGGTGATTTTGGCAAATTTTTTGGAGGCGCTACCCACACGTTTAGCTGTGTTGCTCATTCCACAAATGCACGATCCTTACAAGCTGTACCTCGTTGTAAAGGTGACTAATCAACGATAAAAATGATATAAAACACAATACCAATTGGTATTATTAAAGGGGAGATATAATTGACCGAAGTTAAGTTTCCGAACTTTTTTTGAGCAGTTTATATATACAGTATATATATATATATATATTGTTTTATTTCATTTATTTATTTTTATTCTGGTACCCATTTTTTCACTCAGAGCCAATTACCTAAGCCGTAATCCTGGGCGCTACTCTCCCTTTGCCAGCTTGGGGAGAGCCCCGAACTGAGCTCATGCTGCGTGAGGAGTGAGCACGAAATACTGGAACGCTGCAAACAACAATAAAACATTGTGAATCATTTCCTGATGTCACTCATCCAAGAACATCATTCCCCCCAAAGTGTTTGTCCTGTTCCCTCGCAGCGAGGAGGAAACGTTGCTTTTATGAGCCGTGACATGTTTTCAAAGCCGACCGGCGGCCATCGCTGCCAGTTAACTGACTGACAGCTTACGAGGCCCCGGCCCTTCAATGGCGTTCGCTATCGGCTCGATAACAATTTACGTTTGCCTTGGGAACGTCGGGATGCGCATGCAGGAGCCATGTCCGTACCGTACGTAAGTACATGGCCTTGGATGTGAGGAAGGAACTAAAGGGGAGTTAACACATTAAGACCGGGAACGCATCTGTGTCATTTTTACTTTGGGCTATTCAAAAATAGCAGATATACAAGCTCATAGCGCGGCACCGAGTGCCGCGCTATGAGCTTGTAGATCTGCTATTTATTATTTTTTAATCGTGAAAATTTGTGCAAATCTTTGAATATATACATGTATATATTTTTAAAGTGAAAATTTTTTACTCAAATCTTTGCTTCTGGGGGATTCTACAAATGTCTTCTAAATCCTAACAGTTTTTTTTTTAAAATCATTTTTGCTATAATATCAGTGGTCCACAAACTTTTTTTAAGTCAAGGACACCCAAAATGATATGCATTTGGCCCCCATCTCAAAATACTTGTTCCAGGGACCCCCAGAAGCAAAGATTTGAGTAAAAAAAACGGACAGTTTTTATATATATATTTATAAATTCAAAGATTTGCACACATTTTCACGGCTTAATAAAAAATAGCAGATCTACAAGCTCGTATAGCTTTTTTATATCTGCTACTTTTGAATAGCACAAATAAATCTGAACATGACACACGGATGCGTTCTCGGTCTTAAAGAGTTAATGTGTAGAAGATGTCTTTGTGGAAATAAGAGCACGTGAAGCACTTCAACAGACATCTGTGACAGATGGAAGCCAGATATTTATTATGTTGGAGGAGTCCTACCCTAAGAGTTGTGGAAGAAATTAGTCCCAATTAAAGAAAAGACAAAAGGAGTTTTGTTTTCGTACCCTATACCTATATCAGTGATCCTCCATCTTTTTATCTTTTTTTTTTTCAAGGAACTCCCCAGTTTGGTATACGTTAGGCCACATAATCCCCACACACCCATTTGATATGAATTGTATCTCTGGGACTAACATCCTCAGTAAAATCCTCACGGGGGCCCATTTGGTTCCATTTGAACAGAGTTAATAGACCTGAGAGGGTCCATTTGGTTCCTATCTATCAATCCTTTTAGCTGGGGACCCAGCTAAACGACATAGCAAAGACATAGCAAAGATTTGAGTTAAACATGTTCGCTTTAACAGATGCGTTCCCGAATTGAATGGGTTAAGATGATAAAAGCTACGTAGCAGTTGAGTCAGTGTGATTGACCCTGCTGTTAGTGTGAGCTCAGTGATTCTATCATTTATTTGACATGCACCCAAAGCCTCATGGGAAATCGATGTTTATTACCACCTTAACCCATTAAAACCAGGAACGCATCTGTGTAACCACCTACCTAGACCATTATTTTATACGTTATTTTTTTTGTAGTTTGGATATTCAAAAATATGAGCTTGTAGATCGCCTATTTTTGAAAAAATGTGTGCAAATCTTTGAATATATATTTTAAGCGAACATTTGTAACTCAAATCTTTGCTTCTGGGGGTCCCTGGAACAAAACATTTTGAGATGGGGGGGTATGCGGCCAAATACATATAATTCTGGGGGGCCCTTGACATGAAAAAGTTTGAGAACTTGTAGATCTGCTATTTCTGAATAGCCAAAGTATAAAATGATGGTTATAACTAAAATCTAAGATGACACAGTATGTGTTCCTGGATTGAATGGGTTAAAAGTTCAAGTAATGCTCATAAAATCATAGCATTTTAAATGACGGTTAGATAAAGTGTGTTAATGCAGTCATTTATTCTAATCGTACAGAAACATGTGAGGTAGACTGGAGGCTGTATCCTGATATGGTCACTGAAACCTCTCATCTCCATATTCTAACTTTTCGTGTTTTTTCCCGTAAATTAACGCCCTACTTGATCATACTACAGCAGGGGTCTTCAACAGGGGGTCCGGGACCCCTAGGCGGGGGTCCTCAGAGTTACTACAGGGGGTCCGCCAAATCTTTTTGTTTTGTTTTACCTTAACCACTTGAACCTTAGCATCCCTATTCTGAGGAGAACTTTAGCCAAAAATAGCAGATCTACAAGCTCACAACGCCTCGCGCTCGGGGTCCCTGCTTCATCTCTCTCGCAGCTAGGGGGTCCTTGGGCTGAAAACTTTGAAGACCCCTGTACTACAGTGTCACACAAAAGCAGCAAAAGTAGCAGATCTACAAGCTCAAAACGCGGCTCGTAGCGATCTGCTACTTTTGCTGCTTTTGAATTTAAATCCTGAAAAGTAACAGGTTTTTCCATGCACCCGACAGAGATGATTATGTAAATTGCAATAGCTCTGTGGTTGGATGTTATTATCATTTATCAGACATTAAGCCAAAGCTACAATAACACGTTGTGTTGACCTTGGAGGGAAAGCAGCAGTCAGTGAAATTACAGGTGTACTTTTTATGTCTTTTCTGTCTTCTGTCTCTTCTTAATATTTATCTGCAGAACTGAGTCAAACTAAATGTAATGCCTACAACTCCAAGTGCTTGTCTCAGGGTGGGTGTGGGGGTCCCCGGTTCAAATAGGATTATTTTGGGGGGGTTGTTGTGGCCTGAACAGTTTGGGAACCCTTGGGCCCAGAGTAGCCTACCAGAGAAGACACAACCATCGCATTGCAATGACTTCATCTGACCGTCATTGTTACTCCACGCGTTTTCACTTAGAGTAATCAGTGTATGGTGTGTGTGTGTGTGTGTGTGTGTGTGTGTGTGTGTGTGTGTGTGTGTGTGTGTGTGTGTGTGTGTGTGTGTGTGTGTGTGTGTGTGTGTGTGTGTGTGTGTGTGTGTGTGTGTGTGTGTAAATGTATAAATGCACCCCGGCTCCACCAGGTGGTTTCATAAACGGCACTAATGTCATTGGATTCGACTTAAAACAGCATTGAACGGTGTCTCGTCTTACAGCGCTGGTCAAACGCTGTTAGCTTCATGCTCGGCAGTGGTGGAGGGTAGCAGAACGCTCCGGCTTTCCTTACAGAACAGCTCTGTTGATTAAGGGACATGCGTTTAAAAAGGGGGATGACTGGCGATATATAGGAGGAAGAGAGAAAGAGAGAGAGAGAAAAAAAAAGAAGCCGTATATAGGAAACTGTAAGTCATGAGCTTGAGAGGCCCGGCTAGCTAGCCGCGCCAACACAACCAATGCTTTGCGCGGGCATAAACAAAGATGGCTGTCTGGGGGGAAGGCAATCGCAGAGGGAGTCGACAGGAGAGTTCAGCACAGCACGGCGCCCTTAACCATATATCCCCATGGCGTTTGTGTTGAGCCACGTAGCGGCCATGAATCATCACGCTGGGCCGTGGGTAAGTTACTGTGTGCGCTGCGGGGACCACCACCGCGGCTGAGGACCGCCTGCTAATGCAGTGTGTAGGCTCATGTAGTGACTGTTTCCCCTCCATTTGTCTCCACGGCCTATAAAGCTGATTAACATCACAGCCCCGACAGTAGAGCAACGCAGCGAAGGGTCAGAGTGTTAATGCGGAAAATGGCTACCACACTTTTTCTGCATGCCCCCCCCCCAAACCCCCCCCCCACTTCCTCATGCACTGCAGGGCCGGACTGGGAGCGAGGGGCTGGTGTGTTGGTGTGCGTGTGTGGGGGGATTTACCGTGGTGGAAAGTAATTAAGTATATTTACTCAAGGGCTGTACTGTATACTGTTCTTACGTGCAATTTTGAGGCACTTTTTTACTGCACTATATACCATTATTTGAAAACTTGAGTTACTTTGCTGGTTTAGATACATTAAATTGCTGTTTACTGTAAAATAAATACATTTATCACTTATTATTATGTTATGCTTAGGCTATTCGAAAATAGACAATCTACAAGCTCACGTGGCCTGTCGTATCGCTTGTAGATCGAGAATTTTTGATACATTTTCAAAGAGCCTTTGTGAAATGGGCCGTTCATAATGAATACTTTAACTTTGGTCCTGTACAGTAAGCATCGTTTTGATGCCACAACAACAGCCCTTTTACTGGTACATTTTGGTATTGCTACTTTTACTTAAGTAAAAAAATAAATACTAATAATCTGAGTAATTGTTCTCCCATCACTAGGGATTTATGGGTTATGGTTTTTGTGCGAGCAGAGCAGCAGGCCATTTAACCCTCTGCACTGAGAGAAAATGAGCGCGGGCTGCAATCAGTCATTCCTTTAGAAGTGCAGCAGGCCCAGGCCCTGTTGTCCTCCTCCTGTGTGTTTACATGGCTGCACAGTGACTCTGGAGTGGAGTGGGTAATAAGTGCAAATCGATGAGGAGAGAGAAGGAGAGATGTGGGGTGGGGTGGGGGGTGTGTGGACCCCCTGACGCAGGCCAGGCCGACACGGAGTCCCCCCCCTCCTATGATGGATTAGGCCGCTTGGCAAATTACAAAACTGTGTAATTGTTGTTTCGCTCTGTGCCTTATATACCAGGGTCTTCAACGTTTTCAGCCCAAGGACCCCCTAGCTGAGAGAGAGATGAAGCAGGGACCCCCCACTCTATATTGTATAAAATTTAGTTTCAGCTTAAACTTTTTTTCGTTTACTTGGTCTGCTCTTTTTTCCCCTCTACACCTATACCTCTTTGCCAAAAATAGCAGATCTACAAGCCCACAACGCCTCGCGCTGCGAGGCGTTGAGAGCTTGTAGATCTGCTATTTTTGGCTAAAGTTCTCTTCAGAATAGGGATGCTACGGTTCAAGTTGAGGAAAAAATATATATATCACACAAAGATTTTGGCGGACCCCCTGTAGTAACTCTGGGGACCCCCTAGGTCTGGTTTACAAAACATTAAAACGTCCACGGGCCAATCACAGCACTTTTCTGGGCCTAATTATTCAGAAAACCCCAGACCACAGAAAATCCACTGATTTTTTGGGGGGTGTAATTGAGGTCAGAAAACTTTTTTTTAAATGTAATGATGTCATGAAGCGTTTTGAGCTTGTAGATCTGCTACTTTTGCTGTTGTTTAATTTGAATCTTGAATAGTAACAGTTTTGGACAAAATGAGACGATATCCTTTACTTAAAAAGAATATTACAACTGATTCACTGATAATGCAAAGTGCTGTCTGTCTGCACTGTAAAAGCAGGTCCGTACTTCATTTACTCAAGACTCCATTCAGGTGTCACTGCCTTAACCTGATGAGTACATTTGATAAACGCAACCTTGCCTTTTCATTTTATAAAAATCATTACGCGTGTAATCTTTAAAACAGAGGTCTTCAACAGGGGGTCCGGGACCCCTAGGGGGTCCTCAGAGTTACTACAGGGGGTCTGCCAAATCTTTGTGATTTTTACATTAACCACTTCAACCAAGCATCCCTATTCTGAGGAGAACTTTAGCCAAAAATAGCAGATCTACAAGCACACAACGCCTCGCGCTGCGAGGCGTTATGTGCTTGTAGATCTGCTATTTTCGGCAAAGTGGTTCGGTATAGGGGGGGAAAAAGAGTGAAAGTACAGAAAGTACAGAGTGAAAGGTCAGGTTTACTAAGTATTGTTTTTAGAGCATGGTTAAATGTCTGGAAATACACATTAACATGAATCCAACATGATAGTGCTGTGAAACAAGTCTATGAAGCTGCCTATGAAATCTATGAAAATAAAAAATACTTTATACAATATATAATGGGGGTCCCTGCTCTCTCTCTCTCTCTCTCTATGTCTCAGCCAAGGGGTCCTTGGCCTGAAAACGTTGAAGACCCCTGCTTTAAAAGGATGTATTTTGCTTTAGCTTGTTAAGTTGTCACAGAAGCTGTCAAGTCAACAGGCATTTGTTTCTCTCCAGGTGATTGACTCAGCTCTTAATAGTAGAACTAACACTATGGACCTTTTCACACCTACATATAAACATTCTGGAGGGGTCAAAAGGTCACTTTTTTGAATGTCAGTCGCTGACAGGAAGTAAACTTGGACGCAGTGGTGGAAAGTAACTAAGTACATTTACTCAGTACAATTTTGAGGTATGTTTTACTCAACTGGAGTATTTAAAATGTTAATACTTTTACTTCTACTCCACTACATCTGCTATAGAGTGCCGTGCTATGAGCTTGTAATGTACAGCTGCTATTTTTGAATAGCCAAAGTATACAATAATGGTTATGTGGTAACACAGATGCGTTCCCGGTTTTAATGGGTTAAAAACATTTTCCCAGGGACCATCTGTGTCTGTGATTATGCCATGGACCACTAGTAGGTCCCCGGACCGTCGGTTGAGAAACAACAGTGGGACTCTCACGTTTTGAGAGGAACCATCCTAATTAAACGGGACACCTCTCCAAAAAAGCTCACATCTTAACCCTTTAAGACCGGGAACGCATCTGTGTAACCACTTTAACCATTATCTTTGAGCTATTCAAAAATAGCAGATCTACAAGCTCATAGCGCGGCACTCGGTGCCGCGCTATGAGCTTGTAGATCTGCTATTTTTTTACAAATCTTGAAAATGTGTACAAATCTTTGAATATAAATATTTTTTAAAGCAAACATTTTTTTTAACTCAAATCTTTGCTTCTGGGGGGTCCCTGGAACAACATATTTTGAGATGGGGGTCCGCGGCCAAATACATATCATTTTGGTGGTCCTTGACATGAAAGAGTTTGAGAACCACTGATATTATTGCAACATAAGTTAAAAAAAAAAAAAAAAACTGAAGACATTTATAGAATCCCCCAGAAGCAAAGATTTGAGTTACAAATATTCGCTTTAAAAATGTATATATATTCAAAGATTTGCACAAATGTTCATGATTTTTCAAATAAATAGCAGATCTACAAGCTCATAGCGCGGCACTCGGTGCCGCGCTATGAGCTTGTAGATCTGCTATTTTTGAATAGCCCAAAGACCTCTAAAAATGACAGACAGATGCGTTCCCTGCAGTCTTAATGGGATAAGGATCTCCTCAGCATCCCTCCACACACACACAACAACAACACTCTCACATGAGTCCCACACCCAGACGAGAATCACGGCCATGAGGTCAGCCAAGGTCAGAGCTGTCAGAGCGGCATTCCCTGGAGGAGCGTTGAAAAGCCCCCGAAAACATCCAAACTATTCTGAACGCAACAGAGAGCGGACTGAACGCTCACTAGAAAGACACGAAACAGGAAGCCGTTCAGTGAATACCAGCACGTTTAAGGGCGGAGTAAATGCTCAAGTACACTCAGAAGTACAAACTACAAAGTACTTTTTTTAATACCACTGCACTGCTGTATATAGATATTGAATATTTAAAAAATAATTATAAACTAATAAAGTAAAATAGCATATCGTCACAACGCGGCTGATTGTGAGCTTAGATGGGCTGTTCTCACTATACTATACTTCATACAAACGCAGGGGAGTCAAGAGTAAAGTATTTGAAATGTACAGTAGTGGAGTGAAAGTCATGAGTTTGTGTAAGACAGTGGTTCTCAAACTTTTTCATGTCAAGGACCCCCAAATTGACACTTATTAGCCCGCGGACCCCCATTTGAAAAGATATGCCAGGGACCCCCATAAGAGAAGATTTTTTAAGGCTCTAGCAGTGATTCTCAACCATTTTAATTTCAAGGACCCCCAGTTTAACATGCATTAGGGCTACGGACCCCCATTTAATGGCATTTCTATCACTTGGACCGTAATTTATATTGTAAAATCAATGTTAATTTAACCCTGAGAGTGTACAAATGGAACCAAATGGACCCGTTAGGGTCCATTTGATTCCATTTGTACACTCTCAGAGTTACAGACCCATAAGGGTCCATTTGGTGCCTAATCCATCATTTAGCTGGGGACCCCCTGGAATCCCCTCAAGTACCCCTGGGGGACCCCAGACCCCACTTTGTGTAAGAAACAATACTTAAGGTAGGATAGTGATATGTCTTTGGTCAAAATAAGTGTTAAATAGCTCTAGATTGTGATGGTACTCATTGCTATAGAGTGTTTGTTCAGTAACAGAAGTCTCCATGTCTCTCCAGCTCTTTATTAAACAGAAAATGCCTTTTCAGGTCGGGACACCAATTTCCAATCAGGATACAGAACTCAATCAGGATATAGATTAAACAAGTGACATTGGAAGTGATGACACTAAGAAATGAACAGAACAAATTGGAACTGGAATGCTATAAAAAAATCACACCCTGTGTGAAGGTAGCGGCGCCTTTGAATACATTATGTCATCGATATGTGTTTATAATGTGTTTATAGCCATGTGTCATGTGAAGCTTGACCAATCACTTTGTTGACGGGTCTGACCAATCAGAGCGTCGACGACAGATAAAGTTAAATTGAGGATCTAACTTTAAATAACTTACCTAGAAGGAGACTTTAGCCAAATAAAAATATATACAAAAAAAAACATGAGGAAATAAAAAATAAACCTTGACATCATAGTGATGTCATGAATAGTCCCCTTGCCTGACAAATCACAACCTTGACGGGCCTGACCAATCAGAACCTTGACGGGCCTGACCAATCAGAACCTTGACGGGCCTGACCAATCAGAACCTTAACGGACTCTTGGATTCTCGATCGTCTCTATCAAACCATTCTGTCATAACGGATGACTGGGTCCCGAACTCAGACTTTCTATACATTCACCCTTCATCTGTTCTTGTATCTTTCTCTTTCTATTCGTCATATTAACTTTAAATAACTTACCTAGACGGAGACTTTAGCCAAATGAATAATAAGATGAAGTCATTGTCATCGTTTATATAGACATCGAATTCTATATTCATGACATCATAGTGATGTCATGAATAGTGACCAATCACAACTTTGGCGCACCTGACCAATCAGAACGTTGACGCACCTGACCAATCAGAACGTTGACGCACCTGACCAATCAGAACGTTGGCGCACCTGACCAATCAGAACGTTGACGCAAAAGCCAGGCATAGAGGGCTAATATCCGCTCTATACCTAAAGGTATAGAGCGGCTAGCGCCGCTAATAATATCCGCTCTATACCTAAAGGTATAGAGCGGCTAGCGCCGCTAAAAATAAAGCTGATAAATGGGTACTCTCTCCTGATTGGCTGACATTTTGTCACCTTCCTGAACATGTATTTTCTGTTTATTAAAGAGCTGGAGAGACATGGAGACCCCTGTTCACTCTATAGCAATGATTACTATCTGAATAGTGCTTTAACCTTTTAATACAAAACGTTTCGTTTTAACCAAAACATTATCACTTACCCTACCTTTAAGTCGTTGGTTCTCAAAGTGGGGTCCGGGCACCCCCAGGGGTACTTGAGGGGGTTCCAGGGGGTCCCCAGCTAAATGATGGACAGGAACCAAATGGACCCTTATGGGTCTGTAACTCTGAGAGTGTACAAATGGAACCAAATGGACCCTAACGGGTCCATTTGGTTCCATTTGTACACTCTCAGAGTTAGATTAACATTGATTTTTCAATATGAATTGGGGTCCCAGAGATATAAATGCCATTAAATGGGGGTCCGTAGCCTAATGCACGTCAAACTGGGGGTCCTTGAAATTAAAATGGTTGAAAATCACTGCTATAGAGCCGTAAAAATCTTTTCTTATGGGGGTCCCTGGCATATCTTTTCAAATGGGGGTCCGTGGGCTAATAAGTGTCAATTTGGGGGTCCTTGACATGAAAAAGTTTGAGAACCACTGCTTTAAGTACAGTATTCAAGTACATGTACTCATGTCCGTCACTGACTGAAGTTTACCTGACATGTTGAACTTTGACCTTCCTGTTGTGGATGGTTATAGTCACATGGCTCAGTGAGTATAGAGGTCATCTGGGAATCAAAAGGTCACCGGCTTGACCCCCAGCTTACCCAGACACACTTAACCCCTTCACTGCTCCCTGGGCGGGCGCTGTGTTAACAGCACCCACACTGCTCCTAATAGTTAGGATGGTAAATGTATTAATAGCGCCAGTGGTGTGAAGTAACTAAGTACATTTACTCAAGTACAGTACTTAAGTACAATTTGTAGGTATTTTTACTTTATTGAAGTATTTTAACGTTTTTGTACTTTTGCTTCTACTCCACTACATCTCAGAGGCAAATATTGTACTTTTACTCCACTACAATTATATGAAAACTTGAGTTACTAGTTACTCACTTACTTACTATTTTTATTATTATTACAAAACATACATTACCCACTTCATACTTAGGCTATTGCGACGCGTTCTGAGCTTGTAGATCTGCTATTTTCAAAGCATTTGTATACATTTGGAAACTTGTGAAATGGGACATTTTGCAAAATGAGTACTTTAACTTTCAGTACTTGTACCGGACTTTTACTTGTAACAGAGTATATCTATATAGCACTATATCTCAATAGTTATGATGGTAAATACACGCGCGCGCACACACACACACACACACACACAAAATAAAAACATGAAGGCAAGATAACAAAAAACATATCAGTGAAATTAGAGGTTGTGCAATACTGAGATATGCTGAGAACAGTCTCTCTCTCTCTCTCTCTCTCTCTCTCTCTCTCTCTCTCTCTCTCTCTCTCTCTCTCTCTCTCTCCCTCCCCCCCCCCCCCCGTCTCTCTCTCTCTAGAATGATTAATATATGTCTCTTTCTCCTGGCTCTCTGTTGTCACACACTATCCAGGCCTGGGCTACAGGGGACTAAAGTTACCCCTTGACATCGGGGAGCGTGATATCACCTGAGTTCCCATCGTCGACCAACGCAGATTTACTGCAGACCCTGTGCTTTGTCACGTTACCCTTTAAGTGTCCTGATAAATGTTCAGATAAATAACAGTGACAGTGGCAATAAAAATCAACAGGAGGAGAATGATAAAAACATAGACCGAGCAGAGAAAGGAAGCAAAATGTATATTAAAAAAGACAGAAAAAGGAACAGAAATAAGACATGGACACAATCATCCTCATAAAAGAAGGTTTTAGGGTTTTAAAAAGAGCCTACAGAAGCTCGAGCTTTTGCAGGTTGGATTGTGATTCCTCTGGCTCCCCAGCCTCTACCTGTATGGGTGTTAGTCCACCCTGACTCATACAGGATCACACAGTGTACGTCAATGTAATCATGTGACATTATGTGAGTTATTATTACAACACAAGATACTGCAGAGTCTACACTGTGTATAATAATGCTCTGTGAAGCTCTGTGAAGAACTGTAGAGAACTGTGAAGCTCTGTGAAGCTCTGAGGAGAACTGTGAAGAACTGTGAAGCTCTGTGAAGAACTGTGAAGAACTGTGAAGAACTGTGAAGCTCTGTGAAGAACTGTGAAGAACTGTGAAGAACTGTGAAGCTCTGTGAAGAACTGTGAAGAACTGTGAAGAACTGTGAAGCTCTGTGAAGAACTGTGAAGCTCTGTGAAGAACTGTGAAGAACTGTGAAGAACTGTGAAGCTCTGTGAAGAACTGTGAAGAACTGTGAAGAACTGTGAAGCTCTGTGAAGAACTGTGAAGCTCTGTGAAGAACTGTGAAGCTCTGTGAAGAACTGTGAAGAACTGTGAAGCTCTGTGAAGAACTGTGAAGAACTGTGAAGAACTGTGAAGAACTGTGAAGCTCTGTGAAGAACTGTGAAGAACTGTGAAGAACTGTGAAGCTCTGTGAAGAACTGTGAAGAACTGTGAAGCTCTGTGAAGAACTGTGAAGAACTGTGAAGAACTGTGAAGCTCTGTGAAGAACTGTGAAGAACTGTGAAGAACTGTGAAGAACTGTGAAGCTCTGTGAAGAACTGTGAAGAACTGTGAAGCTCTGTGAAGAACTGTGAAGAACTGTGAAGAACTGTGAAGCTCTGTGAAGAACTGTGAAGAACTGTGAAGAACTGTGAAGAACTGTGAAGCTCTGTGAAGAACTGTGAAGCTCTGTGAAGAACTGTGAAGCTCTGTGAAGAACTGTGAAGAACTGTGAAGAACTGTGAAGCTCTGTGAAGAACTGTGAAGAACTGTGAAGAACTGTGAAGCTCTGTGAAGAACTGTGAAGCTCTGTGAAGAACTGTGAAGCTCTGTGAAGAACTGTGAAGCTCTGTGAAGAACTGTGAAGAACTGTGAAGCTCTGTGAAGAACTGTGAAGAACTGTGAAGAACTGTGAAGCTCTGTGAAGAACTGTGAAGAACTGTGAAGCTCTGTGAAGAACTGTGAAGAACTGTGAAGATCTGTGAAGAACTGTGAAGAACTGTGAAGAACTGTGAAGCTCTGTGAAGAACTGTGAAGAACTGTGAAGAACTGTGAAGCTCTGTGAAGAACTGTGAAGAACTGTGAAGAACTGTGAAGCTCTGTGAAGAACTGTGAAGCTCTGTGAAGAACTGTGAAGAACTGTGAAGAACTGTGAAGCTCTGTGAAGAACTGTGAAGAACTGTGAAGAACTGTGAAGAACTGTGAAGCTCTGTGAAGAACTGTGAAGAACTGTGAAGCTCTGTGAAGAACTGTGAAGAACTGTGAAGAACTGTGAAGCTCTGTGAAGAACTGTGAAGAACTGTGAAGAACTGTGAAGAACTGTGAAGAACTGTGAAGCTCTGTGAAGAACTGTGAAGCTCTGTGAAGAACTGTGAAGCTCTGTGAAGCTCTGTGAAGAACTGTGAAGAACTGTGAAGAACTGTGAAGCTCTGTGAAGAACTGTGAAGCTCTGTGAAGAACTGTGAAGCTCTGTGAAGAACTGTGAAGCTCTGTGAAGAACTGTGAAGCTCTGTGAAGAACTGTGAAGCTCTGTGAAGAACTGTGAAGAACTGTGAAGAACTGTGAAGCTCTGTGAAGAACTGTGAAGAACTGTGAAGAACTGTGAAGAACTGTGAAGAACTGTGAAGCTCTGTGAAGAACTGTGAAGAACTGTGAAGAACTGTGAAGCTCTGTGAAGAACTGTGAAGCTCTGTGAAGAACTGTGAAGCTCTGTGAAGAACTGTGAAGCTCTGTGAAGAACTGTGAAGAACTGTGAAGCTCTGTGAAGAACTGTGAAGAACTGTGAAGAACTGTGAAGCTCTGTGAAGAACTGTGAAGAACTGTGAAGAACTGTGAAGAACTGTGAAGAACTGTGAAGCTCTGTGAAGAACTGTGAAGAACTGTGAAGAACTGTGAAGAACTGTGAAGAACTGTGAAGCTCTGTGAAGAACTGTGGAGCTCTGTGGAGCTCTGTGAAGAACTGTGAAGAACTGTGAAGCTCTGTGAAGAACTGTGAAGCTCTGTGAAGAACTGTGAAGCTCTGTGAAGAACTGTGAAGAACTGTGGAGCTCTGTGGAGCTCTGTGGAGCTCTGTAGAGAACTGTGAAGCTCTGTGGAGCTCTGTGGAGCTCTGTGGAGAACTGTGAAGCTCTGTGGAGAACTGTGAAGCTCTGTGGAGCTCTGTGGAGCTCTGTAGAGAACTGTGAAGCTCTGTGGAGCTCTGTGGAGCTCTGTGGAGCTCTGTGGAGAACTGTGAAGCTCTGTGGAGCTCTGTGGAGCTCTGTAGAGATCTGTGAAGCTCTGTGGAGCTCTGTGGACCTCTGTAGAGATCTGTGAAGCTCTGTGGAGCTCTGTGGAGCTCTGTAGAGATCTGTGAAGCTCTGTAGAGATCTGTGAAGCTCTGTGGAGCTCTGTGGAGCTCTGTAGAGAACTGTGAAGCTCTGTGAAGAACTGTGAAGCTCTGTGAAGCTCTGTGGAGCTCTTTGAAGCTAAGTGGAGCTCTGTGAAGAACTGTGAAGCTCTGTGCAGCTCTGAACTACATGAAGCTGCATTGACAGAATGATTTTTACTAATAATCAGTACCTCATCCCATTAATCACGTGCCCATCACAACCAGGCCTCTATGCCCTGTGTGCGTGCGTGCGTGCGTGCGTGCGTGCACGTGTGCGTGCCTGCGTGCATACTTGTATTAGTGAGGGCCAAACATCCCCCACACATATACTGTACATATACAGTCTTGTCATATTGCGGCTAAAACTGTAATTGTTGTGTTTATTCAGTGTAAGGCCTCGGGGTCAGATGGTCACCTGGCCTCCACTCTGTTCCTGTCAGAGACAGAAGTCTGCTTTCTCCTCCCGGCCGTGATCTCATCCTTCTGCCCACAAAAAAAAAAAGATCCTACTGTAATATTTTCCCTTTTTCTTTTCTCTCTCTCTCTCTCTCTCTCTCTCTCCTCCTTCTATCCAAACACGTCTAAAGGCTGCGATCCCCGGGCTCGTCCAATCCCAGCTTGGCGTTGCACCTCGCTAGTCACATCCATTCCCACGTTCCAGAGCCGTGTTTTCCCACATGGAGGGAGAAAAAAAATAACAAAACAATTAAAAGGCTATCTGTCATCCAGCTAATAAAAAACAGCTTTTAACCCCTTCAGACCGGGAACGCTCCTGTGTCATGTTTTAGATGTATTTGCGCGATTGAAAAATAGCAGATCTACAAGCTCATAGCACAGCACAGCTTGTAGATCTGCTATTTTTTTGAAAAATCGTGAAAATGTGTGCAAATCTTTTTTTCATTTTTTTTAAGTGAACATTTTTACTCAAATCTTTGCTTCTGGGGGGTCCCTGGAACAACATATTTTGAGATGGGGGTCCGCAGCCAAATACATATAATTATGGGTAGAATCCCCCAGAAGCAAAGATTTGAGTTAGAAATGTTCCCTTTAAAAAACATATATTCAAAGATTTGCAAAAAAGTTCACAATTAAAAAAAAAACTATGAGCTTGTAGATCTGCTATTTTTTTGAATAGCCAAAAGTATAAAATAAAGTTTTTTTTTAAGTGGTTATACACAGATGTTGTTCCCGGTCGTACTGGGTTAACTGACATAATGTATGGCCTAGTTGACAGGCCCAGTCCCTGGGTGTCACTGTGCGCTGGCCAAGGCTGCACTTTGATTAATGGCGGCCCAACACCACCGCGTCCACACCGAGGAAAAAGAGCTACAAGGCCTGTCTCAACTCCTGGACCTCAACACTACGCCGCTGACCAGCTCCCAAGACAAATCCTCTCTCTCCACCCCTTCAACGCCCCGTGGTGCACACAGCGGTGGTGGAAAGTAACTTAAGTACATTTACTCGAGTACTAGTAGTACTTATAAGTACAATTTTGAGGTATTTGGTTCTTTACTGGAGCATCTCCAATTTTCTGTACTTTTACTTCTACTTCGCTACATCTCAGAGACAAATATTGTACTTTTACTCCACTACATTTCTTTGGAAACTTTAGTTACTAGTTACTTTGTAGATTTTAGATTATTATTACATAACATACATTAGCCACTTCAGCCCTATATACATTTCGGCCATCTGAAAATAGCAGATCTACAAGCTCACAATGCGTCGCGATGCGACGCATTGTGAGCTTGTAGATCTGCTAATTTCAAAAGATCTTTATACATTTTATACAAATGACACTTGTGAAATGGGACATTCTGCAAAATTAGTACTTTCTACTACCAATACTTTTGTACTTGTAATCAAGGAAAATTTGTATTCCAGACTTTCACACATTGCAGTATTGATACTTTTACTGGAGTAAAACATTTGAGCACTATTTCCACCACTGGTAACTAAGTATATTTACTTGAGTACTGTACTTACATTTTCCCCCCCTCTTTTTTTGCATGCTCACGACTTTCAGTCCGCTACATTTCAAATTAGAAACATTGCACTTTTTTTCTCCACTACATTTCTAGGAAGGAACCCTTGGGACTCAAAATATATTATGAATTATAGAGATATTTCACTTTCAAGTCAAATAAACATTAAAAAAATATATTAAAAATAAATGAAAAAAGTACTGGAAAAATCACGGCCCCCTCACGCATCAGAAGACATTCTAATGCCCAAGGGGGCCATGATTCTTCCATTACTTTTTCCATTCTTTTAATGTTTATTTTATTTGAAAGTGAAATATCCCTTTAACCACTTAATCCCTATATCAGATATAGTGAAAACAGCTGATCTACAAGCTCACGCGGTGCGACGTGTTGTCCACCACCGTCCATCACCGCCAACGCCCAGGACCAATGGGACGTTTCAACACCTCATACGTACTCCAACGTTTTACTTGAGTAAAAGTAGCAAATACCACAATGTAGACATACTCAATTACAAGCAAAAGTCCGGAGTTCAAAATTCTACTCGAGTAAAAGTATTGGGATCACAATATATACCTAATTAAAGTACCAAAGGTAAAAGTAATGTCTGACTTGAAAAATATCAGATCTACAAGCCCACAACATGCCGTGATGTGACGCGTTTTGACCTTGTAGATCTGCTATTTTCAGATAGCATAAAGTGGTTTAAATAATAGTCTAAATCTATTAACTTGTAACTAAAACTACAATATTTGCCTCTGAGACGTAGTGGAGGATGAGTATTAAATATAAATGTAAATAGGCCACTCTTGTTTATCTTAAAACACAACTAAAGACCTTTCTGTCTTTTTCTCTTCTGCACTGGAATCTGTACATTAATTACTTATTTTGTTTTATGCATGTCATTGTATAATTGTGTTTCCTTTCTTTGCTTGATGTTCTGTGCCTACTCAACTAAAGTAAAATTACCTCAACATTGCACTTATGTACAGTATACTCGAGTAATTGTACTGAGTTACTTTCCATCGCTGCTGACAGGCTCCCAAGACAAATGTTCTCTCCCCACATCCCCCCACCCATGACCAACACCACATATCAACACTTCCAGGTGTGTGTGTGTGTGTGTGTGTGTGTGTGTGTGTGTGTGTGTGTGTGTGTGTGTGTGTGTGTGTGTGTGTGTGTGTGCGTGCGTGCGTGCGTGCGTGCGTGCCTGCGTGTGTGCGTGCGCGTTAGCCCACAGCACAGGGTGTGTGTTGGACCTCTGACCCCTGCTTGATCTGATTAACCCCCGCACTGCCTGCTCACCGTCACCTCACTATAGTAGAATGGTAAATGGTACATGGACTGCATTTATATATATATATATATATGCACCTTTCTAGTCTTCAAGACCCTTCAAAGCACTTTACCATGTACTGTACTTCACATTCACACATTCACACACCGACAGTGCATACAAGTGACATCAAATGCAATGGTCATAATAATGGAAGAATGTGAAGAATACCATACATGTTGGGATAGAGGAGGAGAAGGGAGGAATCTTTATTAACCCATTCAATCTGGGAACACATCTCTGTGTCATTTTAGATTTTAACTAAAACAATTATTTTTACACTTTGGCTATTTTTGACATTTGTGCAAATCTTTGAATACGTATATTGTTTTGAAACAACATTTTTTACTCTTCCTTTATTTCGAAGGGAATCGGCGGCCGAAAATATATAATTTTGGGGGTCCTTGACAAGAATAAGTTTGAGGACCACTTGTGTCGCTTTTGTGTGACGCTGTAGTATATGATCAAGTAGAGGCATTCAGTAACGAAAAACACAAAAAGTAAAAATACAGAGATAAGTTTCTGCCCAACAGCAACGATATATAGTACTGTATGTAACGTTCACACAAGAATAAACAGGACTTTGTTAAAGATCCAGAAGTGAAGAACAGCTCGTAGCAGCGCTCTCTCTCTCTCTCTCTCTCATGGCAGAGAGCGGCTCTTTCACAGCATCACCTCCCGGCAGTGTTGATTTCGTCGACTACCTTTTCTCACTGACGCAAACGAAATGAAAACGAAATGAAAACGAAATGAAAACGAAATAAAAACTATAAGCTACAATGACTAAAACTAAGAATATATTGACAATTTGTCAACATATAAAAACTAGACTAAAATGTTACGTGGAGAAGAAAAAAAAAGTGGAGAAGAGATCCAGTAGAACTGAAAGACAAGTCATTTTACGTTTGGTTGCGCTCAGGTGTTGCGCTCTGAAAATAGCAGATCTACAACTGCGACGCGTTGTGAGCTTGTAGATCGGCTATTTTCAGCATGCAACCAAGCGTAAAATCAGCCATTGCGACGCCATCAAGGCACCGCCGACATACATTCTAGTCGACTAAATCAACTGTAGATTTAGTCGACTAAAATCTCATGATATTTAGTCGACTAAAACCAGACAAAAACTAAAACATTTCAGATGACTAAAATATATCTGTCGCGCTGCGACGCGTTTCGGTTTTGAGCTTGTAGATCGGCTATTTTCAGCATGCAACCAAGTGTAAAATCAGCCATTACGACGCCATCAAGGCACCGCCAACATACATTCTAGTCAACTAAATCAACTGTATAGATTTAGTCGACTAAAATCTCATGATATTTAGTCGACTAAAACTAGACAAAAACTAAAACATTTCAGATGAACTAAAATATGACTAAAACTAAACGGAATTTGATTCAAAAGACTAAAACTAAATCAAAGTTTTGTTGTCAAAATCAACACTGCTTTGTTTAGATCCAGAAGTGAAGAACAGCTAGCCTAGCAGCTCTCTCTCTCTCTCATGGCAGAGAGCGGCTCTTTTCACAGCATCACCTCCAGCTCTCCCTGACATCTCTAGATGTAAGTGGTGTGCAGCACTGACCACAGGGCTATTTGCTTGTTACAAATTGGAGTTTTTTTTATTTCAATGTTTTCCAGATGTTACAGATGTTATTACCACATTATTGCTACTGGTTGAGACCCAACTGTGAATGTAACCACAATGGCCCCCAACCTCAGTACCCACAGTGCAAAAAAAAAGGAAAAAAAGGCAACAGTGTGAGTGTATGGAGAGTGATATGTTTCTGTTGGCCGGGGGCCACGGGGGGGGGAGAGGAGGGATGGGGGGGCTCTAAAGGCCTTTTATGTATTTATTCAACAAATTGGTGACGGGAGAAAAGAGACGGTGGATGTGTGTTTCAGCCACACCGCTATAAGAGCGTTGAAGACGGTGGGCAGGGTCGTAGAGATGTGGGTCTCAAACAGTGTCATGTCTATAGGACATAGACGACCGTAAAAAAATAATGGACATGGTCACGCCATTGGTTTCTACAGACCGTAGATGCAGTCTATTTTTGAACGATTTCAAATCAAATCCGCCTTTCTATATCCGGTTGATATCCGGTCCGAAATGCGTCCGGGAATGAATGCTATTGGCTGAAACCGCAGCGAGGGCGTGTCTTCACTCGGTAGAACCAGTAGAAACCCTAGAAACCCTACTTTAACATTCATTTTAAAATAAATGGGACCATAATTTACCAAAACACATATCCCATAAATAGAGCCTAATTGCTTCTGACACCAGGGGTGAAACAGCGAGACTGTAGGTCATTCATATGAACTGTCACACTTCCTATATAGCCTCAATTTACAAGCCGGATACTGGCCTCTTGGTCTGGGACCACCGAATTGAGACATATTTAGCTGCGAAATCCCCGTTAGAAAAGGTTTTGTGCCAGCAGCACCCACCAGTGCCCACCAGTGCCACGCTGTGAGCTTGTATATTTGCTATTTCTTAATAGCCAACGTATACAATATGGATTTTTTTTTTCTGCGGGGACCCCCTGGAACACCGCCAAGGACCCCTGGGGTCCAATCCAGTTCCTGAGCCCATCGAAAGGAGGTGTCATTCACTGCTGCCGGTTTTACATTTTTCTCCTTTGTACATAATAGTGTTTTGTATGTGTTGATGACATGTATTATTGTTTTATTTTTTCATGCTAAGTTGATGAATTGAATACTTAGGACCACAATGGAAACAAAGTCCCCGGGACTTTTTTGAGTTATCCTTTCTGACTGTACCTCGTGCTGTTTACATTTCTGACTAATAAAGTATTCAATCAATCGATCAAAAGCCTTTAAAAACAAAGATGGCCGCCGGGCCCCTAAACTTGAACGACCTGCCCAAACAAACATGGAATAAAAACACTTATTGTGCCCCTTGTGTCTGTGGTTAAATAACAGTGAAAGTGAAAGCCTTACGCGTGAACAAATCTCTACACTATATGTCATCACAAATGTTCAGAGAAAAACAGAACAGAACAAAAGCCTCCACGAATCATTTAGCGTCCTTTTGAACGTCTGGTAATCACTAGTTAATCACCTAGGGGTTGATAGATCATTTTAAGTGCAGGAGATACAAATAATGGGAAAGACAAGTACAGTGCAGGGCTTTTAAAGAGGCGATGATGTAGACTGCCTTTTATTGATCGCTGCTTCATTAAAACTATATTCTCTTATTTTATGTTAGATTTGAGCTCATATTCGTATTTGTATTCTCTTTAACTCTAGGCTATTTGTAATTGTATGCAAATGTCCTCATATATATATTGTGCATGGTTTGCAGTTTGTTGCTATGATTGCTTGCTGTTGAAATGTGCTATAGACATAGCTATTAAATATTGTTGCAGTCAGGCAGAAACCTTTTATCTCCATAATTCAACTTTTTAGGAAATTAATTGCCCTACTTTGTCATAATAACAGTGTCACTCAAAAGTAGGAAAATATCCGATCTACAAGCTCTTAACGTGCCACGCTTCACGACGTGCTGAGTTCGTAGATCGTCTATTTTTGCTATTTTTGAATTTTTATTTTAAGTCAACCTGGTTAATAAGTCTGTCTGTGGGTTTCACACATTTTGAGACAAATAATAAAATCTGCACACCAGTATTATGCTCCCATGTTATTATTATTATTATTGTTATTAATTAATGAATGTATTGTTTCTACAAAGTTTTGATGATCCAGCACCCAGCCCAGCTGGTATGGGATGTGTGTGTCTTAATGTCTTTTTCAATATTGAACTAATGAAAAGTTTTAACAAGAGCTTATGACTAAATAATAACAACAATGGGTCCATCTCAACAAAGGTTCTACGGTAGAGATACGGTATTTTTATCCACTTTGATCGCCTTATCAATCCTTCCTTATCAATCCTTCCTTCACGGTCAGTCAGTGTAAGATCCAGGTCCCCAGGATGTCCAAGGTGGCTGCAGTAGATAGCAGTGCTGCCATGTCGGCTTATTATGAGCGACTTTGGGCTTCTTTTTTGTAAAGTTTGTAAATATTGGTTTGTTGCGGGTTGTGGTTTTTGGGCTTTGTTTCTAAAGTGCAGTTGTTTATTTTAGCTTGTTTCATTTTTTGTGTCCAAATAATTATTAGGCCTATGGAGCCCCCTGTACCAGATTTGTGTTGTTAGAATGTTTCAAAAATATTCCAAAAAAATCCACATTTTGTTTCAATTCTTAAAAAAGAAAACAAAAAGCTCACAACGTTGTGAGCTTGTAGATCTGCTATTTTCAAACAACCGATGTATTTCAAGCCTATCACCAGAACCCCCCTACCCAAACTGTGTACTGTACATATATTTTTTTTGTATTACTACTTGTTTATATGATGTTTTGCATAGTATTGTATATTATTATTTGTCTTTAAATGTTTTTATGAATTGAATACACAGGACCCCAACGAAAACAAGCCAATCTCTCTCTTGGGCTTTTTAATTCCTATTACCTGACCCTTGTTTCGAACTGTTACTGTACTTTCATGTGCTTTTTCCAGCAAACTTCTAATAAAGAATTCAATCAATACCTGTTTCTCTCACAAAACCTGGCAACGCCGACAGAGAGCGACGGTCAGTTGTTGAGTGAACCGTGTCTCGGGGACCGGGGGAAAAACAACACAAGTCCCCGCATCAGAGACACTATGAGCGGCGGTGGCGGTGAGACCACCGGGGCTCCGGGGGCTGATGCTGCTGACACCAGCATGCTCGGTAAGACGGTGATCGTGACCGGGGCGAACAGCGGCATCGGCCGGGCCACCGCGGTGGAGCTGGCCCGGCGCGGGGGCCGTGTGATCATGGCGTGCAGGGACCTGCAGAGGGGTCAGGAGGTCATCACAGAGACCCCCGCCGCCATCAGCGCACATCTGGTGCTCAAACATCTGGACCTGGCCTCGCTGCGCTCCGTGCGCGCGTTCTGCAGCAGCATCCTGGAGGTATTATGGTTGTCTATATAGCCCTGACTACATGACAGTCATGTATGAACTTCAACCTGGTGTTTGCACTTTCTTCTTTTTGGTCCTTACATCTACATAAACGTTCAGATTTCAAATATAAAGTGCTTACCCCATGGCCACGGATGTTGCAATTATTTACGGGCCCTCTGAAGTACCCGTATTTCCTTAATTGTTCAATGAAAAGAATTTTAATCCGACCGGTGGCCATTTTCCTAATAGAGTTATAACGTAATCGGAGTGCAATACACCTCCCAACCGATAGGGTCACCCAATTGAAAGCATACGGAGGAAATACGGAGAAAATGGCCACAGATCGGATTAAAATGCTTTTTATTGAACAATACGGACGATACAGGTACTTCTGAGGGCCCGTACATAATTGTAACATCCGTGACCATGGGTTAAGCTCTTTATATTTGAAATCTTAACGTTTATGTAGATGTACGGGTCGTAAATGGAGAAAGTGCAAACACCAGGTTGAAGTTCATCTACGACGCTCGTGATATGACAGTCATGATTCAGGGTAACGTTGCGTTATAATGGTTACTCGTCTAACTTCTTGATTTCAAACGTTTTTAATGACTAAGAGTGTACAAATGGAACCAAACGGACCCGTAAAGAGTCCGTTTGGTTCCATTTGTACACTCTCAGAGTTACAAGCCCTCAATGGACCCTAACGGTCCTGGAACAACACTTTGTTTTGTTTTGTTTTGGTACAGACTCAAGAGTCATGAGACCTATAGATCCCATAGCCCAGAGTGGACGGTCGCGCTGTGATTGGCTGGTTATCTGGTCGGGTTGCCAAGTTGGCAACCTGGATCAGCCAATCACAGTGCCAGGACAGCCTGCAGCCATCGTCGCCCTTGGCAACCATATCCAGTTTAGTGAATAGCGTTATATTATGACTAGATGATGTGATAAGAGAATGCAATATAATAAATAGCCTTTTATTGTTTTCATGTCCCTTCACTTTTTTATTGCCCATCTTGATGTTTTATTATTGTGCCACACACGTTTGTATTACTATATACTTGTGATGACATCAACATTTTAGGACAGTAATTTTATAATTTCCATTTTTATAATTTTCAACCCTATAACCCTAAAGCCTGAGTTCATTGCGTGCCAGCGGTGCACCTGAAATATAGCCTATCTAAGCTCGGAACACATTGTGAGCTTGTAGATCTGCTTTTTTTTGGGGGGTATGCCACAGCAGCGCACGGCAAAACATAAGTATGAATCAAGCCTAAATCTAAAACATTTTTTTCAACCATAAAACAACTCTTTCTCTTGAGAGGAAAAATGTTGTTTTCTCAAATTCTACTATACTTGTATGGGTACATTTGGTCCTCACAAGTATAGAAATACAAACACACACATGGCACACACTTAACTGGAGTTTACATTTGAAGCTTTGCACCATTTACATGCAGTTGGTCAATAAAAGGGAGAATCAAACATTACTGGCTAACACATGTTGCACAGATGTGAGTCTGTCAAGTCCTTTTAAGACGCAAATAAAAATATATTTGAATTCCCACACAAATAAAAGTCGGATTATCCACAGTAGAATAATAAAATGCAGTACAGTATTAAAAAAAGAAGTGTGTTGAAATCCAAATGGAAGAACCCACTTTTGTCAGGCCGGTGGCCAGGCTCTTCGGGGCTTTCTAGACCAACAGTAGAATGATAGAAAAAACATTTATATATTCAAAGCTGCTGCTTTGGACCGTATTGCACAGTAGGCCTTGTAATGTCATTATTACTGTTTGTACAATATTGTCACTGACAGTGAGTGTGTCAATAGATCCAATGTACAATAGTTATTATTTAGTCACAAGCTATTTGACCCCCCCCCCCCCCCCCCCGGCATGCCCCCTTTTTGCAACCCATATATGGAGCTGACTGATTTGTTTGCGCCTGATGCCATGACGACACATTGAGGTTAGACAACACGCTCCATATTTGGGCATAGCTGCATTAGGAACTCCTTATATGGTTATGGCTGAGTTATTATGGCTAAGTGTGTGCCATGCTTTTTGTCAAACACAATGACATGTACGAAGGATAGGCATATATAAGCGTTTAGCCGATTCGATTACCTTAACTATGTTACGGTTTAATTATGTTACTGTATGTAATGTTATGGATACTGTTGAAGATGATCGAAATAAACTAACTTACAAAACAAAATAGTGACATGAGCGTGATGACGTGGTCCGCCGGTCCTTCCATTAGCCAAGTTTAATATAGGATTACTGATCAGCTATTTTTGCCACACTGTCCTACGACAAAGCATGAAACAGGACATTCATTCATGAAACTTTTTGTGTATCGTTCGTTTGTCCAGGAGGAAGCTCGCATCGACGTGCTGATCAACAACGCGGGCATCTACCAGTGTCCTTACAGCCAGACGGAGGACGGCTTTGAGATGCAGTTTGGGGTCAACCACCTGGGACACTTCCTACTGACACACCTGTTACTGGACCTGCTGAAACGCTCTGCACCCAGCCGCATTGTGGTGGTCTCCTCTAAGGTTAGTAAAGACTCTGGTGGTCTCCTCTAAGGTTAGTAAAGACTCTGGTGGTCTCCTCTAAGGTTAGTAAACACTCTGGTGGTCTCCTCTAAGGTTATTGTAGATTATAGTTTTTCATTAGTTTTACTTTTTAAACCAGATAGTTTTTAAGGTGGGTTTGCTGGTTTAGTTTTTATTTTGTGAATAGGCTTAGTTTTAGTTTTTATTATTGTTAGTGTTAGTTTTGCTTTGCTTTTTAAGTTGTAATACTGGGTCTTTGTCTCACAGCTCTACAAGAACGGGGACATCAACTTTGAGGACCTGAGCAGTGAGCAGACCTACGACAAGGCCTTCGCGTACGGACGCAGCAAGCTGGCTAACCTGCTATTCGTCTCTGAGCTGGTACGACTATTATCCTTATTACCGTTTATCACTCACACTTATCCTTATTACCGTTTATCACTCACTATTATCATATCACAGAGATTTTAATTGAATGTTAAATCCATCACACACTGGACCCGAGTTGGCTCTGTACTGGCTCTGGACCGCATTTCTTCCACCCACGCCAAATGTCTTTGCCCAAAAACATACGTTGAGACGGGTTGTGAGCTTCTAGGTCTGCTGCTTTTTGGCTAATGTATCCTCCTAGAATATGGAGGCTGGGGTGCATTGTGAGCTTGTAGATCTGCTAGTTTTGGCTATTGTATATACGGATGCTGAGGGGCAAGTGGTTAACCAAAGTAGAGTTTTAACACATCACCCGCCAAGGTATTAAACATTGTTTGCCAGCGTAATTACCTTCATCCGATGATCTTTGAAACGCTGTGGAAGCGATTGTGTACAAAAAAAAAAAAAAAACAGCAACTGAGTTAGAGGTGTTTTTCTAAAAATCCCATTGCCAGGGCGGATGGATGTGACGTTGTTTGGAATGATGTCACATCCACATCATAGAGGTATAATATAACTAGAGGGCGGATTGCCCCGCCCCCAGCTATCATTTCAATGAATGTGCTCAGTGGCGTTTTGAAGCACCCGGAAGACTGCCGGAAGTAGAATTATTGGTTCGATTTTGACCACACGTAGAGTTATGAGCATGCGCACTAGTGTCATTTTTGCGTTCTACGGCAGCCCGTGTGTCAAGGATTGAACGCGAGATATTTATGAAATTCACTGGAGACGCCTATGTATATGTAAATGCATATGTATTTATGTATAATATGTTTACATATTTATATCTATATATATAAATATATATCAGTATGTTTTGCTCGCGCATGTATTTCTCCCCGCCTGCAGTTCCAGCTTTGGCCACTGGGGTGGCAGCTTCAAGATTTCTCAGCGGCTCTGGGGGCTTGATCCACATGCTTCTTCTCTGAGTGACGATGGATCATCTCAGAGCTGTGTTACGGTGCCTAAAACAGCGTGCCTCATTTTTTTAATAGAACGACTTTATGCGTCCATGGCGGGTATTGTGTTAACCCATTGAGACCTGAAGCCGATTCTACATGTCTCCTAAATCTGAAAAGTATTCTGAAAAACGTATGTTTCTATATCAGTGGTGCTCAAACTTTTTCATGTCAAGGACCCCCAAAATTATATGTATTTGGCCGCGGACCCCCATCAAAATATTTTGTTCCAGGGACCCCCCAGAGCAAAGATTTGAGTTAAAAATTATTCGCTTTAAAAATATATATATTCAAAGATTTACACACATTTTCACGATTTTTCAAAAATAGCAGATCTACAAGCTCATAGCGCGGCACGCTATGAGCTTGTAGATCTGCTATTTTTGAATAGCCTAAAGTGTAAAATAATGCTTTTTAGCTCAAATCTAAAAATGACACAGTTCCACGTCTTATTTTCATTATCTAATAATTATCTAATATTGTCTTATTTTGGCCACAGTATTTGACATAGAACTGTTCACATGGTCCTCTCATTCCTAACCAGGCCCAGCGCCTGGAGGACAGCGGCGTGACGGTGAACGGCCTCACCCCAGGCATCGTGCGGACCAACCTGGGCCGACACGTCCACGTGCCCCTCCTGGCCAAGCCCCTGTTCAGCCTGCTGTCCCACGCCGTGTTCAAGAGCCCGGAGGAAGGGGCGCGCACCTCCGTGCACCTGGCCTGCAGCGCGGACGTGGAGGGGGTCCACGGGCAGTGCTTCGCCGACTGTCGGCCACAGGTCCTCCTGCCCAAGGCCACCGACCAGCAGGTGGCGCGCAAACTGTGGGACATCAGTGAGGTCATGGTGGGCGTGACCACATGATGAGGTCATGGTGGGCGTGACCACATGATGAGGTCATGGTGTGGGCGTGACCGCATGATGAGGACACGACAAGGTTTCAATACCGTCTGTGCCATCGCTACGAGAAGAAGCTCTGACTGCTGATCGAAGGGAACGCTGTGATGTTCCAGCTGTTGGTGATCAGCTTGAATTTGATTGAACTAATTGAACTGATCCTGATCTCCTTGATATGATTCTGTTCACTTTAGCTTTATTGTCTGTCCACCCCATTTGCTCAGTTGATAAATGATCAACTGGTGATAAGGATTATAGGATTTATAGAAGTAAAACATTCTCTGCTTTGTTCTTTTTTTGGCGAAAACAAGCCACATTCAACTGGCCATAACTATGGAACGGATTATCGTGGCGGTTATGATTCTCCGAGTCCTCGCTACGTCTTTTGAGGCGATCGCCGGGTGGATCGTTGTGAAGAATAATATTCTATGATTTTTGAAGGTTAGTAAAAACCGCTGGCAAGGGCAGCTATGGACGATGTTTTAACTCTGGCAGTTAAAGAGTTAACACATTAATGCAAACAAACTGTAAAGAACAAGGAAAAGACAAGGAAGAAAGTCTGAGAAGGATCAGAGAACAGGGGGGAACCCTTCCAGATCAGGACATGCATGCAATAGGTGCCAATTGGCACACAAAAAATAAATCAGTTAATTTTCTACACCAGTAAAGTGACAGTAATAAATTAGAGATATAAATGAGCGATGTCAGAGGGTCAGTGGAGTCAACGAGGCGGAGCGCGGGTTTGATTTTCCGTTAGCCAGAGCAGAACGCTTTCTTTCCCGTCTGATGAATACGACATCACGTGTTTCCGCGGGAAAAAAAAGGTACTGTATAAGCCCACAGGCTACATGGAGAAACATGACCGTACACTGACATTGTATTATGTCTTTATTATGTAACTGCATGTAACGTTGGAACCAGCAACTGTGGACGGTATCAGCGTTGATTTCGTCGACTAAAACTACGACTAAAAATGTTCGTCGACTACCTTTTTTTCACTGACGAAAACTACATAAAAACTAAATAAAAACTAGACTGAAATGTCAGTGAGGTACTAGTGGAGAAGAGATCCAGTAGAACTAAAAGACAAGTCATTTTATGTTTGGTTGCGCTCGGGTGTTGCGCTCTGAAAATAGCAGATCTACAAGCTCACAATGCGTCGCGCTGCGACGCGTTGTGAGCTTGTAGATCGGCTATTTTCAGCATGCAACCAAGTGTGAAATCAGCCATTACGACGCCATCAAGGCACCGCCAAAATACATTATAGTCGACTAAATCAACTGTAGATTTAGTCGACTAAAACTAGACAAAAACTAAAACATTTCAGATGACTAAAATATGACTAAAACTAAATGGAATTACATTCAAAAGAATATGACTAAAAAAAAAGTTGCTGTCAAAATCAACAGTGGACGGTAACAATGCACATTTGAGAACTGTACTTAAACCTGCACTATATGTAACTTTCCTCTTCTACCCTGGATTTGAACACTGGTTTCCTGCGCAAGTGCTGACATTTGTACTTTCACTTCACTTTGCAAGTTTATACGTTGGTCATCAGTTCAAAAAAGTTATAGGCTGAAGCTAAATAGCTTATTCTGCCTACCCTTTCAACATAAAGTCAAGACAAATAAGGAAAACTAAAAAAGTCTAAAAAAAAGTAAAAAGAAAAAAAGAACAGGAGAAGAGCAAATAATACAGTATTAACATACTCTACCATAAAGATTGGACAAAAGTACATTTATAAAGTGCTGCTTTAGGAACACTTTATTTTAAGTATCTGTATTTTACTGGAGTATTTGTATTTTTGGATACTTATGACTTGGAAAAATATTGTACTATTGACTCCACTACCTTTCCAGGAAGGGAACAAAAAAGTGCATTATGAATTAACCACTTAAGCCCTAATTCAAATAGTGAAAATAGCCGATCTACATTCTCACAGAGCGGTGCATTGCGACACCTTGTGAGCTTGCAGCTCGGCTATTTTCACTATAACCCTTTAACTCAGGTAGGCTACTTTATTTTACAGTGCTACTGTAACTTGTAGTCGAGTAATATTTGACCAGGAGTATCTATACTTTGACACAGATGAAGTACTGTACATGGGGCTGAGTACTTTGTCCTCCTCTGGTAGGGAGTACAAGGGTCAGGTCCAGACAGTAGTCTTACTATTACTGCTTTAATCCTATCAGATTAGACAAGGGTGTCGGTACAAGAACATAGACAGGCCATGAGAACCAGGGGCGTCACGGCCATTCACTGTGCGTACGACGCGACACCCTCACTCTCACAGATCCGTGATTTCATACCCCCCACTTTTTGGAGAAAAAAAATAAAAATGTTTTTGATAATAAATCGGTAAAATCAGGCAAAAATAATAATTAAATAACCTAACCCTAAAACCGAAATAAAGTAACCAAAACACGAAAAAAAAAAACTAACAAAATCCACCCAAAAAACGCAAAATTGTGAAAATACAAAATTAGTTTACATTTAACAGTTACAAATGTTTTTCACGATTTTTCAAAAATAGCAGATCTGCAAGCTCATAGCGCGGCACTCGGTGCCGCGCTATGAGCTTGTAGATCTGCTATTTTTGAATAGCCAAAGTGTAAAATAAGGGGTATAGTCCACCGAAAGTCCATCCCCCCCACCTTCTAAGAGCCCGAGACGTCCCTGATGAGAACAATGCTAAAGTGTAACTCTTACTTTGCCGCATGGCCGTGTGACGCGGCCCGCGATTAAAAGACATAATTCACTTGAACAGAGGTTCTAAAAGTGTGGTCCTTGACATGAAAAAGTTTGAGAACCACTGCTATTGAAGATGTGTTCCCTGTGTGGAGCGATGTGAAGACTATAGACACACTGTGATACTGTATGATCTTTGAACCCTAGAAGAACAGCTGAATGGACACATTTATATAGAGATAATAAACTTGATTTTGTTGCCGTTAATCACTTGAACCCTAGCCTCCATATTCTGGGGGAAACATTCGCTGACAATACAGGGTTTACAGGGTAAAACATACTTTCATTTTGACATTGTAACATTTAAATCAGTGGCCTTATAACTGTGAAACTTGAATAAATTATTTGACCTTCTGTGAACCACTTACACAATCATCATCATACCGTTTGATTCTTTTTGCCTCAAATAACCTGAGAGTCGTGTTGTGTCATTTACCGTAAGATATTGGCTCATTATTTTTAGTGCGTTACGTTGATATTTAATCTACCGGCTCCTTAATTCACAACTGAACCGCAGAAATCCATCCAAAACAAGGCAAACCGCGGCGGCGTTGATTATGTTGATTATGTTTGCTATGAAGTCTCCTATAATGAGCTGTACATAATAGAATAAATGGTCTTTGGTTTGCTTCATTAGCAGACTGCTTCATTTGCACACAGTGTGCTTTATATGTACTGAGGAGTTTGTGGGTGGCTGGCTGGGTGGGGTAGTGCTTAAAAACAGAATTTCGTGGCTGTCAGGCAGTAACCTCGTATCTCCATATTTAAACTGTTTAAAAAACATATGAAATATGTCGTAGGCTACGATAGTATCACACAAAAGTAGCCGATCTACAAGCTCACAAGCTTTGCGGGCCTGTAGATGTGATATTTTTCAGTGGTTTCCTCTTCTACCCTGGATTTGAACCCGGTTTCCTGCGCAATAAGCGCTGACATTTTTACCTTTGAGCTAATAGAGCCTGCTGCCTGCTTGCTCAGGGGATAAATTAAATCTTGTCCATCAGGTCAAATTCCGTGTCAGATCCTGTGTCTATAGGTGAGACATGACCTTTGACACCATCTAAATGTCTCAATAGAAGAGCAGGGAGACCAAATACAACCACCCCAATTATATAAGTCAGGGGTCTTCAACAGGGGGTCCGGAACCCCTAGGGGGTCCTCAGAGCTAATATAGGTGGTCCGCCAAATCTTTGTGTGATAGGATTTAGTTTTTTACATGAACCACTTGAACCCTAGAATTCCTTTTCTGAGGGGAACATTAGCCGAGAATAGCAGATCTACAAGCTCTCCTGCGAGGCGTTGAGAGCTTGTAGATCGGCTATTTTTGGCAAAGAGGCTATAGATGTAGAGGGAAAAAATAGCAGACTAAGTAAAAAGAAACTTGAAACCTGAAAACTGAAAACGTTGAAGACCCTTGGTGTTATATTGCATTAACCATACAGATTGGACAACATTAAGTTTTATTGTTACATACTGTAGTGCCGTAGTGTATCTGTGGGTTTCATGAATACCAAACCAAATAAAAGAGCAAAATTAGCAACGAGCATGTGACTGAACTAAGAACTTTTTTGTATTTTCTGAAAAGACATACAAGGTTTCCGCCCATAATAACTGCCACGATTTCTTTCCTTCCACGTTAGTTAGGTCTAAGTCAAGCATTGCTTGTTGCTCAAGCAGAATGCGGTCATTAGCCGGGAATGCAGCATAACGCTATAACAGGCCATTTCTCTCTCTCTCTCTCTCTCTCTCTCTCTCTCTCTCTCTCTCTCTCTCTCTCTCTCTCTCTCTCTCTCTCTCTCTCTCTCTCTCTCTCTCTCTCTCTCTCTCTCTCTCTCTCTCTCTCTCTCTCTCTCTCTCTCTGAAATGGTAGCAGAAAAAGCCTCTCACGTCCATAATGTCTTTCCCACCTGCATCATTTTCATTACGCAGATTTTCTGCATCATTTAATAGGCAGCTCTGAAACAAGGTAGAAATTCAGTGTGGGGGGGGGGGGGGGGGGCAGGATTATCTAATCCATCTCCCTGCTAAAGCAGCGCTGGGCTCCGCTGCGGGCATCTCTAGAGTTTATTTATTTAGCAAATGACAAAAATGAGTGTAATTGCGGTAGTTGTAATGCGTTTAGCTTGCGGTAGGGACTGTGGGCGTGGCTGTACTTCAGGACGATCAGGTTCCTGTTGGAACCACATACATAATGTTCAACTCAAACCTTTAAAGGAGCACTTCACCCATTTTCAACCATTATATTCTTATCATTCGGTGACCATTGTTAAACACCCGGGAATCGAACCCGGGGTCTACCGCGTGGAAAGCCAACACATAGCCTAAAAGGGGAATTCCCCCTTTGGCCGGGGGAGATATTAATTAGGCTTTTGGTCATCAGGCAGAGGCCTCTAAATGCTACACAGAGAACGTGTTAATAAAAAAAAGACCTCCACACTTTCAGAGAGAAATGGACCCTCCAGATGTTTACGGTGTGGAAGAGCAGGTTGACCTGAGGATAGGTTCCTCGTTGTGTGTTAGGACTTCTCTGGTGAGTGACATAATGTATTGTTTGACAAGAGGAACAGAGCAGACGGACGGCTGCAACTTCATTCAGCTCACAGTTCAATAAAGTACGTCTTTCATCAACGTCTCTGTATTTATTTAAACGGAAAGGTTACATCCCATTGAATCCTTATGCCTGAATAATAATAAAGAATAAAAAATAAATCCATTCCCAATTTGGGCAAGGTTTCAGCCTATTCAGAGCCCCTTTGACGTCCATTATAAAATTATAATATATATATATATATATATATATATATATATATTTTTTTTTTTTTAAGTATCACACAGAAAATGTTTGGAGGTACTGCTGTGGCCTTCTGGCATTATGCACACGAAACATGGCTTTGATCGGTCAAAGCACGCGCACACACACACACACACACACACACACACACACACACACACACACACACACACACACACACACACACACACACACACACACACACACACACACACACACACACACACACACACACACACACTTCACTGTAGCGATCATCAGTCCAAGTACAGAACCAAATCAGGTCCAGTTCACTCCAGAGGGTTTAAGTGGTTCAACTTCTGCACAGTTTGCAAGAAATACTGTCTGTCACTATACAGCATATTTCAGTGTTAACCCATTCAATCCGGGAACGCATCTGTGTCATTTTAAGATTTATTTGGCTATTCAAAAATAGTGGATCTACATCAAGCTTGTAGATCTGCTAGTTTTCATCGTGAACATTTGTGCAAATCTTTGAATATATATATTTTTAAAGCGAACATTTGCACAATATTTTGGGACCTCCAGAAGCAAAGATTTGAGTTACAAATGTTCGCTTTAAAAATATGTAATTCCCTTCCTATGATTCCCTGCTTTCATATGACATGAAAAAATGAAAATGAAAAAATGCTAGATGACTGTCTCCCAGAATTTGGTCACATATATATATTCAAAGATTTGCACACAATTCAAGATTCTTCAAAAAATAGCAGATCTACAAGCTCGTAAGGCGGCACTCTACGGGCTTGTATATCTGCTATTTTTGAATAGCCAAAGTATTAAATAATGGTTATGGCTCAAATCTAAAAAAAAATGACACAGATGCGTTCCCGGTCTTTATGGCTTAATTTACAGTAAGTATGACAAAGTACAAAGAAAAGCAAACAAACATGTCAGAGGTTCATTCTCAGACATTCTCAGACGCCACTCAGAGATAAATGAATTCTCCACATTGCACTGTGTCAGTGCGCTGGCATTCCAACAGCTGGGGGCAGCGTTTCACACAGTTTTGCACAGTGTCAGGGCGGTGTAGTGCTGCTCTGATGTGACAAGAGTCCAGCACTTGAGTACTTTTACTCTGTGCTGTACTTAAATACAATGTTGAGGTATTTTTACTTTACTGGAGTATTTCCAATTTTCAGTACTTTTACTTCTACTCCACTACATCTCAGAGGCAAATATTGTACTTTTACTCCACCACAATGATTTTAAAAACTTGAGTTACTAGTTACACTTTGTAGATTTTGATTATTATTACAAAACACACATTACCCACTTCAGCCCTATATATACATTTCGGCCATTTGAAAATAGCCGATCTACAAGCTCACAATGCGTCGGGTATAGGGCAGGAGTCTTCAACGCTTTTCAGGTCAAGGACCCCTTATTAGCTGAACCAGCTAGAGTTGAAGCAGGGACCCCCTCACTACATATTGTATGAAATTGTGTTGCATTAAACTTTTTCATGGACTTGTTTGACAGCACTATCATTGTGTAGCTGCATGTTAATGTGTAAATCCTCAATACTTAGAAAACATGTACTGTAATTGGTCTGCTCTTTTTCCCCCTCTACCTCTTTGCCGAAAATAGCAGATCTACAAGCTCACAATGCCTTGCAGTGCGAGCCTTAGTGAGCAGTAGCAGACTTAACTGTAGGCAAGGTTAGGCGACCGACTGGGGCCTCAAGAGTTAGGGGGCCTCATGAAAAAAAAAAATCAAATACATTTCTGTAAGCCTACCTTTAGCTTTTTAATGGATCCCATGTTAGTAAAGCCTGATAGAAGTATCAAACTCCCAAAATGCACCAGAATACTGGAAATTACATCTATTCTGTTAAAAAAATCTGGCGAGGGGGGCCTCATACTACCGTTCGCCTGGGGCCTCCAGATCCTTAAGTCCGCCCCTGGTTGTGAGCTTGTAGATCTGCTGTTTGTCGGCCAATGTTCCCCTCAGTTTAGTGATGCTAGGCTTCAAGTGGTTAATGTAAAAGAATAACATTAAAAACACTTCCTATCACACAAAGATTTGGCAGACCCCTGCAGCAACTCTGAGGACTTCCCAAACTTGCTAGGTGCTCTTAAACGGCCAATAGGGACAGGCTGTAATTGCCTACGCCCGCCCCCTCTGTGTTCCAGTTAAGCGGCCTTGAAATGAATGAACAGGGATTTAACATTGTTCCTCTAGTTCATATAGCTTAATGAAATCAACTCATCAAAGGCACCACTCACTTCACACTGGGTGTGATTTTTCTGGATCCAGCTGAGACACAAGTCCTTTAATAAAGGTTTGAGAGCCACAGTGGGCTGTAGGGCTTTTGGTGGGTTCAAAAAGACACTCCAATAGAAGTAAGGGATGCTAGGGTTCAACTGGTTAATATAAAAAAAAGAAAAATCATATCATACAAAGATTTCATTTGGCGGTCCCCCTGTAGTAACTCTGAGGACCCCCTAGGTGTCCCGGACCCCCTGTTGAAGACCCCTGCTCTACAGCCACCCCCTGACCCCCCTGGGTGGACCTCAGACCCCCTGACCCCCCATGGGTGGACCTCAGACATCAGAGCGGTCAGAGCAGTATAAATGTGAGTGTTGTTTCTCTTGGCCAGCGTCTCAGTAACTCTGCTTCTGATTGGCCTGAACAGTGAGAGTGTAAAAAGTTGCTCAGATATACAGCGTGTCAGCAGAATGACCAATGAGACTGACCGCCCCACGACCCCCCCAACATTCTGCTCATTGTCTCGTCCACAAATAGACGTCTGTAGCGTGTTTACACCATGATGTCCATGTCTTCTCTTCTACTTTTTGCTCTCTCTCTCAGTGAAGTGTCCAGTGGAGGAGTTGTAATGTGATGTGTAACTAGTGTAGAAGGATCCAGAGGGGGATCATTTTCCAGTCAGTGGGTTTGTACGGAAGATTAATGCTCAATTGGGGATGAGAAGTTTTCAAACACACTCCAGTTCCCCCATGCACTCTCTTTCCTCACAGTCTGTTAAGGAGGAAACCAAGCCAAAGTGGTGGAAGTAAGGTAACCGAGTACATTTACTCAAGTACTAGCATAACTTTGAGCTACTGTACTTTCACTTCACAAGGATATCGTCATGTTTCAATACTGCATATTTCTACTCACTTCACTACTCCACTACAATTATTTGAAATGTGTATATCTGCTGTTTTTTGAACAGCTGCCAAAGAAATCTCAAAATGACACAGATGCGTTCCCGGTCTTAATTAAATAAAGCGGGTTAATCAAGTCTTTTTTTTTTGCTGTAATTCTAATGGAAATAGAAAACCAGTATTGTATACAACATTCTTTTCCATTAGCTGGGTTGGATATAGCAGTAGCCTTCGCAAAGGGCTTACATTAACATATTGAAGGACCATATCGAGGCAATTTGTTGACACTAATGCGATAAAACAATCACGTTTCCACATCGTACGTCTTCCTGAAACGACCCCTCCGTGCGGTGTTGTTTACTACAGAGCTTATTTTCTTAATTTATCCCAAACTCTGCACAGATTCCAAGGGAAGTCTGCAGGGGGATATATGGCAGACAGAGGTATGTTCTGTAGTCAAAAAGACTCTGCATGGGACCCCAATCTACACTGTAAAATCATCAGTGTTCGTTTCAGTGGTGGAAAAAGTACAATTTTTTCACCCACTTAAGTAAAAGTAGCAAAACTGCAAAGTAGATGTACCGTTTTAATGTACTGTATGGAATGAATAAAAATCTTTAGAAAATAGCGGATCTACAAGCTCACAATGCGTCGCATCGCGACGCATTGTGAGCTTGTAGATCGGCTATTTTCAAATGGCCAAGATTTAAGATGTATGTCTAATGTATGTTTTGTAATAATAATAACAAAATCTACAAAGTAACTGGTAACTTAAGTTTTCAATTAAATGTAGTGAAGTACAATATTTGGATCCGAGATGTAGTGGAGTAGAAGTAAAAATACTGAAAATTGGAAATACTCCTGTAAAGTAAAAACACCTCAAAATTGTACTTAAGTACAGTACTTAAGTAAATGTACTTAGCTACTTCACACTACTGGTTTAATTTAACTCTGAGAGTGTACAAATAGAACAATTGACGACTGAGAACTTATGATTTTGGGGTGTCTGCCCCAGCATGTGTGTGAGCTCATGCTGCACCGAGCTCAACCTCAAGGCAACGCAGAGGGTCGTGCGGACAGCCGAACGCATCAGCGGATGTGACCCCCCCCCATCCAAGCCCTGCACGATGAACGCTGTGTCAGCAAAGCATGAGGAAACATCAAAGATCCAAACCATCCCAACCACAGACTGTCTGTTTGAGATGTTACCGCATGGAAAACGTCTACGCAGCCTAAAAGCTACTATAGCAATAGACTGCAAAAAAGCTTCTTCTTTCCACATACAGTACAATCAGGTACATGAACCATCTGACAAGAACCAGAACCAACCAGGGCAAATGGAAATGCTAAGCTGCCCCCCCCCACCCAACCATCCGTCCTTTTATTGCACTATTATGCCTGAACTGCACCTACTGTACCTAATCTGCTGTATATAGAATATACTGTGAATGTTGTTTACACAAATGCTGGTGGTGTATACAATATACCAAGTTGTTTTATTTTTATGCACATCTTTTTATTCTCTTTTTGCACTCTCTTTTCTTTAAATCTTTTCACATTTTCTATAATTATTCTATTGTTGTCATTAACTATGCTGCTGCATTGTCTGAAAGAAGCCAAAACAAAATAAGTTGTACTCTTATGTACCTGTACACAAGATGTAACAATCTATATATATACAATTTGAATCCTGCGCCATGTCGGTTGTCCGTATGCGACGCCAGTGTGACGTAATCTGACATCACGCCAGTGTGACGTAATCTGACATCACGCCAGTGTGACGTAATCTGACATCACGCCAGTGTGACGTAATCTGACATCACGCCAGTGTGACGTAATCTGACATCACGCCAGTGTGACGTAATCTGACATCACGATGAGACGGTCGTCCCGAATATGGACACAACGCCAGTGTGACGTAATCTCACGACCCTGACATCACGCCGGTCTGGCTTCGATCCCCTGTCTTCACTCACGGACAGCTCTATGTTGCCAGTTCAAGAACCGGTGACCCAGCAGCCCTGAAGTATGCCATACACCAGCAGGAAAACCACACTGAAAACGTCACTGAAAACGTCACTGAAAACGTCACTGAAAACGTGGTTTTCACAAAAGTGCTTCTTCCCCACTGAGGTAAGGCTATCGCATTCTCCCATGTGTCGTTTCTGATTGCTCTACATAACTAACAATGCCTACAACTTCACACAAACATCACTGTCTTCACTCTCACATGATCCATGGTGGACGTCTCACATTGTGTGCTTGACTCCTGCCTTCGCCTTTTCTCCCATTCTGCAGGCTCTGCCATGACAACCTGTGGGCCTGACGACGTCGCCACTGTCTTTCACACCATTTCATTCTTATACACCTTTTACACCAATAAACTGCTCACTTCATCTCCTGCCATTTGGTCTCTCTTTTAACATTGTACACCACTGCACACTGCTCACAGGTCTGCCATGCCAGGTGTGAGTAATCACAAAGTGGGTTTGGGTCCTTGCAGAGGTGATGCTAGTCACCTCTTTAGGTGCCTGTAAGGTGGCACTGCAAAGTGAACGACGCGTCACGCTAGACGTTCGGGCCGCGTAGCGGCCCGAACGTCTAGTAAAGTACAACCTTGAACCTTGAGGATACTACAGTAGTTTAAAGCGTAGGTGACACAATGTGGCGCCTGAAGCCAGTTAAGCGCTTAAGAGTTACTGACACTAAGGGTCTAATTTGGACCTCTGGGTGTGGCCCCCCAGACCCAACGTTGAGAGGAACAGCGTCCCAACGAACACCACAACGTCTCGTACTAATAACTATAACTGTCAGATGAATAGCATGACGCTAACGCAGGTTAAACGTGTGTGTGCCAGAGCAGAGCACCATGCAACCAGGGGCAGGGCAGAGCTCGTTTGGCCCCTAGGGGCCTCATAATGACTGTTCCAGGGGTCATGTGGAGCCGCTCAGGGCAGCAGGGGCCCGAGAGCAGAGACTGTCCAGACTGCATGCCAGCTCTCTAACAGCTAGGGTCGTGGCAAGGTGATCTTTACACTGTACACCACAGTGACATGGAAACCACAATGTCACAATACAGCTAACAGACTAAATCAGGAGTCTTCAACGTTTTCAGGCCAAGGACCCCCTAGCTGAGAGAGAGATGAAGCAGGGACCCCCCTCTATATTGTATACAATGATATACTTTTGCTGCTCTTTTATCCCCTCTACACCTATAACTCTTTGCCAAAAATAGCCGATCTACAAGCTCACAACGCCTCGCAGCGCGAGGCGTTGTGAGCTTGTAGATCTGCTATTTTTTGGCTAAAGTTCTGCTCAGAAAAGGGATGCTAGGGTTCAAGTGGTTAATATAAAAAAAGAAAAATCATATCATACAAAGATTTCATTTGGCGGACCCCATGTAGTAACTCTGAGGACTCCCTAGGGGTCCCGGACCCCCTGTTGAAGACCCCTGGACTAAATGAAAGGAAAGCCTCATAAATAAAGATTTAAAGTAGCTTATTGTCACAAGTTTGTTAGCCATGTGGTGGAGGGCTTTGCATTTGGATAACAGCTTGTTCATCATGGCTATAACAAACATCACCACCCACACACACACACACCATAGTACGATGAACGTCAAATCAACGGAAGTTATCAACAACTGGTGACAAAACTATTACTGTATGCTACTGCATTGGTTCTCAAAGTGGGGTCCGAGGACCCCCAGGGGTCCTTGAGGGAGTCCCCAGCTAAATGATAGATAGTTACAAAGCAAAAGGACCCTTATGGGTCTGTAACTCAGAGAGTGTACACTCTCTGAGTTCAATTAACATTGATTTTACGATATAAATTGGGGTCTCAGAGATATAAATGCCCTTAAATGGGGGTCCGTAGCCTAGTGCATGTCAAACTGGGGGTCCTTGAAATTAAACTGGTTGAGAATCACTGCTAGAGCTGTAAAGATCTTCTCTTATGGGGGTCCCTGGCATATATTTTCAAATGGGGGTCTGCGGGCTAATACGTGTCAGGCAGACAGACAGACAGACAGACAGATAGACAGACAGACAGACAGATATAGAGACACACATCGTCTATGTGGCACAAACGTTAAGCGAAGATCGGATAAGCCGAAGGGTAGGGGGTTGGCCAATCAGGGACTTACAGTACATTGGCCAAGCGGTACAAACGCGATGTGAAGCAATAATGTGGCACTCGGTGCCGCGCTATGAGCTTGTATATCTGCTACTTTTTGAATAGCCAAAGAAATGTTAAAATGACACAGATGCGTTCCAGGATTGAATGGGTTAAATAAAGTCTAAATTAAATCTTTCCTCCTGGTATGTCCTCTTGCTGATGTGACACCTGTGGTCGGTCACACCGCCCTCAGCCAAGCACGCTCTTTCCTTTCCTCACTCCCCGACCGCCTGTCACCTTGTCACCTTCCTGAAACCCTGCTTCGTGTCACCCAAAGGTGACACTGCTTCATGTCACCACTGGGTGACACTGTTTCATGTCACCTACTGGGTGACACTGCAGTGAACCGCTGAGCCTGGCTTCATTTACTGGGCCTTAATTACAAGCGCTTGCATGCTTTCGTGTGTGTGTGCGTGCGTGTGCGTGCGTGCGTGCGTGTGCCTGTGTGTGTGTGTGCGTGTGCGTGTGCGTGCGTGCGTGCGTGTGTGTGTGTGTGCGTATGTGGGTGTGGTGAAGTTGAAATAAAACGGCTGCACTCATCATGGTTATCCTCTTCATCAGTATGTCATCAGTGGAGCTTTAGGAATGTTGACCTCTTTATTCTTTACTATGTACATAACCAGCCAATCAAACCTGCTTTAATGTGTACGTACCACCGCTCTCTGATACATTTAACTATTTTAGTTTTAAACCAGGGGTCTTCAACGTTTTCAGGCCAAGGACCCCCTAGCTGAGAGCGAGATGAAGCAGGGACCCCCTCAATATTGTATAAAATTGTGTTACAGATAAACTTTTGCTGCTCTTTTTTCCCCTCTACACCTATAACTCTTTGCCAAAAATAGCAGATCTACAAGCTCACAACGCCTCGCGCTGCGAGGCGTTGTGAGCTTGTAGATCGGCTATTTTTGGCAAAAGTTCTCCTTAGAAAAGGGATGCTAGGGTTCAAGTGGTTCAAGTAAAAAAAAAAAAATTGGCAGACCCCCTGTAGTAACTCTGAGGACCCCCTAGGGGTCCCGGACACCCTGTTGAAGACCCCTGCTTTAAACTATTGTAACTAGATCTATATCTGACTGCCGTAATGATGCTGATCTGCCCTCTGTAATCAATATTCAGTCAAGATATTGTAATCACAATTCCATCCTTCTGGCTTCAATTCACAACTCACTGATTGATTGATAGAATACTTTTTCAGAAATGTAAACAACACATGGTACAGTCGGACATTAAAGGCATAGTTCACCTCCAAAATGACTTTTTTTTCTATGGATTAGTCACTCTATGGAGACTTGAATACATGGATATATTGTTTAGTTTTTGTCTCATTCCTAAGACAATAATTTGATGACCGGCAGCGGTTCCAGTAGGAGACACAAAAAGTCTCCTTTGTATCTCCTACCGGAACCGCTGCCTACCGGTCCACTGGTCATCAAATTATTGGCTTAGGAAAGTGACAAAAACAAAAAAAAATCCATTAATTCAAGTCTCCATGAGGTGACGAATCGTTTACATTTTTTTTTTTTGGTGAACTATCCCTTTAAGGCCAAAAGGATAACAAAAAAAGTCCTGTGGTTCCTATATGTAATCTTACTTTCTGCAAACTAAAACCAATCAAAAATCCCTCCTTTTTCTATTTTTCCACGTCAAAAAATCCAGACATGTTCTCAAAAAGTAGAACACCTCTCCCTGGTCTCCCTGGGAGAGAACAAACGTGTCAGGGTCCATGATGATGCATCATCACACATTAATATAGGCTTCTCTCTACTCTATCCATTCTCCCCCCACGGCACGCCGGACAAAATGGGAAGTGACATCTTTTAACCCATTAAGACCTGACGCCGATTCTACAAATCGTCTTCTAAATCCTAACACTTTTCTGAAAAACATGTTTTTTTATATCGGTGGTGCTCAAAACTTTTTCATGTCAAGGACCCCCAGTATATGTATTTGGCTGCCAACTACACCCGCACCTCAAAACATATTGTTCCAGGGACCCCCCCGGGATGCAAATATTTGAGTTAATACATTTCGCTTTACAAAATTCAAAGATTTCCAAAAATGTTCCAGCTTTTTTCATAAATAGCAGATCTACAAGCTCATTATAAGCTTGTATATCTGCTATTTTTTAGCAGATATACCAGATATGCTAAAATCTTAAAATGACACAGATGAGTTCCCGTAATGGAAAAAAAAAGACCCAAACTGAAGTGATGCGCTTGTACAGTATCAACACAGTCTCACTCCCAAGATCGCGCCTGCGATATATCTGTTATTTTTTTTATAGCTCAAAGTATAAAATAACAGTTAAAGTAAATCTAAAAAAAAAAATGCTTTCCCGGTGTTAAGGGGTTAAAAGCTACCCTGTTGGAATGATTTCATAGGAATAAATGCGGCCGCTGTTTGTTCGATCCCCGGGGGAGATAGGCACTGCAGAGCGTATAGGCGGGCGGAGGGCCTGGTGCTCTGGAACAGGCGGGGAGGAGGAGGAGAGGAGAGGAGGAGGTGGGCATGCAGGCAGCAGCTGCTTGCAATTGAGACCAAAGAGAGAGAGAAAGAGCGAGTCCAGGAACCGGGCGGCGAGGCAGAGAGAGAGAGAGAGAGAGAGAGAGAGAGGAATGAAGGTCCCCTGTGCCTCTAGAAAGCAGAACAGAACACCAACAACACTACATGAAACAGCAGAGCTGAGCTGTTGAGGGCCTTTAAGCCAGTAAGACCGGAAAACGCATCTGTGTGTCATTTTAAGATTTCTTTGGCTATTCAAAAATAGCAGACCTACAAGCTCATGAGCTATGAGCTTGTAGATCTGCTATTTTTGAACAAAAAAAAAAGGCGTGAAAATGTGTGCAAATCTTTGAATATATATATATATATATGTTTTTAAAGCAAACCTTTTTAACTCAAATCTTTGCTTCTGGGGGGTCCCTGGAACAACATATTTTCAGATGGGGGTCCGTGGCCAAATACATTTTTACAATTTTGGGGGTCCTTGACATGAAAAGATTTCAGAACCAACTGATATTATAGGAACATAATTTATTTTTAACTGTTAGGATTTAGAAGACATTTGTAGAATCCCCCAGAAGCAAAGATTTGAGTTACAAATGCTCGCTTTAAAAATATATATATTCAAAGATTTGCACAAACTTTGCACAAAATTGCACGATTTTTCAAAACATAGCAGATCTACAAGCTCATAGCGCGGCACCGAGTGCCGCGCTATGAGCTTGTAGATCTGCTTGTAGATCTGCTTTTTTTTGAATAGCCAAAATAAATCTATAAAATGACACAGATGCGTTCCCGGTCTAAGTGGCTTAAGCACCAATCCAGCGATGGAATGAATCCAGGAGGAAAAAGCTGTTGAACGTAAACGTGTCTGAAAGTAGCACTACTGGACGAGGCCCTCGGCGTAAACATATTAGTTTATATAGTCCATAGTTTAAACCAAATGGGTTCCCAGATTGCATACACACACTTATACACTGTTCCCTGTTGCGACTCACTGCCTTCAACGACATGGCGCTTCAACGACAGACACAACACAACAGACACACTGTAGATCATCTGGGTTCGATTCCAGAGCCAGAAACAGTCACTGAACATGTTTCATTGCCACCCAGTCATTGGGTCTCAAAATGACAGTAATAGTACAGATAGATCTATAAATATGTATTCGTCAATCTCATAAAGATATATTTCATTTGTATGTGCTTGTTGTTGTGGCAGCGGTGGCCTAGTGGTTAGAGGGGCGGCTTTGATTCCGGAAGGTCCCTAGTTCGATTCCCCAATTCATCACATCAATCATGAATCACCGCTGAATAGCCCTTGAGCAAGGCTTCCATGCAGGGTCCGGCTGGAAACAAGCTTCGTGCTTAGTCCGACACCCTGGGTAAACAACAAACTTTGCTTTTTGCTTTGCTTTGTTCATACAGTATTTGCTAGCCAAGCGTGCCTCTTCTGTGTCAGTTTGGTTGAACTTCCTGGGTCCCTCAGGCAGTGCCTGCAACTTAGCTTTTGTTGGATGGCTCCTAGTATAAGTCAACAATATTAAGATAGTAGGTTAATCTCGGAATGTTTACAGCAGTGGTTCTCAACCAGCCAGCTAAATGATGGAGAGTTGGTAACCAAATCAACCCTTATTAGATCTTTAACTCTTGAGAGCGTAAAATGAAACCAAATGGACCTTTACGGGTCCATTTGGTTTCATTTCACGCTCTCAAGAGTTACATTATTGTTAAACATCTGCATTACTTAATTAAATAATTGTTATTTTTGATCAACGTTTGCCTGTTATCTCTCCTATGGTACCACAGCATGGATGGAATTGTGGACAAAATCTTATCCAACGATAACAAAATATTCTACGTTTTGGGTCTGAGAGTCTAAATCTCATCAAATGGTGGTTCCGTGGCTCAAATACCCAATAAATAATATGGACCTTGACATGAAATCGGTTGAAAAAACACCTACTTTACAGTAGGTTGAGGTTGCCATGAACCTAGTTGCCAAGGAAACAAAGCAGGACGACAGCTGACATGATGACGCAAGGCGTAAACTCACGCTATGTGTATACGACTCTGTGTCTCTGTTTAGAACTTCAGAAGAATATATCTGGAACCTCGCTCTGAGCATCGCCAATGTTTGTAAGATCTCTTCTCTGGAAAACCCAAATATTAATTTTAATGAGAAGTTTCCTACGTTTATTGATGTATTTAATTCATATACTGCCCGATAGATATGGACCGGTATTTACTAGAGAAAAATAATGTTATCAAGTACACCAGCTTGAATCACATCAGTGTCCACACAGCATACAACACAAGCAGCAGCAGCAACAACAAAAAGGTTCCTACCTTGAGCCGTCTTCTACTTGACCTCATCAGTTGTGTAAGTGATGGCCAGGGTCAAACTTTGGATAGAGGCCCTCCAGCGGCATCTCCAGTCATCTCCATCCTCCATACATACGGCTGGGGGTCATCATCATTTTGGCTCTGGTACTGTGTCCATGGCTCCTAATGGTCCGGAGTACAGTAGCTTGGGAGGGACACCATCAGCCTTGAGTGTCAGAAAGAAAGAAAGAAAGGAGACATTTTTAAACATGCACACATTATAAAAGAGCTACACCTAATGGTGACTAGGGTATGCCTGAATAAATGGAGATATTAAATTGTAAACTAGGTGTGCGAAACAGGTTGTAAAACTAACCCTAACCCTGCTCCAATATAACTTTCAATTAAACCATCATGGGTAAAGAGTGATGGTTTAATTTACTGAAACACTGACACCAAGCAGTGTGAAATAGATTACATTGTTTCCCCTTAACAACATGAACCTCAGCATCTCTATGCTAGGTGTAAACATTCAGTGAAAACATTGTATCTGAACTGATATAAGACAACATTATGTACAGATGTATCCACTACTGAAATACACACACACACACACACACACACACACACACACACACACACACACACACACACACACACACACACACACACACACACACACACACACACACACACACACACACACACACACACAACCTTTATGTTGTGTCAGCAATCAAACACAGCTCAACACAACATATTCACATCATTAAGCAGCTAACAGTAGCTAACTCACTCACCTGGAGATTTCACTCTGTTTGAAAGAAATTCAACTTCTCTTTCAACTGTCACAGACACTGACAACTCTCTACTCAACCTCCATGAGGTGTAACATTACATTACACATTGTTTATTCCACTGTTTTACTTCCAAACATAACAGAGCTTGTGTCTGTCTGTTTGTTTACAGCAGGTGTGGAGGAGGGGGGGGGGGGGGGGGGATTAGGGAGTGTCTACCAAAACCTGCATTCACTGTCTACTTCCTAGGGAGTATCTGACAATAACTGTAAATAAATAAAAACTCGAATGGTTCTTAAAAAGGAACCCCCCCCCACCTCTCTCTCTCTCTCTCTCTCTCTCTCTCTCTCTACAAGACAAGGTACATTATATGTCAGGCCAAGGACCCCCTAGCTGAGAGAGAGATGAAGCAGGGACCCCCTCTATATTGTCTCAGATTAAACTTTTTTTTTTTAACTTGGTCTGCTCTTTTTTCCCCTCTACACCTATACCTCTTTGCCAAAAATAGCCGATCAACAAGCTCACAACGCCTCGCAGCGCGAGGCGTTGTGAGCTTGTTGATCTGCTATGTTTGGCTAAAGTTCTCCTTTAGCCAAAAAGGTTAAGATAAAACAAATAAATCATATCAGACAAAGATTTGGCGCAACCCCTGTAGTAACTCTGAGGACCCCCTAGGGGTCCCGGACCCCCTGTTGAAGACCCCTGTTACATATTATAGTGGTTCCCAACCAGCTCAAGCTCAATTTTGTACACTCCCAGAGTCAAGAAGAATTATAAGATTTTTTTTTCTTTTTTTCGGGTGTGTGTGTCCCAGCGTTGTGTGAGAGGATAACAGGGCAGTTTAAAGCGCGGGTGACAGAGGTGACGTCTGGAGCCGGTTAAGTGCAGATTAAAACACACACAAAGCCGTGATTCCCTCCAAACTGCAGCAGCAGGACTCTCTTGGCTCTGACACCATGTGAGGACTATTTGATTGCTCAATAAATTGCTCCAGAGATCTGCACAACGATCTCCACACACACTCTGGAACCACGGTGAAAATTAGTTTAGAGGGTTTAGAACAAAAAAAAGAGAAGCTATTGTGCTCACATTTTGCTGGGCACTCATTCATCTACATTACGGTTATTATTCCTGCCATTATCTCCGCATGTCATTGGCGTCGGGCGTGAACCACGTATCTCCACGTTTCAACTTTGTTTTAAATGTTTGTTTCGTAAATTAACCTAGTCCTATTTCATCACACAAGAGTGTCGTGCAAAAGTGGTGAAAACAGCAGATCTACAAGGTAACAACGCAGCTCATCGCGACGCGTTGTGACCTTGTAGATCTGCTATTTTCCCTGTTTTAAAATGTTTTAAAAATAATAATAATAAAAAAAGAACTGTTTATTTGGACATACAAGGTTTCTGCCCGACAACAACGATATCTGCAATGATTTGTCAAGTGGAGGCCGGTGTCAACGGCCATTGGAGGTAATGGTTTAACAGTAGGATATCCTCTGACTACAGATGGCTGGTCTGAGAACAGGCCTTGACCTCCGGCGGCCCCGTTGCCATGGGAATAAAGGTCAGGGGGGTAAACATATTATTATGGGCTGTGTGTGTGATTTGTCGGTCATCTGGTCGTTATGATGGACTGGACTACCAGAGGCGGTAGTCATGACAACACTGTTACCGTCTGACTGGATGAGTCATCGTGATGAACTCAAAGTAACTGTTTTTAATGGTAAATCGACAAATCGTGCATTAATATAGCGTCTTTATTTGAAGCGCTGATGGGTATTAGATTTAGCGCCATATCTTGCCTTATGCCTAAACTTTTTGGGCATTTTTTACTATTTTTAAATTGTTCAAATAGCTGGAATAGTTCAAATCCGACTCATTCATGCACAAAATGCCTCGATGACATTATGTTATCTATCGCTCATCACTCTGTAAATGTTTAGTTTTTGTTTACTAGTGCCAAATAAAAACAAGTGTAATCACTTAAACCCTAGCAGATCTGAGATAAAACCAGAGTAACATACTCCCCAGGTTTTTTACTCAAAGTAAAAATAGCAATTGGAAGAAGAGAGCTCCCTAGACAGAGCTCACAGTCCAACACAACCACCACTTAATAAAACCATTACTAATAATAATGTCTCTCACAGTTCCAGACAGTATGTAATCAGTAATTGAGAGTCAGTATCCATGCAGCGCTTTGGGAATATTTATTACTTTTCACAGTTTACTTAAAAGCTCTCCGAATGTGGCTCTGATAGAAGCCAGCATGTCTGACTTGTGTGAGAATTAATTCAACATCATCTCTATTATACATTTGTTTTGTAGTTTAATGTTCCATTAGCCAGTGGTGTAAAGCACTGTAACTAAGTACATGTACTCAAGTACTGTACTTAAGTACCATTATTACCACCAGTATTTCCAGTTTTTAGTACTTTTACTTCTACTGCACTACATCTCAGAGACAAATATTGTACTTTTACTCCACTACAATTACTTGAAAACTTATAGTTACTTTGTAGATTTTGATTATTATTACAAAACATACATGAGCTACTTCAGCCCTATATACATTTCGGCCATTTGAAAAAAGCAGATCTACAAGCTCACAATGTGTCGCGATGCGACGCATTGTGAGCTTGTAGATCGGCTTTTTTCTAAATATTTTTATGCATTTGAAAACTTGAAAAGGGACATTCTGCATAATGAGTACTTTCTACTTTTGGTACTTTAAGTACATTTTTATGTTAATACTTTTGTACTAAAAAATCCGGACTTTTGCTTGTTTATATTGCAGTATTGATACTTTTACTTCAGTAAAAGATGTGAGTACTTGTTCCACCACTGCATGACACTGAACAGCAGTAGTGTTTTTCTGTCTCCTCACTCTATGTCTCAGAGGAGGGCTGTGGACAGTTCACATGTTTTTTGTTGTTGTTTTTTTTTAGTTTCTGGGAAACCGTTGGTCAGAGCGGATTGCCACTACACACTACACACTACACACTACACACTAGTACACACTACACACTACACACCCCTCTGGGTCGTCTGGGACACACACAGCACATTAAGAGGTCAACTGGTCGGACAACGCCCGAGTTATATGCTCAGGACACGGACAGACACAAACAGCTCATGTACTGTAAATGGCCCCCGGTACAATGTCACACCATCTATGTATGTATGGACCCCTGGGGACCCCCAGTCAATGAAGTACATAGGGTTTAAGAGGTTAACCCATTCAATGCAACGCATCTGTGTCATTTTAGATGTCTTTGGCTATTCAAAAGGAGATATAAACTTCCCACAAAACGTTCGTAAACTTTGGTCGGTAATTTCTCCCCTTCAATAATACCAATTGGTATTGTGTTTTATATCATGTTTATCGTTGATTAGTCACCTTTACAACGAGGTACAGCTTGTAAGGATCGGGCATTCGTGGATTGAGCAACACAGCTAAACGTGTGGGTAGCGCCTCCAAAAATTGGAGGCGCTACATTGCCAAAATCCCCCAGTATGCTTCTGTTGGTAATCGCTCTTGTTTTGAGCGACCTGCCAGCACATTCCTGCTGAGAGGTGTGTGACTGGTACCTGAGCATGGGTTCTGACACTTTGTTGAGTTTGTGTATGCTCCCAAGCAGCAACACTGCCCCCATGGAAAGATGCCACGTTTGTCCCTTCAGGATAAGGCCTGTGCAACTTGCCTGGAGAGCTCTTAATGTCATGACCAGTGTGTGGAAATCCAACCTCCACCGACGCATCAAGATCAGTTTCTTCTCTGCGACTGTGGAGTCCGTTCTCCTCTACGGCTGTGAATGCTGGACACTAAAGCAAGCCCTACAGAAGTCCCTGGACGGGTGCTACACCAGAATGTTACGTGTGGTACTGAACATCAACCAGGACGAGCATATTGCCAACAAGCGTCTGTACGGGGCACTACCAAGTGTATCAGAAAAGATAGCAGTCAGGAGGATGAGACTAGCCGGCCACTGCCACCGACACCGAGAATACCAACACACGGGCATCAATCAAGAGGACGTCCCATACCTACCTACGTGGATGTACTAAGGAAAGATGCTGGTGCAGAAAGCACAAAGGAGCTGGCCAAATGTATGGAGAACCCAGATGACTGGAGACGCCGATGGAGGGCTTGTCTGAGGACGACGTAGAGAGAGAATAGGGCAGGTGGAAGCTGCTGTTCCGTTCCGCAGAGTGGCAGCATTATTTGATGTCAGCCCTGGTACCATTTGCAGGCAGGTGTGTGCCAGTCACAGGTGTGTGCCTGGCACCTGAGCATGGGCCCTGCAACTTTGACATCTGTCCTTGGTACCGTTGTGCAAATCTTGCCTGTAAATCACTGGAAGAAAACCTATGGTACCAGGGCCGACACCACATAATGCTGGCACGCTGAGGTCTTGCGCATCTTTCTGCGTGTCGCGCACGCCTTGCGTTTATGCGCTCAATACGCCTGCTAGTAAATGCCATACCATACCGGCTGCAAAAAAACTGTTGGCTGCGCAAAACATGAGTTTATCAGCGGGCAACCTTATGTTGGTGTGCCCTAACAGAGTATTTCTACATTGCAGTGTTTGGTACTTTTACTTAAGTAAACATTTTGAGTACTTTTTCCACCACTGAGTGAGACGTATTACTCTCTAGCATTCCATGGACTGTAGCCTATTAGTCCAGATAGTTGCACTGTCGATAACACCACCATGTTCAGTTCAGAGCCAGCCAGCAGACCGCAGTTAAAGGCAAATCAATTCAAAGTACAGTACAGTAAGTAATCTGTGGTTTCTGGCGTTGGGAGAGAGTTTGTCATGTTTGTCATGTCAACAAGAGAGATTAACCCTTTGAGACCTGCGGCCAAAACGTTTTCTGAAAAACGTATGTTGTTATCATCAGTGGTGCTTCAAACTTTTTCATGTCAAGGACCCCCAAAATTATATGTATTTGGCCACCGAGCATATTTGGCCATATTTTATTCCAGGAACCCCCCAGAAGCAAAGATGTGAGTAAAAAATATTCGCTTAAAACAATTCAAAGACTTTCCAAGACAAATTTCCACTTTTTTTTCTCCAAAATGTCAGATCTACAAGGTCATATTTTGAGATGGGGTCCACGGCCAAACACTTAAGATTTTTGGGGTCCTTGACATGAAAAGATTTTGTCCCAGGGACCCCCAAAAGCAAAGATTTGAGTAAACAATGTTCACTTGAAAAAAAAATCTGAGATTTGCACGACTTTGGAAAAATTGCAGCTCTACAAGCTCATAGCGCGGCACGAAGTGACGCGCTATGAGCTTGTAGATCTGCTATTTTTGAATAGCCAAAGTAAAATATAGTTAAAGTGGTAAAAATAAAAAAAATGACACAGATGCTTTCCCGTTCTCAATGGTTTAAGACCGATAGCGTGGACCAGGAGATGTAATCGCTTGCACCTGTTTTCTGCGGTTACATCCAAAGTATGCTGGAATTATGATTTCTGGAATTTCTGAAGCACTCACTCTGAAAAAAAAACTAATAATGTGATCGTAATCTTTTGGAGCTTTTTTGCGTTGCTTCGGCTGTTTGTACATAACACTCCCGTCGTTTATTTATTCAGGGCCTACCAGAGCTATAAGGGTCGCGCGCGGGGTCATCTAATTGAATATAATATCGCACATACTTCCCCCAATACAACAAGTTCCACTTTGGTAACTCTCCGGCTGCAATGTTTTTCCAGCTAATTACAATAAAATGCCACGCATGGCCAGGGGCCACTGCGGCCCCCGAAAGCAAAACAATTTCCAGCATCAGACATAAATGTTTTCTTTTGGTTATTAACAATGGAAATTGCCGCTTGGCAGCCTTCCGCGGCTGCAATCAACTGAACCCTAATTGTCAGGCATTTGGTTCTTAGCAGCAGTTGAGCTCACTGCAGCTCGTTGCATTAGCATGCTGAATGCTGAGGGCCTGGATCCTCTTTGCTAAACATGCCATTACTCAGCACAGGGTTTGAGCCGCGGCAGTCGGAACAAGGGAAGCCTTTTGCTGTAGCGCTGCAGCTCCTGTCATTACCCAACATTTAACGGAGGGTAAATGACACTTTGACTGATGCTGGTAATTTAGGAGGTTTTCTTTAGACTCAAAACATTTGCTTCTGCTACTTGGAACGAGCGGACGCTTTAATGGAACGCAGACAAATCTATAGACGGAGGAGAGCTTTGCTTTTTTTTCGTTCATCTCTTTTTTATTGTTGCATTTCCCACATGAGTGTGTGTGTGTGTGTGTGTGTGTGTGTGTGTGTGTGTGTGTGTGTGTGTGTGTGTGTGTGTGTGTGTGTGTGTGTGTGTGTGTGTGTGTGCTTTCAGCTTTTTCTTGGAGGGCGAGGCGAGGCCTTCATCGCTCATAGGCTGAGACACACAGCTATGCATAAATAAATACATAAATAAATACATAAATACGCTAATCGACATGGCGAATAGCAGCGGTGGAATCAATGCCACAATGTAGAAATATACTCTGCTACTACAAGTAAACACTGTGTAGCCTATATTCCAAATTTTGCTCGAGTAAAAGTACAAAAGTATTAGTTTTCCAAATTTGTTAAACTATTTTTGAAAATAGCAGCTAATACTAAGCGATAGGGTAGTCCCCCCCTCTCTCTCTGTCTATCTTTCTCTCCATCTGTCTCTCTCTCTCTCTCTGTCTCTCTTCCGTGTATGTGTATGTGTATGTGTATGTGTGTATGTGTATGTATGCGGCGCGCACGCACGTGTGCACGCATGCACGCACGCGCGTGCGTACTGGGGTAAAGGGGGCAGCAGAGCCTGAGACGTGGTTAAGTGTAGAAATTGTAAAGAAAACATTCATTTGGCATGTCTGCCCCGACCTCACATGTGCAACCAAACAGTGCAACCACGACCAGGGTAAACCAATTTGCCCCATTTGATGGCCCTGGCAGGGCGGAAACCTCGTATGTCCATCTCACTGAATGGCAGTGGTGTAAAGTAACTAAGTACATTTACTCAAGTACTGTACTTACGTACAATTTTGAGGATTTTTTACTTATTTTTTAAGTACTTTTACTTCTACTACACTACATCTTCAGAGGCAAATATTGCACTTTTACTCCACTACAATTATTTGAAAGCTTTAGTTACTAGTTGCTTTGCAGATATACATTATTATATTATAAAACATACATTAATCACTTTATCCCTATTTTATACTTAGGCTATTTGAAAATAGCAGATCTACAAGCTCACAACGCGTCGCACCGCGACGCGTTGTGAGCTTGTAGATCTGCTATTTTCAAACATTTTAGTACTTTTACTTTTGATACTTTAAGTACATTTTGATACTAATACTTTTTTAATTCCGTACTTTTACTTGTAACAGAGTATTTCTACAACGCAGTATTGACACTATTACTTAAGTAAGAAATGCGAGTACTTTTTCCACCACTGCTCAATGTTCCCGAAACGGTGAAAATAGCCGATCTACAAGCTCACAGCTTGTAGATCTGCTATTTTCCACGTACAGCACTCCTGCTGGACAATCTCACACGACGAAGCAAGGCGTTATTTATGCGACGATGAAAAAAACATGAAATGTTGACGTTGATGCCAGATACGAGGTTTCTAGGCCCGACGGCGACGAATGCCGCTCCCCCTGAATGTTTGGCATTTCTGGAGCATTACATAGGAGAACCTGATTAGCAATATGTGCAATCTGAAATAAATGTCCCAGATGTGAGCCATCATCGCTGCCTGTCTGCACCCCTCAAGTCCTGAGTGCTGAGTGCTCCCAAGAGGACCCCACCCCCACCCCCACACCCCCCCCCCCCATCCAGTCCCCGCAGTTGCCCGAAGTAGCAGCTCATAATGACACACAAGGTACTGGGGGAAAGTAATTAAGTATATTTACTCACTTACATTTTGTATTTCTTTTTAGGTATGTTTTACTTTACTTGATTATTTCCATTTACCTATACCTCCACTATACTCCTCAGAGGGAAATGTTGTACTGTTTTAGTTCATTACAATTATTTGACAGCTTGACAGTTAAATAGTTTGCAAAAATGTGATTATTATAACAAAACGTGCATTAATCAATGCAGCCATATTGTATACTTCATCATTGAGTACTTCTTTCACCACTGCAGGTACAGTGTTGGTAAAGGTACAGTGTTGGATTTGCTGGGGGGGTAAAGCCATGCCTCTGCTTTTGATACAGCCCCATGCATTTCCTTTTTGGATATGTAGTATTATTGTAGAATGTAATGTAGAATTATTGTCACATTACAGACGTTTTTTGTGCAAGCTGCATCGTTTTTCAGAAAGAGGGAAAGAAAAGGGTTGGGTGCAGGGAGAAAAACATGTCAAGGAGAGGCAAAAAAAACCCGTAAGAAATCTACTTGTATACAGGTATACACACAGCACAAACCAGCTGGTATATGAGGTTAAATATAAGGTGCCAGCTGGGGACCAACTATATGGATTTATAGGATGAATATGGTTGAAATGGGTGAAGTGCTCCTTTAAGGAAATGTCCCCCCCTCCCCACAAAGTGACCCCTTGGGAATTTAACCCTCCTACCTCTCCATTAACTTTATCTTCACAAGGTGTCCCATGACTCATGTTTATCCAGGTTCCTGTCTTAAGAGAAGTCACTGTAAACAACCACATATCTCTGACAGGCTGAAACCGTGTATCTCCATATTATCTTTTAAATGCCGCCCCCCCCCCCCCTCCCCCCTACTTCATTATGCATTAGCGTCACACACACGTAGTGAAAATAGCCAATCTACACACTCACAACGCGTTGTTAAATAAACTTAATAAAGGAATGGTACATGGTTTCCCTCCGACAGCTACAACATATTTCGCGTAAATTAGTGTCCTACGTCAGCGGTTCCCAAACATTTTTGGCCCCTGGGGTGGAGCCTGGAGTCAGCAAAACCATCTAACTCCACCCCCCTTTGCTGGAGTTAGCCGGTTTAGCAGAAAGTTTGAGGATCAAACACACAGATGTAAAGGGTGTTCAATGGCCCTGATTTATAGAAAAAAATGCAAAAGCGGGAAAATTGAGTTAGCTGGTTCCTGCCGGACAGCAACGATATGCATATGCATCATACTGTATATTCTGCATATACTTGCCATATATCGGCATATAATGTATATATATTTAAAATAACACCATAGCACCACCATTAGCCTTTTCATGTCATGCGCCCCCTAGAGGGCGCTCGCGCACCACGGTGTGGGAAATCCCTGTCCCACGTGATCGCTCTACAGCGTCACACAAAAGCATCAAAAGTAGCATAATGAGGACATATGAGCTTTCCCTCCCCCCCGACAGTTGTGGACATGTTAGCCCAGTCTCTGTCCTCTCAGCCAGCTCGTATTGTTTGCCCTCCATTGAGTCATTCAGTAATAACAGACTTCACCTCTCTTATCACGCCAAAGAGATTAAAAGACACTTAATATTTGTTTTTCGGCAAGTGTCCCTTTACTGTGTGAGTGATTGATGTGCTATAGCTGTTAGCTTGTCCCTGTCAGCGGGCCCGTGGAAACATGTGGGCACTTGCTGAAGTGGTGGAAATTAACCATGTTAAGTACTTATACTCAAGTACAATTTTGAGGTACTTTTACTTTACTTGAGTATGTCTGTTTTTCAATACTTTATGTACTTCTGTTCTGCAAATAATTTGTACTTTTACTGTTACAATTGTCTGACACCTTTAGTGGTAAAATAAATGGTTTAATGGTGCATTTATATAGCACTTTTATCCAAAGCTCTTTACATAAATTGTGCATTACATTCACACATTCACACACACATTCACACACCGATGGAGGAGGAAACCATGCAAGGAACCAACCTGCTCATCGGGAGCAATTAGGGGTTCAGCGTCTTGCTCAAGGACACTTCCACACTAACTCTGGGGGAGCCCGGGATCCAGGAACATCGCATTTCTGGTTCGATCCCGTTTTTTTTAAAAACTTGTAACAGAGTATTTCTACATTGTGGTATTGCTTCTTGTACTTAAGTAACTGAAGTAAAGTTTGAGGTCTTGTAGAGAGAGACCTTTGACCCAATGTGTTGGGTAAATAAAGCTAAGTAGTGTACCCAGGGCTTTTCCAGTGTTATGGTGCAATGGAGGCTGTTCTAAAGACTTCTGGTGACAGCTTTTGTTTGCTATCGGGCACTTAACATACCCCTGCATTAAAACAACATCAAACAGGTGATCACTTTTTGATGTGTAACAGTAACATGGAATCCTACAATGCAGATCCCAAAACTTTCCGCAAACATTTCTCTTCTTTTGTTATTTTCCATAATCGTAGCAGCCAGGTGCAGAAACCTTGTATCTCCATAATTTGTTTTGATAAATTAATGTACTATTTCATCACAAGAAGAGTGTCAAACAAAAAAAATCAAGACAATAGCCGATCTACAAGTTCAAAAGAAAACCTGCCACATTGTGATGCGTAGTGAGCTTGTAGATCTGCTATCTTCACACATTTAAAACGTTTAAAAAAAATAATGATTAAAATGTTACGGTTTACGGACATACAAGGTTTCCACCCGACTATAATATAAAACAAACAGAGGGCCAACTACCAATGAATAGTAGCATGATGGATGCCTGTAGAAACGGCAGGGCTATAGGAGCTCATTGCAGAAGGTGCTAGTGAAGGTACAGATAATAGATGCCTGTGGTAACGGCAGGGCTATAGTAGCTTATTGCAGAAGGTGCTAGTGAAGGTACAGATAATAGATGCCTGTGGTAACGGCAGGGCTATAGTAGCTTATTGGAGAAGGTGCTAGTGAAGGTACAGATAATAGATGCCTGTAGAAACGGCAGGGCTATAGTAGCTCATTGCAGAAGGTGCTAGTGAAGGTACAGATAATAGATGCCTGTGGTAACGGCAGGGCTATAGTAGCTCATTGGAGAAGGTGCTAGTGAAGGTAACAGATAAGCTCACGTCTGGTGTTTATTTTTCACAAGCCGGCCACTCGCTCAGCGCTCATAAACTGTCTAATCTGCAGCAGCTGCAATGACTTTAATCTGTGTTTACTTATGTAATTAGGGGCCCTCGATTGGGATGGATGTTTACCTATTAAGTCCTCTTGAGAACAAACAATGATTACCAAGTTAAGAAGACGGGAAAACAGCCCTGTCTTCTCTTCACTGAGATGCAGACAATGTAGTGGTAGGTTAAGTATATTGCCATGTCATTATAGCTAAAGCAAGGGGTCTTCAACATTTTTTCAGGCCAAGGACCCCTAATGGCAGGTACAAACTGTAGGATTTTTAAAGTAGTTGGGGAGTCATCAGATTTCACACTACACAAGTCTCTTTCTTGAAATCGGCTGTCATAATATCGTTGCGGTTTTCACACTATACAAATGATCGCAGTGGCGTGCACAGACATTTTGAGGGGCAGGTGCTCAAGTAAATTATCGGCCTACTTTTTTTCTTTACTTGGTCTGCTCTTTCTTCCCTCTACACCTATACCTCTTTGCCAAAAATAGCCGATCTACAAGCCCACAACGCCTCGCAGCGCGAGGCGTTGTGGGCTTGTAGATCTGCTATTTTTGGCTAAAGTTCTCCTCAGAAAAGGGATGCTAGGTTTCGAGTGGTTATGGTAAAAAGAAAAATCATATCACATAAAGATTTGGCGGAACCCCTGTAGTAACTCTGAGGACCTCCTAGGGGTCCCGGACCCCCTGTTGAAGACCCCCTGCTGTAAACTGAAAGAAACCGAACTTTTTTTTCTTCTTTTTTTCAAAAGGGCACTTCTGGTCACACACTATACAAATGATCGCCAACAAAGGGATCACACGCTGCAAGATTTCACCAAGATGCGATCCAGACCCGATACAGGACGCTAATGATTTTCATTTAATAATTCTCTGTTTCTCTGCGTCTCTCTCTCTCTCTCCGCATGTGCGCACGCATGCATGCATGCCCGATCTTGCGCCAGATCGGGGCTTATGTCGGCGAGCGCCTAAATAGATCGGTAACAGCGCTGTCGCCTCAAAGCTAGAAGGTCCTGGGTTTGATTCCCGCCGGGGACGCTGTGGGCGCTGGGGGCGTGTCTCCTCCTCCACGTCATCAGCGCCCATACCCTAGGTGGGGTTGGCGAAAGGGCCCTTCTGTGTGGAGTGGGCATGTTCTCCCCGTGTCTCTCAGGGTAGTTAATACCCTCACAAAAACATGTAGTAATCCTGGTCACTATAACTCCTCCCCCATGACAGCCGGGGCGCCTGATGGAGGGGAAGGGAACTGGTTGGAATAACGTGTTCCTTCCACGCGCTGCGTCCAACCAGGGAAACTCCCCCCTGTCAGGTGACAAGAAGGTCAGTTGGCTCTCATGCATTGAAGGAGGCATGAGCTCGGCCCTGGCCTCCCTAGGCTGGTGAGGGGAGTGTAGTGCCCAGGATCACTTAGAAAATTGGCACCGGGTGAAAAATAAGGGTTACAAAATCGTGGGATAAAAATGATAAGTAAAAAATAATAATAATAGATCGGTAACAGCATAATTGTGGCAAAAATCTTGCAGTGTGTACGGGCCATTAGGTGAGAGAGAGATGAAGCAGGGACCCCCACTACATATTGGATACAATTGTGTTGCATGCAGATTAAATAGAGTTTATAGATAGTTTCATAGACTTGTTTGACAGCACTCAGTGTTGTGTCAATAATGTTTTTTATTAGTTTTTGTCCACATTATCTCTTCTATTAATATATTGGATTCATGTTAATGTGTATTTTCAGACATTTAACCACTTACACCCTCAATACTTTAAACTTTACTTTTGGCTTTGTAGTTGGTCTGCTCTTTTTTCCCCTTTACACCAAACCTCTTCGCCAAAAATAGCCAATCTACAGTACAAGCTCACAACGTGTGGCAGTGACCCACTGTTTGGGAACCAGTGGCCTATTACAACACAGGTGTTCTGTCCGTCCGGCAGGTACATGCCACTTCCTGAAGGGGGCACCCCACCCCATCACAATGCCTCATGTCATACCTGTTCATTTGATACGCATCAGTGGTGGAAAGTAACTAAGTACATTTACTCAAGTATTGTACTGAAGTGCTTTAACTTTATCTGATTGCGTTGCCATTTTTCTATTGCTATGCAGCCTTCAAATCTTGTATTGCGCTGATCAGAGTAATGGTCAGCGAGTTATGGTCATTTGAAGTGTTAAACACTGCACTGCTGTAGGGCCCCATATGTGTGCAATTTAGTATTTTAGGCCCCTGACGTGGCCCCATGGTGTGACTATTCTTATGGCAGACCCATGAACACCCATTTGTGGCACATTTGGTGAATTGTTGTTTATTTTGTTTCTTATTTTTCAGTGTTTGCAGTTGTTTTTCTGTGTTTTAGCGTACCCAGTGCATTCGGCTTTTGATTTTCTGTGCAGCACTTTGGAAACCTTGAGTTGTAAAATGTGCTAATATAAATAAAGTGGATTGGATTGGAGAATGTTGGCCCCAGGGGGTTCACCCCTGATGGTAGACCCGTGTTTGTGGCACGTTTTGGTGCGGATCGGAGCAACGGTGTGCCTCGCGAGTCTGGATGTTACGTTTGTAACGTCCTCAGTCCACCATCCACCCATTAGGCAATTTTAATATAGGATCAATAGAAATATGTGCTATAACCAATTAAGCCCTATTTCATACTTTGTCAATTCTAAAATAGCAAATCTACAAGCTCACAAAAGAAAAACATTACCATTCATTATGACAACTTAGTATATTTTGATGCTAACACTTTTGTACTTCGACATAAGTAATATTTTGAATACAGGACTTTTACCAGTCACAAAGTATTTCCACACTGCAGTATTGCTACATTTACTTAAGCTAAACAAGCGCAGTGCGCTGCGTGTTGCTAATCATTGACCCGCGGTGAAACAAAAGCAACACCTCGAGTGTTGAACTTGTTACAAACGAGACAAAAGCTTCTAAAACGTGTCTCCTATTCAGAAAGCCCCAGACCGCTGCTACCTCGCACTGATCCCGTTACTGATTAACCAGGCCTTTAGAAAAGAGCCCTGCGATCTGGAACTTTCCAACGCAAACAAAACAATTCAAACTCTTTTATCTTGTTTACATATCAGATAAGCATTTTTTTTTTCATTCATGTCGAGCAAATATGTTCCCTATTGAATGCAGCATGAGGTGGAGTAGTGGAGCTGCTATTACATGATCGGGGTCATTAATAAATATTGAGTTATAACCACAAGCTGCACGTTTCAACACTTATAGCTGTTCACATGGAAAAGTACTGCATTCAGCCGGCGCAATTCATTGATTGATTGTTTGAATATTTTATCAGTTAGAAATGTAAAACAGCACGTGGTACAATAAGACATTAAGGCTCAAAGGATAACACGAAAAAGGTGTTAAAAATTGTGGTCCTACGTATTCAATTCATCAACAAAAAACAAAAATGAACACTGATGATTTGCAGATCAGATAGATAATCTACAAGCTCAAGCTCAAGGTGTTGCAACACGTTTGTAGAGCTGAGCTTACAGATCGGCTAGGAAAAAACCCATTGCCACACTGCGGATGGGACCGTGCTCGAGGTAGTTGAGGACTTCAAATATCTCGGGGCCTGGACTGCTTCAACGGAACACGTCCTGAAGGTCCGAGGGGCACTAAGCCGGGAATGCTCAGTCAGAGTCAGTACTGCTGTATGGAGCTGAGACATGGACCCTCACAGTGGAGTCAGTACTGCTGTATGGGGACGAGACATGGACCCTCACAGTGGAGTCAGTACTGCTGTATGGAGCCGAGACATGGACCCTCACAGTGGAGTCAGTACTGCTGTATGGAGCTGAGACATGGACCCTCACAGTGGAGTCAGTACTGCTGTATGGAGCTGAGACATGGACCCTCACAGTGGAGTCAGTACTGCTGTATGGGGACGAGACATGGACCCTCACAGTGGAGTCAGTACTGCTGTATGGAGCTGAGACATGGACCCTCACAGTGGAGTCAGTACTGCTGTATGGAGCTGAGACATGGACCCTCACAGTGGAGTCAGTACTGCTGTATGGAGCTGAGACATGGACCCTCACAGTGGAGTCAGTACTGCTGTATGGAGCTGAGACATGGACCCTCACAGTGGAGTCAGTACTGCTGTATGGGGCTGAGACATGGACCCTCACAGTGGAGTCAGTACTGCTGTATGGGGCCGAGTAATGGACCCTCACAGTGGAGTCAGTACTGCTGTATGGGGCTGAGACATGGACCCTCATAGCACAGCAGGAAAGGGCCCTGGATAGAGTCTACACAAGAATGCTACGAATGAATGGCATTTGGTGTCACATGGGAGGACCACATCAGAAACGTGGACCTACCACGGGTCACAGATAAGGTCAGAGAGAGAAGGGTGAGGCTGGCAGGGCACTGCGTCATGGGCACCCGGAACTAGTGGCAAGAAAACTGACAAAGTGGGAGCCAACCCAGGTACTGTAGATCATACATGGGCAACTGGCGGCCCGGGGGGCCACATGCGGCCCCCACCTTCATTTAATACGGGCCACAGGTTAATATGGGAATACTGATATATTATTGTTGTTTCAGCTGTTACAATTCCAAACATGCAAACATGACCCGCTTGAATTACTTCAGTCTATATTATAGTAGCTTAATGACTAGTATTACAATTCTATTGTCTTTTTTAAGTCCAATGTATTTGTATTCATAAGTTCATAAAGTTAACATAAGTAGCCTATAACTAAATGTATTTGAGATTAAATAAAGATGTTACTTTTCAGGATTCCAATTAAAAAATTGCAAAAAAAAAAAATCAGGATTCCGATTAAAAAGTAGCAAAAATAGCAGATCTACAAGCTCAAAACGCGTCGCGCTGCGACGCGTTTTGAGCTTGTAGATCGGCTATTTTTGCTACTTTTGTGTGACAGAATGGCGAAAAAGGTTAAAATACGGAGAGACAGTATATGTGGCCCTCTGGAGTGAGTGTGGAAATATAGTGGCCCTCTGCATCATCAAAGTTCCCCACCACTGCTGTAGATGCACTGAGGCTCAAGACCCTGATGTTAGACAGGAGGGTGTGGAGGTCCACGATTCAGGAGGACCTGAATTGTTGGGTGTTGGCTACTAGTCCGACACTCTCACTCTCACATCGCATGGATCGGCTATTTCCGATAAATGTTTTCCCTAGAACAGGAACGCTATGGTTCAAGTGGCTAATTTGGATCAGTCTGGTACAAATCTGTTCTCTTTCAGCACAAGAACCAAAGGTCTGTACCCACACCCACACCCTACACACACATACACACACACACACACACATGCATGTATGCAAACCCCCTGCCCCACCCACACACACACACACAACCTACAGTACACTCACGCACATGCACACACACGCACGCACACGCACACCCACGCGCACGCATGCACACACACACACACACAAACACACACCCTACACTCACATGCACACGCATGCATGTGCACGCACGCACGCACACCCACGCACGCACGCGCATGTGCACACACACACACACACACACACACACGCGCGAACACACACACACACACACACACACACACACACACACACACACACACACACACACACACACACACACACACACACACACACACACACACACCCTGGGAAACGTCCTTGGTGAAGCATCCCGTCAGCCAACAGGCACAAAGTGAAAACAGTCTTGAATCACAGATGATTGTGATGACAAAATGTTCATTTTCTAAAAAACCTTCTCCCTCCTCCTGGAATACAGATAATTACTGCATTAAAAACCATCCCACAACAAAGCTCAATGTCTTCCTAGCGACTATAAACGCCACCCAGGAATGTGTGTGAGACATACCAGGCCCACTGACTGGTGGACACAAGTACTCAAACCCAGTACTTGAGTCAATAGATTACTCATGGTCAAATGATTACTGTGCTACAAAGTGACAGTTACTTAGTTACATTTGTATTCAAACTTACTTTTGTAGATTGTGATTATTATTACAAAAAAACATGCATTAACCAATCAAGCCACTTTGGCTATTCGGAAAAAGCAGATCTACAAGTGTCGCATCACAACACGTTTTGACTGAGCTACTGTATTTGTGAGCTATTTGTGGAAAAAAAATGTTTTGAAAAGAAACGTGTTTTACTCAAGTAGCATTTAGTAGCATTTTTAATACAGGCCTTTTACTTGCAACAGAACTCTTTCTACCTTGTGGCATTGCTACTGTTACTTAAGTAGAGAATAAATAAAATGTGAGTACTTGTTGCACCACTGAAACATCTCTGAGAAAAGGGTGGAGCTCTCATGAACTCCCTTACATCACTGCTAAAGGATTTAGTGAGCGCTCTTTTTTTTTCATGTGAGATCTGGCAACTTGATACGGCACAGCCAGGGCTCCGGGAAGAAGAAGAAGAAGCCAGCTTTCTATCATGTTGTTGAAAAGGCCAGGGTTTTAAAACTGTGAGAAGAGGAACATTCACACGACACAGACAGAGAGCGAGAGAGAGAGAGAGAGAGAGATAGAGAGGGAGAGGGAGAGGGAGAGAGGGAGAGAGAGAGAGAGAGGGAGAGAGAGAGAGGGGGAGAGGGAGAGAGAGAGGGAGAGAGGGGGAGAGGGAGAGAGGGGGAGTGGGAGATGGAGAGAGAGAGAGAGCGAGAGAGAGGGAGAGAGGGATATAGGGGGAGAGAGACAGAGGGAGAGAGAGAGGGAGAGAGAGGGAGAGACTCAAAAACACAGCTATAGATACAAGGGAGGAAAGAAGGATGGATAGGTAGATAGCTATAGACAGGCAGGCATGGACGGACGGACGGACGGACGGACGGATGCAAGCCATTTTCTATCATGTCCTATTATTATTATAATTATATAATATATTGGCTCCTGGGAGGACCGGCCGGCTGGCAGGGGGACCTCTGACATCACTCTGACTCAGACATAACCATAAACAAACCCAAAACTTCCATAAATAGGGATGTCACTCTGACTCAGACATAACCATGAACAAATCTCATACGGCCATATATAGGCAGGACCACGGCCACGCCACTCTGACTCAGACATAACCCTAAACAAACCCGAAACGCCCATATATAGGCAAGACCACGGCCACGCCACTCTGACTCAGACATAACCATAAACAAACCCAAAACGCCCATATATAGGCAGGACCACGGCCACGCCACTCTGACTCAGACATAACCATAAACAAACCCGAAACGCCCATATATAGGCGGGACCACGGCCACGCCACTCTGACTCAGACATAACCATAAACAAACCTCACACGCCCATATATAGGGATGTCACCATGACTCAGACATAACCATAAAGAAACCCGATATGCCCATATAAAGGCATAATATGGAGATCCGGGTTGTCCAGAGCCGCAGATCCGACTGCTATGCATATATATGGTCATATGGGACGGACACTTCAAACTCAGGAACAGAGATCAAAAGGGAAGCAGACAGACAGACAGACAGACAGACAGACAGACAGACAGACAGGTAAAACGGATACTCTGACAAAGCTCCTGACACATGACAGTATATATCAGTGGTTCTCAAACTTTTTCAGCCCGCGGACCCCCATTTGAAAAGATAAGCCAGGGACCCCCATAAGAGAAGATTTTTACGGCTCTAGCAGTGATTCTCAACCATTTTAATTTCAAGGACCCCCAGTTTGACATGCATTAGGGCTACGGACCCCCATTTAATGGCATTTCTATCTCTGGGACCCCAAACTATATTGTAAAATCAATGATAATTTAACTCTGAGAGTGTACAAATGGAACCAAATGGACCCGTTAGGGTCCATTTGGTTCCATTTGTACACTCTCAGAGTTACAGACCCATAAGGGTCCATTTGGTTCCTAACTATCCATCATTTATCTGGGGACCCCCTGGAACTCCCTCAAGGACCCCTGAGGGTCCCCGGACCCCACTTCGAGAACCAATGGTGTCCATGGTGAGGACTGATGCTTGTGGGCGTGTCCACGGTGAGGACTGATGCTTGTGGGCGTGTCCACGGTGAGGACTGATGCTTGTGGGCGTGTCCACGGTGAGGACTGATGCTTGTGGGCGTGTCCACGGTGAGGACTGATGCTTGTGGGCGTGTTCAAAGGAACAGTATGATGATGATCTACAGGATGGGATCTCTACTGTTACTGTACTGATGATGTAACTCTCACATGTCATCATCGCTGTCAGGGACCAGACCTTGTATCTCCAGGTTTCAACGTTTTGTTGTTTTCGAATCTCTACTTTGTTTTGCAACAGTGTCGCCCTAAAAGTAGTGGGAAAATAGCAGAAAAGCTCACAACTTGCAATTTTTTTTGTGATTAAGTGTGTCTGTGGGTTTTATAAATATTAAAACCAATGAAAAGTATTAACGAGAGCTTGTGACTAAATATCTAGATTAGATCCATGGGAACACACGTTCTTTCTTAAAGGGAATTCACCCAAAAATAATATTTTTTTCTATTGATTAGTCACCCCATGGAGACTTGAATTAATTAATTAATTTTTGTCACATTCCTAAGCCAATTATTTGATGACCGGCAGTGGTTCCGGTAGGAGACACAAATAGTCTCCTTTGTATCTCCTACCGGAACCGCTGCCTACCGGTCCGCTGGTCATCAAATGATTGTCTTAGGAATGAGACAACAACCAAAAAGAATCCATCAATGCAAGTCTCCATGGGGTGACTAATGGATAGAAAACAATATTTTTTGGGGAGTTACTACAGGGGGTCCGCCAAATTTTTGTGTGATAAGATTCTTTATTTTACCTGAACCACTTAAACCCTAACATCCCTTTTCTGAGGAGAACTTTAGCCCAAAAAATAGCAGATCTACAAGCTTGTAGATCGGCTATTTTTTGGCAAAGAGGTGTTTGGTGTAGAGGGAAAAAAGAGCAGACCAAGTAAACAAAAAAAAGTTATAATCTGAAACACAATTTTATACAATATAAAGGGGGGTCCCTGCTTCATCTCTCTCTCAGCTAGGGGGTCCTTGGCCTGAAAAGGTTGAAGACCCCTGGTTTTAGACATACAAGGTTTTCATCTGACGGAGACAACATGTTGCTCAGGATGAGAAGTGTACAGGATGCTGTGAGAACAGGAAGATGAGAGCTGATGAGAGCTTTTTGAAGTGCTTACCTCCTCTATTACCACATGTTTTTAGCCACGTTATCCTCTAGTGAGCCCATGCTGTCACCATGATGATCAACATTTTAGAACCAACGTTCCCTCCGCTGTCAAGACTATAGGGCTCAGTGGCCTTGTGGTTAGAGAGTGTCCGCTACGCCCTGAGACTGGGAGGTTGCAGGGTTCGATTCACCCGGGCCCGGGGTCATACCAAAGACTAACAGTATACAAATGGGACCCAATAACTCCCTGCTTGGCCACTGTGACTGCAGGGTTAATCCATTAAAGGTAGGTTAAGTTATTTTCTTTGATTAAAATAAGTGTTAAATAGCTCTATTCTGATAGTACTCATTGCTATAGAGTGTTTGTTCAGTAACAGGAGTCTCAATGTCTCTCCGGCTCTTTATTAAACAGAAAATGCATTTTGAGGTCAGGATACCAATTTTATCCAATCCGGTTAGAGCAGGGCTCTTCAACAGGGGGTCCGGGACCCCTAGGGGGTCCTCAGAGTTACTACAGGGGGTCCCCCAAATCTTTGTGTGATATGATTTTTTTTATTACCTTGAACCACTTGAACCCTAGCATCCCTTTTCTGAGGAGAACTTTAGCCAAAAATAGCCGATCTACAAGCTCACAACGCCTCGCGCTGCGAGGCGTTGTGAGCTTGTAGATCGGCTATTTTTTGGTAAAGAGGTATAGGTGTAGAGAGAAAAAATAACAGTAAACGTAAACAAAGAAAGTTGAATCTAAAACACAATTTTATACAATATAGAGTAGGGGGTCCCTGCTTCATCTCTCTCTCAGCTAGGGGGTCCTTGGCCTGAAAACGTTGAAGACCCCTGGGTTAGAGAACTCAGTCAGGATACAGATCAAACAAGTGAAATTGGAAGTGATGACACAAATAAATGAGCAGACAAAATGCAACCGGATCACAATATTCTGTCATCTACCTGAAAATGTATTTTGTTGATTAAAGAGCTGGAGAGACGGAGTTGCTTATTTGGGCTTGTTTCCTATGTTGTTTCCTAACAACTTAGGAAACAAGCCCAAATAAGCAACTACACTTTAGAAACAACAAAAAAAAACGCAACCCGCAACTACCAATATTTAGACAAGCAACTTTACAGAAAAACAAGCCCAAAGTCGCCTATAATAAGCGGACATGGCAACCCTGCTTCTGAATTGCATCGTGGTTGACTTGTTGGTTTCAGAGAGAGAGAGAGAGGGGGAGAGAGAGAGACATACAGAAAAATAGAGAATTATTTAATGTCAATCATTAGTGTCCTGTCTCGGTCTCGCGCATACTGTATATCACAGGAGCCGTGCACGTTTTCATGAGACGTCGGTTAAAATTAATTGGAATAAAAACAAATGTATGTATCGGGTCTGGATCGTATCCCAGTGAAACATCTTGCAGTGTGTGATCCCCTGTCGCCGATCAATCGTATAGTGTGAAAACCACAACGATGTATGACAGCCGATTTCAAGAAAGAGATCTCGAGACTTGTGCGAAGTGTTAAGTGCTTAGCGATCGGATGACTCCACGACCACTTCAAATGTCTTGCAATGTGTAAGGGCCCTTACTTACTCCACTGTTAAGGCCTGAACACAGCAAATGTTTATCATCTGTGCTCCCAAAGAATTGGTCGTACAAAGTCCATCAGTGGTACAGTAGTTATAGGCATTAGCAGGCCGGTTCACCCAATTCAGCACAGTATCTGGATGGAAAAGGGTGAGAAAAATGTTTGGACAGCGTGTGTGTGTGTGTGTGTGTGTGTGTGTGTGTGTGTGTGTGTGTGTGTGTGTGTGTGTGTGTGTGTGTGTGTGTGTGTGTGTGTGTGAGAGAGAGAGACAGACAGACAGACAGACAGACAGACAGACAGACAGACACACACACACACACACACACACACACACACAGACCTCGTCGATGCAATTACAGTTAACCAAAAAGCTGGCACTACACAGACGCAATTATTTTATGGAACACGCACACTTCTGCCAAAAAGAACTTCATGTTTAATATCAAAGTCAGCGTTGCAGACATCTCCCCATCTCATCTCCCACCTAGTCTGTACATACAGTAACAGTCAGGACAAGATAACTAACCGGCTGTGTTCAGGCCATCACACAGACACAGAGGCTGTGTTCAGGCCATCACACAGACACAGAGGCTGTGTTCAGGCCATCACACAGACACAGAGGCTGTGTTCAGGCCATCACACAGACACAGAGGCTGTGTCCAGGCCATCACACAGACACAGAGGCTGTGTTCAGGCCATCACACAGACACAGAGGCTGTGTCCAGGCCATCACACAGACACAGAGGCTGTGTTCAGGCCATCACACAGACACAGAGGCTGTGTCCAGGCCATCACACAGACACAGAGGCTGTGTCCAGGCCATCACACAGACACAGAGGCTGTGTTCAGGCCATCACACAGACACAGAGGCTGTGTCCAGGCCATCACACAGACACAGAGGCTGTGTTCAGGCCATCACACAGACACAGAGGCTGTGTTCAGGCCATCACACAGACACAGAGGCTGTGTCCAGGCCATCACACAGACACAGAGGCTGTGTTCAGGCCATCACACAGACACAGAGGCTGTGTCCAGGCCATCACACAGACACAGAGGCTGTGTCCAGGCCATCACACAGACACAGAGGCTGTGTTCAGGCCATCACACAGACACAGAGGCTGTGTCCAGGCCATCACACAGACACAGAGGCTGTGTTCAGGCCATCACACAGACACAGAGGCTGTGTTCAGGCCATCACACAGACACAGAGGCTGTGTCCAGGCCATCACACAGACACAGAGGCTGTGTCCAGGCCATCACACAGACACAGAGGCTGTGTTCAGGCCATCACACAGACACAGAGGCTGTGTTCAGGCCATCACACAGATACAGAGGCTGTGTCCAGGCCATCACACAGATACAGAGGCTGTGTTCAGGCCATCACACAGATACAGAGGTGGAACGCTTCATCAAACTAATACATGTAATCCATTACTAAAACTAATATTTAGATTTGATCATTTAATGAAATAATCAATGAATAATCAATCCCTATTTTGGGCATGTCATTATAGGCAAAAGGCTTCCAAAAATTGTATAAATAAATTAGTCACCCCATGGAGACTTGAATTCATGGATATTTGTTGACCGGCAGTGGTTCCGGTAGGAGACACAAAGAGTCTGCTTTGTGTCTCCTACCGGAACAGCTGTGTACCGGTCATCAAATTATTGTCTTAGGAATGCGACAAAAACAAAAAAATATCCATGAATTCTAAGTCTCCATGGGGTGACTAATCCATAGAAAAAAAGTAATTTATTTGGTGAACTACCCCTTTTTTACAAATATATTTTAAAAAGTGCTTCTCAGTTATTCAATTAAGCGAAAAAGTAATCAATAGACTCACTCAATAGACCTACACTGATGACTTTCAGTGTCATTTAGTTTCCTCAGCTAAAAAACACAACGGTTGACTTTTGGCTGCCAATCTGTGAGAAGTAGAATGAGATTTTGATGGCTGGTTGATAGCTACGATTTATAAAGTAATAACGTTTATTGTGTAATGGAACATGTTGTTGGCTCAGTACAGTATAGTGCCAGGCAGAGAGCTACCAGTTGTACACGTACGCTATATTATAGCAGTGGTTCTCAAACGTTTTCATGTCAAGGACCCCCAACATGATATGTATTCAGTCGCGGACCCCCATCTCCAAATATTTAGTTCCAGGGACCCCCAGAAGCAAAAATTGTAGTTAGAAATGTTCGCTTAAAAAATGTACATTTAGATTTGCACAAGTTTTCACATTTTTTCAAGAATAGCTGCTATTTTTGAATAGCCAAAGTATAAAAGGTTAAAGTGAAAATAGTCATATTTAAACTGGGGACCCCCCACCCTGACAAACACTTGGATTTGGAGTTGAGGCATTACATTTAGTTTGACTCCGTTCCACAGATAAATATTGTGAAAATAGCCAATCTGTTGCAAAGCGCTGTGGGCTTGTAGATCGGCTATTCTTTTTTCAAATTCACTCTATATATATATATTATTTGACAATTTGGCCAATGTTTGACCAGTGTTGATGACTTTAAACACAGTAATGACCTTTTTTTTAAATTAAAAAGGTCTTAAAAGTCCTTAAATTGTCACCTCACTGACATCTGGGAACCGCCCCCAAACAAATCATGTGGGGACCCCCCTGGGGGTCCCAACCCAAAGGTTGAGAACTACTGTAATAGATGACTGATGTCATAGATTATCTGATGTCACAGGCTGGTCACATAAAGTCACAGATCCACATTGGAGCCACACAGTTCCCACAATGGATCCTGAGATCCACAGGATTCCCTTTTTTCAATCTAATATTTTACTCTTCTCTACCTACTCTGTGTAAAAAATAAAGGGGAAAGGCACTATTTAAATACATCATATCATTATATTAGTGGATATGGTTGTCTTAACCACTAAACCATGGATGGAGACGTAAGAGATTCATTTAGACATTTGTGGCTCAATATGTGGAGCAGTGACCTCAGAGCAGAGGTCAGAGTGGTGGAGTTTCTCACAGAGTATTTTGAAATGCAGTTCCTCCTCTGATCTACTGTACCAACACTTCAGTGGTGGAAGGTATTTCAGATTACAGATTTAACTTAGTCTGCTCTTTTTCCCCTCTACACCTATAGCCTCTTTGCCAAAAATAGCCGATCTACAAGCTTGTAGATGTGCTATTTTCGGCTAATGTTCCTCTCAGAAAAGGAATTCTAGGGTTCAAGTGGTTAATGTAAGAAAACTAAATCCCATCACACAAAGATTTGGCAGACCCCCTATAGTAACTCTGAGGACCCCCTTGGGGTCCCGGACCCCCTGTTGAAGACCCCTGCCCTAGCTTATATAAGCCCTAGTTTATATAAGCCCTGGTACTTTATACTTCGGCTATTCAAAAATAGCCAATCTACAAGCACAGTGAGCTTGGAGATCGGCTATGTTCAAGTATTTTTTTTTATGCTAATACTTTTGTTTAATGCAGGACTTTTACTTCTAACAACAGAGTACCTCTACATTGTGGTATTGCCACTTTTACTTATGTAAAAAATAAATCAGAGTACTTCTTCCATCAGTGCAACACATTGATTTGCAGTATCAAACAGTGAGTGAGCGGTCAGGAATAACTGCAGTGCATCAGTACTGTGTGTTTTTAGCTCCAGGCTTGGCAGGACATTGGTCTGACATTGAAACCAGCTCCTAAACCAACCCCCTGTCATCGTGTCCCATGCACTACCTCATCACAACCGTTACCACGGCTATCGCAATCATTTCACCACACGGGAAGACATGACCGTGCAAAAAAACCCCCACTAAAGCAGGGGTCTTCAGCGTGTTCAGGTCAAGGACCCCCTAGCTGAGAGAGAGACGAAGCAGGGACCCCCCTCTATATTGTATAACATCTTGTTTCAGATTAACCTTTTTTTGTTTACTTGGTCTGCTCTTTTCCCCCTCTACACCTATTGTAGAATAACTACGGTCAAGTATTGGACAGGACGTCGAAAATATGGAGTTAAAGTTGGTACTTTATATAGAAAAAAAAGGATGATACAAATGGTACAAAACAACGCTCTCATAGACGGGTTAGCTTTTAGCTTTCATTCATTCGATCCACGCAGCTAGTATTGCTCAATAGCACCGGCACAACAACAACACTGACCCGGCATCTACTAACATCCGGTTCACCGCTAAGCCTTATGGGACATGCAGTTTCTTTTACTTAACCCCTTTGTAGGTATACAAAATAGAAAGTAACAATTCAGTGTTTCTCAAATAAACAACATCAATAAACTCTATTAAATGAAATGTATCTTTTAACTCTGCTTTTAACTGAATATAATACTTTATGAATTTAGCAGCAATTAAATCAATCATGCAAATTAACTGTAACCCATTAAGTTACAACATCCTCCCCCCATGAATTACTTGTTCATTAAATCTCAAGACAGTACAGTAACTGAATAGGTCTTCTTAGCAAAGTCCCTGAGGGAGTGCGGACTATGCACGACCTGACAAGTCCATCTCGGCCTGTAAACAGTTCTGTGATTCTTCCCAGTTTCCAGGTTTGTCTGGGGGTGTTATCTTCTCCAATGAGTACAACGTCACCCACTTTCAGTGGGGTGGGCGTCGGTGTGTCACAGCGGTGTGCTGACTTCAAGTCCAGCAGGTAATCCTTACGCCAGGCGCTCCAGAAGCTGGTTGTGAGTCTCTGCCTGTACTTCCATCTTCTTGTGATCTCTGCCTTGTTGGCAGTTGGGTGCTGTGTGTCAGCAGGGAAGGGCTTTGGTGGCAGAGAGGTCAGTCGTTTTCCCACCAGAAAGTGGGCTGGGGTCAGTGGCTGTGGCTCATCCACTTCATTGTGCACAAATGTCAGAGGCCTAGAGTTTATGATAGCCTCCACCTCTGTCAGTACTGTGCACATCTCTTCAAAGTTGAGTGAAGCTCTCCCAAGAACTTTCTTCAGGCATGTTTTTACTGATCGGACGAGTCTCTCCCAGAATCCGCCCCACCAGGCTGCTCGCTCTGCGATGAACTTCCAGGTGATGCCTCGTTCTGAGAAGAACTCTAAGAGCTGGGGTTCTTTGATAGCTTTCCACAGCTCTTTCAGGTCCTGATCAGCTCTCTTGAATGTTCTAGCATTGTCTGAGTAGATTATTTTGCATAATCCTCTTCTTGATATGAATCTTTTCAGCGCTAACAGGAATGTCTCTGTTGACTGATGTGAGACCAGTTCCAGGTGTACTGCTCTGGTTACAGCACAGGTGAATAGCGCGATGTATGACTTCTTCACAGAATCATCTGCCTTCACATAAAGCGGCCCTGCAAAATCCACACCTGTGACTTCGAATGGTGGGGATTCAGTTATTCTGTCTTTGGGCAAGGGCGCAGTGATCTGCTTTCCGGCTTTTGCCTTGAATCTTTTGCAAACTGTGCAGCTTGCCACAGTCTTCTTGACTAGCTGTCTGGCACGTAGGATCCAGTATCTCTCTCTCACTTGAACGAGAGTGTCTCTCACTCCTGAGTGCATCACTTTTTCATGACATGACTGTATCAACAGTTCTGAATATCTGTGTTTATTGGGTATAATCCATGGGTGCTGCTCTCTGAATGTGAAGTCAGACTGCTGCAGCCTTCCTCCCACACTGAGCAGCTCGTGTTCATCCAGGAAAGGTTTGAGTTCTCTGATCTTGCAGTCATTGTTCAGGCCTTTTACTGCCTTCAGTTGTTTGATCTCCTGGCTGAAACTCTGTTGTTGTGTTGTCTTTATCCAGTACTTTTCTGCCTCGAAGAGCTCGTCAGCAGTCAGTTCTCCTCTTTTCTTTGTTTTTGTTTGAGAATTGGCTATGAATCTCTTTATCCAGGCTGTCACTCTGAGGACTCTTTTCAGCTTGCTGTATCGTTCCAGCTCCAACACTGGTTCAGTGGGGTCTGTGTCATTTGCAGCGAGCTGTACAGTGATCTGTTGACTGGACTTTAGTTCTGCATTCACCTTGTCTGGAACATTGTCATTTTCAGTCTCCTCTGACTGATCAGGTGATGTCAGAACGCTGGGCCCGTTCCACCATAGCTGGTTCTGTATCAGGCTTTCAACACTTTCTCCTCTTGTGGGCCTGTGAGCCACAGGAATCTCACTGCATCTCTGTCTCTCTCCACTATGGAGATCTGCAGGAAAGCCTTCTTTATGTCAGCCATGAAGGCTATTTCATGTTTTCTGAATTTTATGAGGACACTGAGGAGATCTGGATTCAGGTTTGGTCCTGTGAGCAGACAGTCATTGAGGGATGGGCGGCCATCTTCATGAGACGACGCATCAAACACCACTCTCAGTTTTGTGGTCACTTTGTCTTCTCTGAGTACTGCGTGGTGAGGTAAGTAGTATTTCACATTGTCTTCACTTGCGTTGTCTTCTGGCACATCCTCTGCAATGTTCTGCTGTAGATAGTCCTCCACTACTTCATTGTATCTGCTGTAGAATGTGACATCTTTCTTTAGTCTTCTCTTCAGACCTTCAAATCGTTTTTTAGCAACTCTGTAGTTGTCTTGGAGCTCTGCTCTTTCTGGTTTCCATGGCAACTCCACGTGGTATCGTCCATTTTTGAAAGTTGTTGTTCTCTCGAACATCTGCAGAGCCTCTTCTTCTGCTGGGTTCTGTGTGTTTTCACTTGTGATACCCAGAGACTCAATTTCCCAGAATGCACGTAGTTGCTTGGAGACAAGTGTGTCCTCTTCAAGTGGAATGAACATGCAGGTTGCCTCTGCGACACTTGACATGGACACTGGTCCCTGCACAGACCATCCGAAAGTGCTCTCCAGTGCAACTAATGTCTCTGTCAGTCTCTCCACCCTTCCTGAGACTATTTGCCAGTAGTAGTCTGCTCCTATCAGGACAGAGAGCTCAGGATCATCATCATTACCTGGGAAGTCTGCTAGTTGTAGTCCCTTTTTCTTGAGCTCATGTTGAATCTGGTCACCAGGAACTTTCATCACAGCTGAGCACACCTGTGGGGTTTCTATGGCTTCAATTTCAATTCTCTGCTGGTTGTCCCAGACATTCTCCAAGATGACTCTCACTGTGTTGCGTTGTGACATTGTGGGAACAGAGGAGCCAAACGTGTGAAGAGTGAGTGTCTCTTGTCTTATTACTGGTAATTTCAGGCTCTTCACAAGGTTTTCATGGATGAAGCTTCTCTGACTCCCTCCATCGAGTAAGCAGCGAGCTATTTTTCTGCCTAATGGGCCTGTCACCCATGCCTTAGCAGTTTGTAGCAGCACAGTGTTCTGTCCATCTGGTTTCATCTTTGCTGAGTGAGGAATGACTGAGGACACAACAGCCTCTCCTGTCACAGTGGGGGGCTGCACCTCACTTTTCTCACCGGTGCACACAGCAATGTGATGCCTCCTTCCACATTTTTCACATGAAGCATCCTTCACTTTGCATGACTTTGCAATGTGTTTCTGTCCCAGACACACAAAACATCTTCCCATTTTCTTGATCTTTTCTTTGCGTTCTGGAATGCTGTTATTGGGGCAATTTTCAGATTTGTGTTCTGCACTGTCACAGAATAAACAGTTGTGTGTCTTCTGGCTGGCTGTGTGCAGTGCAGCAGCAGATTGCATGCTGGGTCTGTTCATTTTTGTGTCATTGAATGAGCATGACTGCTTCCATGGTTTGCTTTCTGGTTTCTGTTCTTTCTGGGTGTATGACGTTGTCATTTGCAGTGCTCTTTCCCTGCTCTGAACCTCCTTCTGTAGGAATTTGACAATTTCATCAACCTTCCATTCATCATCATTTCCCCTCTGACGGCTATATTCAAGAGCTATGTCATCTGGAATCATCTTCATTAAAATTGGGCATAGTAGGCTCCCATATGTGTCTGACACTACACCCAGTGACTCCAAACTCCTAATTTGAATCTCACATTCATCATATAGCTGCCTTAATGCATGCACATCAGAGGATTTCTTCACAGGAGTTAGATTCAGCAGCCTTGTCATGTGAGCACTGATAACCAGATCTTTCCTTCCAAATCTGCTTTGCAGTAACGTGATAGCACTGTCATAATTAGCATCAGAAAGCATCAGTCCTGCTACTGCCTTTGCAGCTGGTCCTGTGAGATACGTTTTCAGGTAGGTGAACTTCTCACGTTTGCACAGTGCATCATTCGTGTGAATAGCAGTCTCATACTGGCTCCAAAACTCCTGCCATCTACTGACATCTCCATTGTATTTATCAATGATCAACTTCGGTAGCTTCACAGACTGTCTGTGTGCTAATGAGTTAGCTGAGTTAGCGTCGCTCACCCTTTGCTGCGTTGGTGCTTGGAGCTGCTGGCTTTGATCCGCCATTTTCTTCACCATGCGCTGAGCGCGGCTCTTATACGAGATGACACGTTGCTTGTAGTCCTCCGTTGTTTCAATCTCGTTCTCCAAGTCATCCAACGCCGTTAGCTGTTCAATTCCATTGTCCAGCTCAAATAGACTGTCCTCCTTCGCGGACAACATGTCCAATAAAGTGTTCAAGTTCTCAATGTCCGGATCTGGCTTCGTTATTTCTCCGTCTATCTGGTTCAAAAGACGTGTAGTACTACCTCGGATTGTACCCCGTTTTCTTCTCATTCTTTCCATATCTGTCCTACGTTCCTCTTCTGTCTTTTTAGCAGCGGCTGCAGCTGCTGCTGCGAGTTCTCTCTCGCTCATAATCCCGGGTTTCGGCACCAAAAAATGTAGAATAACTACGGTCAAGTATTGGACAGGACGTCGAAAATATGGAGTTAAAGTTGGTACTTTATATAGAAAAAAAAGGATGATACAAATGGTACAAAACAACGCTCTCATAGACGGGTTAGCTTTTAGCTTTCATTCATTCGATCCACGCAGCTAGTATTGCTCAATAGCACCGGCACAACAACAACACTGACCCGGCATCTACTAACATCCGGTTCACCGCTAAGCCTTATGGGACATGCAGTTTCTTTTACTTAACCCCTTTGTAGGTATACAAAATAGAAAGTAACAATTCAGTGTTTCTCAAATAAACAACATCAATAAACTCTATTAAATGAAATGTATCTTTTAACTCTGCTTTTAACTGAATATAATACTTTATGAATTTAGCAGCAATTAAATCAATCATGCAAATTAACTGTAACCCATTAAGTTACAACACCTATACCTCTTTGCCAAAAATAGCAAGATCTACAAGATCACAAAAATAGCAGATCTACAAGCTCACAATGCCTCGCGCTGCGAGGCATTGTGAGCTTGTAGATCGGCTATTTTTGGCTAAAGTTCTCCTCAGGCTAAAGTTTGGCTAAAGTTCTTTGTAAACTTTAAACAAAGTAAACTTTGGCTAAAGTTCTCCTCAGAAAAGGGATGCTAGGGTTCAAGTGGTTAAGGTAAAAAAAAAAAAATCATATCATGGACCCCCTGTATTAACTCCAGGGGTCCCGGACCCCCTGTTGAAGACCCCTGCATTAATGTGCACCAAGGCTGATCGTGTTGTTTGTCCTTTGTTGTTTGTTTATCCTCCAGACACATATATCTTTACATTTTCTGGTACAGAAGCGATTCAACAAGCTCATAAGCTATAGCTGATCTACAAGCAACTCCTATTTTTCAAATAGGGTTAGAACAGTGGAAAGTGAAAATACTTTTACTCCACTACAATTATTTGAAAACTTTAGCTACTAGTTTATCAATTTATCCTTATACATAGGCTATTTGAAAATAGCCGATCCACAAGCTCTCAACGTGTCGTATTGTGACACGTTGTGAGCTTGCAGATCTGCTATTTTCAAATATTTTTGTACTTTTACTTTTGGTACTTTAAGTACATTTTGATACCAATACTTTTGTACTTTTACTCAAGTACATTTTGATTCTGGACTTTTACTTGTAAGAGTACTTCTACATTGCATTATTGATACTTTTCTTAAGTAACACATTTGAGTACTTTGTCCACCACTGCCCCCGTCTCAGATTTCTATTACGTCTGTCTGAATGAAGACAAAATGCTACAAGCCCACACTGTCCAGAAATGTAAACAAAAAAACCTAAAAACTAAAGAAAATCTTCATAGATCTGTCAGAACCCTCTCCGATGTAAACAGGGAAAACTGAACTATCCCAGAAAACCAACGACGCACCTCCACAACGCGGCCACGCTTCTTAGAAAACAAAGCTGATTGGACTTCTTGTTATTTTTCTTCTGCGGTTCTTTTTTAGCCGTATTTCAATTCAGATTTATGTCGCATTCTGATGCGCTTGGTCGAGATTTCCACGACTGGACGAGCGAGGGAAAACACGGGAGCGGCCACCAAGACAAACATCCACACTTTGAGGTCATTGTTGCTGTTGGATGCAGACTGCGGTGTCAGAAGCGCTTAACCCATTAAGAACGGGAACGCATCTGTGTATAACCACTGTATCCATTATTTTTATACTTTTTTGGCTATTCAAAAATAGCAGATATACAAGCTCATAGCGCGGCACTCTGTGCCGCGCTATGAGCTTGTAGATCTGCTATTTTTGAAAAATCGTGAACATTCTTGCAAATCTTTGAATATATATATTTTCTAAAGGGAACATTTTAAGTCAAATCTTTACTCCTGGGGGTCCCTGGAACAACTCATTTGAGATGGGGGTCCGCGGTCAAATACACATCATTTTGGGGGTCCATGACATGAAAAAAAATTGTTCCAGGGACCCCCAGAAGCAAAGATTTGAGTAAAAAATATATAAAATATATATATATTCAAAGATTTGCACACAATTTCACGATTAAAAAGAAAATTGCAGATCTACAAGCTCTTAGCGTGGTACTCGGTGATTGAAGAGCCAAAGTATAAAATAATGGTTAAAGGCTATAGCTAAAAATATAAAATGACACAGATGCGTTCCCGGTCTCAATGGCTTAACGGGATTATGAAGTGGTCCGCAGAGTGAGTTCCTGGTGGCTTTGGGTTGTCTTATGCAGGGGCTTAATTTATCATCGCCAGGACCCTGCTCTACACAAGTCGTAAAACACAAAAAGTTGCTCCGTTTTCCGTTTGTTTCAAAGGAAACAGGGGCAAGATATACGTGAGGCTAGCGCCTTTTTATACAGCCCAGAACCATATAGGACACACACACACACACACACACACACACACACCAACAGGGGCAGTGAGACTGTGTTGCACACACACACAGGCTACTCTCTGAATTCAATCCGAGCTACAAGCTCAAAACACGTCGCACTGTGACGTGTTTTGAGCTTGTAGATCGGCTATTTTTGCTACTTTTGTGTGACATAGAATGGCATTAATTTACAACAAAAGGTAAAACGGAGATAAGAGGTGTCTGCTCAACAGTATGGACTAGCCCCGCCTTTTATCACAGACCTCATCGATAACTACACCCCATCCAGACCCCTAAGGTCGGCCGACCAGCTCCTACTGACTGAGCTCTCGACGAATAAACGCTCTAGAGGCGACCGAGCTTTTGCTGCGGCCGCCCCGAGGCTCTGGAACAGCCTTCCATTCCATATAAGAGTCAGTCCATAAACACTTTTAAATCACTATTGAAGACCTATTTATTCTCACTTGCCTTTGAGCAATAAGCTGACTCTCCATGACCATTGATCCTACCTCACTGTGTTTCTGCTATGCACTTTCTAATTAGTTTTACTACCACAAATGTCTTGTATTTTTCGTATTTTTTGTATTGTACTTTTCACTGTATGTATTTTACTATCGTCTTCTATTTGCTGTGTTGTACAGCACTTTGGTTGACTTCGGTCATTGTAATGTGCTCTATAAATAAAATGTGAGTTGAGTTGAGTATATGCAATGTGGCCCTCTGGAGTGAGTGTGGAAATATACCATAGTGGCCCTCTCCATCATCAAAGTTGCATCACCCCTGAGCTAGAAGAGGTTGAACCCCCCTCAACCACTTCAACCCTGGCATCCATATTCTGGGGGAAACATTGACGAAAAAGAAACAGCTGATCTACAAGCTCACATCACGTCGCAATGCAACGTGTTGTGAAGCCGCTACCGTTATTGTAATCTCTTTCACGTATCTCTCGTTGGGAGAGATGTAAAACTTACGGACTGTAGCTTTTAACAGCAAACGAATCCCTCACCTGACTTCATGCCTTTGTCTGGAGGATCCAGGAGATTCCTTTGTGTTTCCTTAGTTCCAACATAATGCATCCATTCCTTATACTGTAGGTCACTTAGATTATCAACACCAATGTGAAGTTATTTACATCTCTGACTGAGATTAAAGGTACAGTACACTCTTTCACCCCCAATCTGATCACTTCCTGGAACTTATTATTTACTTACCCCTGCATTTCCTGTTTGTTGTTACATCACTTCCTGATCATCACGTGCTGCTTTCAGTCACAGCTCCCCCTACTGGACAGTACCTATGAAATGCACCCTGTAAGACACAGAAGTATTTACTTGAACGTGTACCAAGAAGACAACATACACATTTTGACTGTAAATGACATGTATATGGTGATTGTTCAACCTTTAATTTATTTACCCTTTCCCTTCCATTGTTTTAACCCAGTGTGCCACGTTTCTTTTAACCGCATCAACCCTGGATTCCCTGTTTTGGGAACATTTTAAAAAAAAAAGGGCTTAACTGACATGACAAATGGCATGGCATGCTTTTTACCCCCTAGTGGATTCCTACACGCACGCACGCACGCACGCACGCACGCACGCACGCACACACACACACACACACACACACACACACACACACACACACACACACACACACACACACACACACACACACACACACACACACACACACACACACACACACACACACACACACACACACACACACACACTGTTGTGTTGTCACTGCCGTTGTATCCTACCGACTCACCTACCAGTGAGGAGCGCCCAACGGGAGGACGTAGACGTAGAGCCTCTGTCCTACTCCTCCTGCCCAACACTCTCTGCTGACAAAAAAACACCCTCCCGGCTTCCCGGCTTGGAATCTCTGGCAAGGTCGGCAATGTTTTACTCTGGCAGTTAATGAGTTAAGGGAGGACCGGCCGCTCATGTCACCATGACTCAGCCATAACCATATAAGGAGTTCCCAAAGCAGCTACTCCCAAATATGGAGCGTGCTGTCTAACCATCAATGTGTCGTCATGGCATTAGGCACAAACAAATCACTCAGCTCCATATATGGGCACAAAAGGAAGGCATGCCCATATATGGGCATATACTGATGACAACAGAGGTCTCCATATATGGGCATATCAGTCGGATCGGCGGTGCAACCAAGGGCCCAGCATCCGCCGTCAGAAGAAATAACTCTCAATGCAAGTGGATGCATTTTTGACGAACTTTAGACAAGATTTTATTACCTTAATAAACATTGTCATAAATACTAGATGCTTCCAGTCACTAGTTTAAAGTCTTCTTTAAATCACCATGATATGCGTTTTGCTAAATTATGGTCCCATTTATTTTAAAATTGATGATAAAGTAGAGTATGCTGTAGGAGGGGCGTGGCTAGCTTGTGATGCTTGTGATTGACAAGCTACACAACCAATAGCATTCATTCCCCCACCCCCGCTCTGATCCCAACCGATAGCATTCATGTTCCGTGTGCATAGGATATGACGCAATATAGAAAGATGGCGGATTTGAAATTGCTATAAAAATAGGCTTCATTTACGGCCTGTAGAGTCTATGGCCGTAACTTTGTCCATTTCTTTTTACAGTCTATTTTAGCGGCTCAAACCTCTAAAGTCTTCTCCTATAGGGGGTCTCTGGCACAGTGTCTTTTCAGGTGGTGGTCGGCGGCCGCCAAATACATCAAATCAAACATCATATGGGGGGGGGGGGGGGGGTGATACTTGACATGAAAGTGTTTGTTGCACAGCACCGTGGTTTTGGCCAGCGTCCCTGTGCAGTAATGACTGTGGCTCAACCATCATTAAAGGCACATTCCACCTTGTGTTACAGCGAAGGAGCTGCACTGATGACATGTCCTTACGAGACCCTGGGCCATTGTAGAGCACAAGGGGGGGTTACAGAATTAACCCGTTGAGACCGGGAACGCGTCCGTGTCATTTTAAGACGTTCCTTGGCTATTCAGAAATATCTACAAGCTCTACATAGCGTGGTACCGCGCTATGAGCTTGTACATCTGCTATTTTTCTTTGAGAAATCGTGGAAGATTTGTGCACATTTTTGAATATATATATATATGTTTTTAAAGCGAACATTTGAACTCAAATCTTTGCTTCTGGGGGATTCTTCAAATGTCTTCTAAATCATAACAGTTTTAAAAAAAAACTTATGTTGCTATAATATCAGTGGTTCTCAAACTTTTTTCATGTCAAGGACCCCCAAAATGATATGTATTTGGCCGCGGACCCCCATCTCAAAACATGTTGTTCGAGGGACCCCCCAGAAGCAAAGATTTTAGATAAAAATGTTCGCTTTAAAAAACTATCAATATATTGAAAGATTTGCACACATTTTCCACGATTTCTCAAAATTATATAAGATGTACTATGAGCTTGTAGATTTGCTATTTTTGAATAGCCCAAAGAAATTAAAAATGACAACACAGATGCGTTCCCCGGTCTGAGCGGGTTAATGGGGTTCCCACATGCGTGCAACCAACCATCAAAAACACGGAAGGAACCATTTCTTTTCCATTACTGAATCAAACGCCGGGGCCGACTTCTGGCCGCGGCTACACGTGAATCACACAAAAGACAAACTTCATGCCTCATGGCACAACGACTTTCACTCACTGCTCACATTCACAGTTTAAACTTTTCTCTTTTCTCACTATAGTGAGCAGAGAGAGAGAGAGAGAGAGAGAGAGAGAGAGAGAGAGAGAGAGAGAGAGAGAGAGAGAGAGAGACTACTGAAAAAAGGAAACCGGAGGGGCTGTGAGGAACCCAAATTGGAAGCGCTTTAAATATTTGTACTGCCAAAGACATTAGTGCTAATGTTGATGAGCATATTGGCCCCATGCGCACACAGATTGCTCAGTTCCACACCAAAGTGCTTGGAGTTCTCTCTCCGCTTTGTGTTAAGTGAGAGCATGCAATAGCACACAGTGTAGAAATACTCTATTATTACTGTATTAAGAGTAAAAAGCAAACATATTGCTATAGCCGGAGATTACGACTCTGGTAGATGTATAGTATTTTATGATTCTGACATTTTCAATCTGCGAGAGTCGTAGCGACCCCCCCCCCCCCCCCCCCGCGACCCCCCCATTTCCCACTGGATTTTCAGCCTACCCTGGTGCCCCAAATGTTAACTCACTCTACGGGGCTTCCAGTGCAATGTAACAATCAATATTTTTCAATAAATACGTGTTTTAATTCCGTATGTGGCCGATTCTGTCGGAGATTCCCAATGGGCGGTAGTGACGAATCACATGAGGAATTACATTAAATGTATAAACAGGAAGTAAACGAGGGGGGAAAAAAAGACAGATGGGATTAAAACACTTATTTTTTGAAAAATATGGATTATTTGACTGCACAAGAACCCCGTAGTTGTGAGCTTGTAGATCTGCTATTTTCAAACATTTTAGAACTTTTGGTACTTTAAGTACATTTTGATACTAATACTTACTCAAGTACGATTTTTATTCCGGACTTTTACTTGTAACAGAGTATTTCCACATTGCAGTATTGATACCTTTACTTAACCCATTTAGACCTGGAACGCATCTGTGTCATTTTTAGATTTATTTGGCTTTTCAAAAATAGCAGATCTACAAGCTCATAGCGCGGCACCGAGTGCCGCGCTATGAGCTTGTAGATCTGCTATTTTTGAAAAATCTTGAAACATTTTTTATTTTTAAGAATCGCCTCAGGTCTTAATGGGTTAAGTAAAACATTTGAGTACTTTTTCCACCGCTGAGTAAATGCACTTATAGTTACTCCTCTGCATGTTGGCCCCATGGTGTTCCACAGCGTAGTACGGCCCAGCGATGGAGGCCAGCTTTTGATCACCATCGGAGGCCGAGCGACGCAGGCACCATAATAAGATAATAAAGCCGGTCGTAATGATTGCAACAGATATTACTTATAGCTGCTTTGTTGGGAGATCTTTGGGCTTTTAGGAGGAGAAGGACTTGAAAATAATAGCCTGGAGCGACTGGTAGCCAAAGACTCAATGAGCCAACGATGATGAGAATGACAGAATCACATGCAGGGGGATTTAGCAGAGACATTATGGAGATCTTATTGCCAACATTCTTTTACATTCCAGTTAGAGAGCTTTGTGTTTGTTTCACAGCCGTAGTCGCATGCATTTTGTACGACTATGAGATGAACTGTGTGTAGAAATCAGTGGTGGAAAGTAACTAAGAACATTTACTCGAGTACTGTACTTAAAGGACGACTTCACCACTTTTCAACATATCTTCATATAATAGGTCCTCACTAATGCTCATGATAAAATGATACCATTTTTTCTACTTGGTCTGTGTCTCATAGGAGGGCTGTGGACAGTCCAGAAACCCGTCTACCAGTGACATCATCGTAAACAGGATTTTTTTTTCCCAAAAAGATTACAATTTTTTTATTCAGATTTTTATTAAGGCGAGAACAATGGGATCTATTATTGCATTGCAACTTTCCAAGAATACAAAGCCTGCAGTTTCTATTAGCTTGGATTCCCCATCGATGATGTCACTGGTAGACGGGTTTCTGAACTGTCTACAGCCCTCCTCTGAGACACAGACTGATTAGAAAAAGATTGTATCATTTTATCATGAGCATTAGTGAGGACCTATTATATGAAGATATGTTGAAAAGTGGTGAAGTCGTCCTTTAAGTACAATTTTGAGGTATGTTTTACTTTAGTGGAGTATTTCCAATTTTCAATACTTTTACTTTTACTCCACTACATCTCAGAGGCACATGTACTTTTACTCCACTACAATTGAGCTTGTAGATCTATTTTTTGAAAAATACATTATTTTATGTATGTATAAATATTTTTAACTCAAATCCTTTTTTTTCTGGCACAACATATTTTGATATGGGGGTCCGCAGCCAAATGCATATAATTCTGGGGGTCCTTGACACGAAAAAAGTGTGAGAACCCCTGCCTTATGGTACAGTAGGACAGAAAGACACATACTGTAGGCTATAAGCAGTGGTGGAAAAAGTATTCAAATGTTTTACTTAAGTAAAAGTATCAATACTGTAATGTAGAAATACTCTGTTACAAGTAAAAGTCCGGAATTCAAAATATACTTGAGTTGAGTACCAAAAGTAAAAGAAGTCATTATGCAGAATGTCCCAATTCAAGTTTTCAAATGTATACAAATCTTTTGAAAATAGCAGATCTACAAGCTCACAATGTGTCGCAGCGCAACACATTGTGAGCTTGTAGATCGGCTATTTTCAAATGGCCGATACAGGGCTGAAGTGGTCACTGTATGTTTTGAAATAATAATCAAAATCTACAAAGTAACTAGTAACTAAAGTTTTAAAATAATTGTATTGGGAGTAAAAGTACAATATTTGCTCTGAGATGTACTGTAGTGGAGTAGGAGTAAAAGTCCTGAAAATACTAAAATACTCCAGTGAAGTGAAAACACCTCAAAATGTCTTTCTACCACTGCATACAAAGACACACACACACACACACACACACACACACACACACACACACACACACACACACACACACACACACACACACACACACACACACACACACACACACACACACACACACACACACACACACACACACACACACACACACACACACACACACACCACAGTTTTGCAGCAGTAGACTAGTTGGTTCTGTCCGGATGCGTCCCATTATTCTTACTGGAAGAAAACCATTTTAAATGTCTCTTCCTGTGCTGGGTGACCCGATCCTGTAAATCTCCTCCGCCGTGGTGTTTAGACTAAAAACACGTTGGAACGTTCACAGCGGTCCGTCTGCTCTGGGCCTGACGTGCTCTTTGCTACCGTCAGTCCATACATCCTCACAGAGCCACTGTCTCTGGCTTCTTTTAACCCTGTAAGACCGGGAACGCAGCTGTGAGTCATTTTATAGATTTATTTGGGCTATTAAAAAAAAATAGCAGATCTACAAGCTCATAGAGTGCCATGCTATGAGCTTGTAGACCTGATATTTTTGGGGGAAATCGTGGAAAATTGGCACAAATCTTTGAATATGTATTTTTTAAAGCGAAGATTTTTTTACTCAATTCTTTGCTTCTGGGGGATTCTGCAAATGTCAGTATTTTGCTATAATATCAGTGGTTCTCAAACTTTTTTCATGTCAAGGACCCCCACAATTATATGTAATTGGCCATGGACCCCCATCACAAAATATTCTGTTCCATGGACCCCCCAGAAACAAAGATTTTAGTAAAAAAAAAAAAAAATATATATATATATATATATACTAGAGTTTCGGGGGGCTACGCCCCCCTCAACCCCAGCCGCGCACGGGGCTTTGCTTTGTTGGTCCCTCCGTTTCCCTGTGTCTGTATCCGTGTAGCTGCAGCACAGAGTGGGCAGTATAGATGGGGATTATGGCTGTTAGAGGCATGTACGCGCACGGGGCCCGCGTGGGCGTGTGTATATGGGGGTAGACAAATTGTCTAAGTAACATTTGCAAAAAGGGAAAAAAAAAAAAAATTGTAAGAAAGTGTAATGTAAAAGTTACAAAATGATGAAAAATAAGTAGAAGAAATTATATTTTGTATGTTTCGCGGACCACCAGGGGGTCCGCGGACCCCCTGGTGGTCCGCGCGGAAATCGTGGGATGAAAATTTCCAAAAGGAAAAAAAAAAAAAAAAAAAAAAAAATATGAAGGTGGTTGCTTGTTTTTCTGAAAGCTGGCGAATGGCAGCCCTTTCTGCAAGATGGCGGCCGCCTGGTGTTGTTGTGAGTACGTGTATTTGGGGGGGGGGGGGGGGGCCTACATAGTTCTCCAGAAGACACACACAAACATACACCATCTACAATGGACGAACTGAGCAGCAATATAGACATTCAGCACACGAACGTGCATTGTTGACAAAGTGATTGCACAGCCGCTGCAGGCATGACAACCAGGTTAGCGTTAGCGACATGGCAGCTATCACAGCGCCCTGTCCGTCGTGCTGCAACTGCCTGTGATGGCTACAGCAGTAACAGCAAGCTGTCTGCGATGCCATTGTCTGGAGACTGCTCTTAGCGTGACACGACCAATGAGAGTGAGCGCTGTAGTTGTTGCTAAGATACGGTGGCGTCTCTGGCCCATAGCTTGTAGATCTCTCACACATGATTGGCGTAGGCTGCGTTGCCAGGTCTGACTTTGTGTGTAAGCAATGGTCGGCTTATTTTTGCGCGCCTTTGGGCTCGTTTGCATTGTGCGCACGGCAGCGCTTGTTTAGCGTACGTCAGCGCGACGTGGCAACGGACGTGGCAACGTGAAAGGTGATTGGCTGGTGAAAAGAAACACCCGACGTTACACCAGAAATGGTGCCTGGAGAAAATGGTGACCAAAAAAAAAGTTTGGAAAAAAAGGAAAAAACCCCCGCAGCGGCTGCCTGGTGTTGTGGTGATGAGGTCGTGCGCACGGTAAACGGTACGAAGCTGCCTCCCCTTCCGTTTTGTCCGACATTTGGTGAGTAGAATTAATTATGTTGCGCGGTGGAAAAGGTGTAGTGAACAGTGAGATGTCCCCTACGCGAGGCGTAAATTCAGTGCGGCCGCCGTGGCGAGTCAGTAGGCGTCATGTGGTCTGGCGGTGCGTTGTTTATCCGATAACAGAGCTGTGGGGTGTCACCACCGAGGGTGCGGAAGTTGCTCGCCATTTATATAGTTAGATATATATATATATATATATATATATATATATATATATATATTCAAAGATTTGCACACATTTTCACGATTAAAAATAGCAGATATACAAGCTCATAGCGCGGCACTCGGTGCCGCACTATGAGCTTGTAGATCTGCTATTTTTGAATAGCCCAAGAAATAAATAAAAATGACACAGATGCGTTCCCGGTCTCAAAGGGTTAACAAGGCTCCCACATATCATCACAAAGAGAGACACTTCCTCTCCTTCTGCTACCATTTGGGTTTTGTTTAAAAATAACCAGTTGGCGGAAGAAGAACAACTCAACATTTCGTAGACTGCTAAATAACAAGTAGCAGTCACACCATGTAGAAGTACTCTACTCTGTAGTGTATAGTCAACAAGTAGCAGTCACACCATGTAGAAGTACTCTACTCTGTAGTGTATAGTCACTAAGTTGAGTCAAAAGTATACTGGCATCAACATAACATTTCACATATTGTTTAAAAATAATATACTTCAAAATTCCCCCCCCAAAATGTAATGATTGAATATTTTTGAAACATTAGTTTTAATCTTTTGCAATCTTTTAAATACATGATTAGAAACGAGAAAAACATAAGAGGGATTATTTACTCTGGACCCATAAAAATGGGTCCGCGACCCAAAACGGTTCCAGGCCCAGTGTTTGGGAAACAGTGCCCCGCCCCATGACATGATGTCATCACATGACCCCACGTGTCTCCAAACAGCTCTCTGTGTGCTACTATGTATCCTGATGTGTCTCATCAATTAGTGCCTCTGTGTCTCTGTGTGTTTACCATGAAGTTACTGTCTCAGGTACAATGATCTAACTCACCCTGGGGGGCGGGGGGGGGGGGGGGGGGGGGGGAGAGAGAGAGAGAGACGCACAATGAAAACACAGGTGTGTTGGGACGCTTCCAACGTGCTCTCTCTATTTCTCTCTCTCTGCTTTACCACTTAAAAGGAGCCAAGTACACTTAGTACACGCACACGCACACACACACACACACACACACACACACACACACACACACACACACACACACACACACACACACACGTTTGTATTACTATACTTGTGAGGGCCTCAACATTTTAGCACGGCATTGAAAACAGCTGAAAATGTACACAAAGTTGCAGAGTGCACCGAGTGCCGTGCTATGAGCTTGGAGATCTGCTATTTTTGATAAATCCCCGGGATAAAATATTTTTGAGATGCGAGGCCCGCAGCCAAACACATACATATTACATACATCATTTTGGGGGTCCTTGCATGAAAAAAGTTTGAGAACCACTGATCCAAATGTATAATCCTAATCTGAATATTTTCTGAATACATTGTGAATTGGTATTCACAATGTTTTTTATCAAATTCTACTATACTTGTGGGGACATTTGCCCCCCCCCCCCCCCCCCCCACGCACGCACGCACGCACGCACGCACGCACGCACGCACGCACGCACGCACGCACGCACACACACACACACACACACACACACACACACACACACACACACACACACACACACACACACACAGAGGGGGGATCATTTAAGTACAAGGCTGTTCTCAGCTGGTCTGAGCCAGGGAGGCCATTGAACGGAATGCCTCTGAAACAGTGTAGCCACTTTTATTAGGCGATAGGATCGTGAAATGCGGCGAGGGGGCCCTTTAATTTAACGCAGCACGCAGCGCTTAACGCACGGCCCAGCGCTAGTCTAATGAGCTTAGCGCACGGCCCAGCGCTAGTCTAATGAGCTTAGCGCACGGCCCAGCGCTAGTCTAATGAGCTTAGCGCACGGCCCAGCGCTAGTCTAATGAGCTTAGCGCACGGCCCAGCGCTAGTCTAATGAGCTTAGCGCACGGCCCAGCGCTAGTCTAATGCAGGGGTCTTTAACAGGGGGTCCGGGACCCCTAGGGGATCCTCAGAGTTACTACAGGGGGTCCGCCAAATCTTTGTGTGATATGTTTTATTTTTACCGTAACCACTTGAACCCTCCTAGCATCCCTTTTCTGAGGAGAACTTTAGCCAAAAATAGCAGATCTACAAGCTCATAAACGCCTCGCAGCTATTTTTGGCAAAGAGGTAATAGGTGTAGAGGGAAAGAAGTAGCAGACCACGTAAACAAAAAATCACACCCTGTGTGAAGGAAGCGGTGCCTTTGATGAGCCCCGTATTGATGTTGTCATCAATATTTGTTTATGGGACAGACACACACCCGGACAGACACAGGGACACACGGACAGACGGACACACAGACAAAGTCAGATATAGAGCGGTTGGCACCGCTAAAAAAGTTTAATCTGAAACACAATTTTATATAATATAGAGGGGGGTCCCTGCTTCATCTCTCTCTCAGCTAGGGGGTCCTTGGCCTGAAAACGTTGAAGACCCCTAGTCTAATGAGCTTAGCACACGGCCCAGCGCTAGTCTACATGTACAATGAGTTAAATTGACATTCTTTTTGCATTTATTGATAGTTTTGGAAGATAAACCCCTTGAGATGCATCATCTCGTCTTCCAGGGGGTCCTCAGTTTACAGTAGGCTGACAGGAAATGGGGAGAGAGATGGGGGGGGGTTGACACGCAGCAAAGGTCGTCGGGAACGGGAGTTGAACCCGCGACACGCTATCAGGCTCAAGTTGTAGCCTATAGGGTGCCACGCTACGGCCCAGGCCAGTTAAATTGACATTAAAGAGACTCGTACTATTGAATATGATTGGAGCCTTTTTCTTTAACAGAACAGGATGCAAGGCAAGAAGGACAATGTTTATTACATCTTCATCAGCTCATCATAGACAGAAGCTCAAGTCACATGCTCAAGGGAACATGCTGTGTCGCAAATGTAGCATGTGCTCAGTACCGGTGAAGATATCACTCTTTAGATCTTTCTGTACACCTCTGTATACAGTACTGCCCACCTGTGGGGTCGCTACAAGCAAGGCAGCATCAGACGACTCACAGTGTCTTATAATGACTGTATGAGGCTCTCTGCTGAGAGCTCCAAGAAGCTCCAGTGCAAGCCAGATGTTTGTTAGTGTCGGGGTACACACCTGCTCTGCTGTGCTACGCAATCTTATGTTTAGGGCATCTGAGTCAGTAAATGACATCATTGCTGTCATCAACTACCCCATGCCATGCCAAACCCCAACCTCTGCCCTGAATTTTCCAGATTGTTATAGCGCCACCAGTAGGCCGTTTTTTGCAAAATACATTTTTGGATATATCTCCTACAGACTTTGTCCAAACATCACGTAAATCGGTACAGAGTATCTCTATAGTCATGTGATCAACACAGAACTGTCCGATTTTCCATATTCCATCCTAATTGGCCAATATTGGCTTCGAGGATGTTTGCAGGATTGGTTTGTTTTGAACAAAATGCCCCAAATCATGAACGCAGCATGAGATTTCTGTGAAATTGTGCACGCACATTCCCACAAGGCTGAGGAAGAAATGCCACTTGAACATTTTCAAATCAGCCTCATGGTGGCGCTATAACAGGCCGATTCGCATGTTTACCTATAACACCCCATCACTCTTACTGACAACCTTGTCTGTATACACAGCTGACCGGCTTTCTGCTCACACTGACAGGCTATTCATGAGACCAAATTCTTTGAAAAGAAGTCAGAACTTTTAAGAGATGTGTGCATGTGTGATCATCACATGAAATAACAACTACATCATCTGTGTTGAATGCAGAGTGTGGCCTAATAAATACCCAAGGCCACAACACAGCACAATGAGAAGAGAGAGAGAGAGACACCCTCAAAAACAACAACACCCAAAAAAATGTGACTCCACAGCAACTTATCCAATGAAAATAACTCAGCACAGGACAGCAAATATGCCTCTCCACCAGTGTGGACAGTAACTAAGTACATTTACTCAAGTACTGTACTTAAGTAGGCTAAAATGGGGGGCAGGGTGGCACAGTCGGTAGCGCTGTCGCCTCACAGCTAGAAGGTCCTGGGCAGTGGTGGAAAGTAACTAAGTACAATTACTTAAGTACAATTGTGGGGTATTTGTACTTTACTTGAGTATTTCCAATTTCCAATACTTTTACTTCGACTCCACTACATCTCAGGGGCAAATATTGTACTTTTACTGCACTGCAATTATTTGAAAACTTTAGTTACTAGTTACTTTTCAGATATAAATTATGATATTATAAAACATACATTAACCGAACCTCTAGTTTTATACATAGGCTGTTTGAAAATAGCCGATCTACAAGCTCACAACGCGTCGCAGCGCGACGCGTTGTGAGCTTGTAGATCGGCTACTTTCAAATATTTTAGCGCTTTTACTTTTGGTACTTTAACTACATTTTGATACCAATACTTTGGTACTTTTACTCAAGTAAATTTGGAATTCTGGACTATTACTTGTAACCAACCGAGCATTTCTATATTGCAGTATTGGTACTTTTACGTAAGTAAAGAATTTGAGTACTTTTTCCACCACTGGTCCTGGGTTCGATTCCCTCCGGGGACGCTGTGGGCACTGAGGGCGTGTGTGTCCTCTCCTCCGCGTCACACACACACACACACACACACACACACACACACACACACACACACACACACACCGAACACACACACACACACACACACACACACACACACACACACACACACACACACACACACACACACACACAGCATGGTGTTTCACACATGCTCTTGCTCTGTCATCTCATAAACGTGCAGAGCGCTCTGGTATAGAAGCTGCTCTCCATCTGGACAGATCTGGCAACGTCTCCCCCGTGCGCTGCTGCGTCTTTTACGGCCCTACATTACAAGACAGGTGGTCGTTTATGGTAGACATGCCATCCTCCTCTTCTAATGGGATAAATGTCTATACTCTGCTATATCCACAGAGGTGGAAGAATGAAGTAGGGTTTCTTTGACTTAACCCATTAAGATCGGGAACGCATCTGTGTGTCATTTTACGAGCTTGTAGATCTGCTATTTTTGAAAAATCGTGCAAATCTTTGAATATATATTCTACAAATGTCAGCTTTTTTTTCTATTTACATATGTTGCTATATCAGTGGTGCTCCAACTTTTCCATGTCTCAGTCCCCCAAAATGATATGTATTTGGTCGCGGACCCCCATCTCAAAATATGTTGTTCCAGGGACCCCCAGGCCAGAAGCACAGATCGGAGTAAAAATGTTTGCTTTAAAACATCTATATATATATTTATATTCAAAGATTTGCACACATTTTCACGATTTTTCAAAAATAGCAGATCTACAAGCTCATAGCGCGGCACTCGGTGCCACGCTATGAGCTTGTAGATCTGCTATTTTTGAATAGCCCAACGAAATCTAAAAAAAGACACACAGATGTGTTCCCGGTCTTAAAGAGTTAATGGGACCACTTCAAAATGTAATTTTGTAATGTAATAATGCTCAGTATAATATGACACTGTGGACAAAACCTGTCTACCAGTTACATCATCGGTAGACAGGTTTTTGTCATTTCAAACAAGATTTAGAAGTTCTTCTCACCCCTATAACTATAACCCTTACTGTCCTGTGGGAGCTTTGTGCATGCTCTCTTTCCTCTGTACAGGTGACCTAAATCATCCTCCGCTGTGCGCTCAGGAGCACGCCCAGATGTAGTGGTATTACAGTGAACAAAGTACTCAACCCCAGTCAGGGACGTGCACAGATAGACTCTAGGTGGTGCGAGAGCACCTGCCCTTTGCCCTCTTGACCAAAAGTGCCCTTTTGAAAAAAAGGGGAAAAAAGTTGTTGTTTTTTTCAGTTTACAGCAGGGGTCTTCAACGCCTCGCGCTGCAAGGCGTTGTGGGCTTGTAGATCGGCTGTTTTTTTGCAAAGAGGTATAGGTGTAGAGGGAAAAAAGAGCAGACCAAGTAAACAAAAAAATATATAATTTACCTGAGCACCTGCCCCTCAAAATGTCTGTGCACGCCACTGACCCCAGTACTAAGTATAGATACTACTGGTCAAATTTGTACTTGAGTTACTTAGAGATACTTAAAAATAGAAACATGCAAATTACAAGGTACATTGTCTTTGTAAAATCTAAATTTATTATCAAAAACTATATTACCCCCCCCCCCCCACACAAAAAATAAATAGAGATTTAAATAAAAGATTTTCCAGACACAATAATGTTGAAAATAGCAGATCTACAAACTCACAAGGTATCTAGACCTGCTATATATTAAAAATAGGGGGGAAGTGACAAATTCCTACTGTTTTCAAGTCAAAAAGTACACAATATTTGTCTATGAAAGAGTAGTGGAGTGAGAGTCATCCCAAAAAGTACAGATACTCAAGTAAATGTACTTTTTTTCCGGTCTGTCCACCACACTGCTCAGATGAGCCCCAGACAACCACTGCTACAGTCACTGTGTGTGTGTGTGTGTGTGTGTGTGTGTGTGTGTGTGTGTGTGTGTATGTGTGTGTGTGTGTGTGTGAGAGAGATCTTTTTTCCCCCTTCTTCTTCTTTTTGGTCTTTGATGTTTAGCGTGGGGGGGGGGGGATTTAGGGGGTAGGGGGAGAGGTTCTGTCAAACACAACGGAACATGAAAAGGGCAATCCTACCCTGACATGACATGAAACACACGGAAGCACTGCTGGGAAGTAACTAAGTACATTTACTTGAGTACTGTACTTAAAGCAGCACTGTCATTTATGTAAATGTGTCCAATCTGTATGCTAGAGTATGTTAATACAATATAACTTATACAATCTGTATGGTAGAGTATGTTAATACAATATAACTTATACAATCTGTATGGTAGAGTATGCAAATTTTTACCTAACTAGAGGTTCCGGCCACTATCCAATGACTACACATTTAGGTTAGACAACACTCCATATTTGGGCATACATGTAGCTGCATTGGAAACTCCTTATATGGTTATTATGGCTGAGTCATGGTGACATGAGCGTGACATCAGAGGTCCGCCGACCGACCGACAAATCCGGGGTAGAAGAGGAAAATTACATAGTGCAGCTTTAAGTAAACCAGTGGTTCTCAAACCTTTTCATGTCAAGGACCCCCACATTGACACTTATTAGCCCGCGGACCCCCATTTGAAAAGATAAGACAGGGACCCCCATAAGAGAAGATTTTTACGGCTCTAGCAGTGATTCTCAACCATTTTAATTTCAAGGACCCCCAGTTTGACATGCATTAGGGCTACGGACCCCCATTTAATGGCATTTCTATCTCTGGGACCCCAATTCATATTGTAAAATCAATGTTAATGTAACTCTGAGAGTGTACAAATGGAACCAAATGGACCCTGACGGGTCCATTTGGTTCCATTTGTACACTCTCAGAGTTACAGACCCATAAGGGTCCATTTGGTTCCTATAAATCATTTAGCTGGGGACCCCCCGGTATCCCCTCAAGTACCCCTGGGGGTCCCCGGACCCCACTTTGAGAACCAATGAAGTAAACCTTTCACACTCCTTCACACACCGACAGCGGAGATAACCAAGGCTCATGGGGAGCAGTTCAGGGGGTTCAGTGTGTTGCTCAAGGGCCCATCGACACTATCACAGGGGGAGCCCAAGTGGTCGCTCTACACCTCCTGAGCCACTGTGAGTTGGTGGATCAGCCATTTTCTCATAATGTTCGCCCTATATTTCTGCAGAAATAAGAGTAGTTATGCCGGGATTTTAAGTGTTTTTAACTATCAAGCAAAGTACTGATTACGGAGAGCGAGATAACACAGTGACAACACAGAGAGAGATAACGAGAGACTGAGAGAGAGAGAGAGAGAGAGAGAGAGAGAGAGAGAGAGAGAGAGAGAGAGAGAGAGAGAGAAAGAGGCAGTGTTCATTTTGACAAATTTTCATAGTCTTTTGAATCAGTTTTAGTCATATTTTAGTCATCTGAAATGTTTTAGTTTAAGTTTTAGTTGACTAAACACCATAATATTTTAATCAACTAAATGCACAGTTGATGTAGTTGACAAAAATATATTTTGGCGCTGCTGTGATGGCGCTGTAATGCCAGATTTTTACTTAGCTGCATGACGAAAATAGCTGATCTACAATCTCACAAGGCGTAGCAGTGCGACATGTTGTGAGCTTGTGGATCAGCTATTTTCGGAGCGTGACACCAGCACGCAATCAAGCATAAAATGACTCGTTCTACTCCATCTCTTCTCCACTAGCCCCTCCCTAACATGTTGGTCTAGTTTTTAGACAAATGTATCAATTATATTTAGTCATAGTTTTAATCATCATAACTTTGTTTTTATTTAGTTTTTGTAAGTGAAAAAAGGCAGTCGACAAACTCTTTTCATCATATTTTTTAGTTGTCAAAATTAACACTGTTAAGGAGGACTTTTTAGTGGTGTGTGTGTGTGTGTGTGTGTGTGTGCGTGTGTGACTGTGTGTGTGTGTGCGTGTGCGTGCGCGTGTGCGTGTGCGCGTGTGTGTGTGTGTGTGTGTGCGTGCGTGCGTGCGTGCGTGCGTGTGCGCGTGCGCGTGCGTGTGCGTGTGTGTGTGCGTGTGCGTGAGTGTGTGTGCGTGTGCGTGTGTGCATGTGTGTGTGTGTGTGTGTGTGTGACACGGCTCATTGGGAGAAGGAACAGCGCTGATAAAGAGCAGGGACATGGTCTGTCCTGTAAAGGCTACTTTACCAAAAAAGCTTTCCGAGGGACTGGACATGCTTAATACACATTATCTGCCTCATTCATCACCAGGGGGCTGGAGGGATGACAAGACCCCCGGACCCCTCAAACTAAACCTTCCCCACAAGACAAACCAGCGTCTCCCAGGCAAGATGGAGAAGTTCCTTTATTAACCCAGTAAGACCTGAGGCTGATTACAAAGGTCTTCTAAATCACAACAGTTCTCAAACCTTTTCGTGCCAAGGACGCCCACATCGATATGTGTCTGTCTGCGGAACCCCCCCGTCTGAAAATGTTTTGTACCAGGGACCCCCCATGAGAGAAGATTTGTGTAAAAAGAAAAATCTGAATCATTCAAACTTTCAAGATTTTAAAAAATTTGCAGATTTACAAGTTTGCAGTGTGAGCTTGTACATCTGTTATTTTTGATAACCACCGTTCTAAAATCCTGTTGCTATAAATATCTATACACTTTCCACTCAAACTTATTCATGTCAAGGACCCCCAAAATGATATGTATTTGGCAACGGACCCCCATCTCAAAATTTTGTTCTAGGGACATCCCCCCCAGAAGCAAAGATTTGAGTAAAAATGTTGCTATGTATGTTATATAAAAATATATAATATATACAAAAATATATAATAAATATTCAAGGATTGGCACACATTTTCAAGATTTTTTCAAAAAATAGCAGATCTACAAGTTCATAGCGCGGCACTGGGTGCCGCGCTATGAACTTGTAGATCTGCTATTTTTGAATAGCCCAAAGAAATCTTAAAATGACACAGAAGACGCGTTCCCCGGTTTCAAAGGGTTAAAGCAAGCTCCCGAAAAAAAAAACTTGTCTGCATCTTGTTGCCGAGCCTTAATTATGACAGCTTGTCAGGCCGGGCAAACTGAAAACATGCAGAGCTCTGCAGGGCCGCAGCACTTAGTCTGCATTTCACATGCTTTTAGAGAGAAACGCAGGCAGATGGAAGCGGAGCAGCCAAACAAGTGGCTTCAATAAAAACCAGGGGGAGATTGAGTCTTTGGGTTCAATTGAACATCACAGATTCAACTTTAAAAAAATATATATATACATAAGAAGAGATTCTCATCTCATGGCATGACTTCACTTTTGTCCGGCAACGGTGGAAGACGTTTTTTTTTTTTTTGTACTTCTTAAAGTAGCAATGCCACACAATAAGCATAACCTACTCTGCTGAAAAAAACAGCTTATGATGTTTTTATTTTTGCCTTATGATGGCGAAAACACACTCTAAGCTGCTGCTCCAACCCGATCTCACACAACTTCATTCAACTCATTGACTAAACCATTTGGGAAGGCGCGCAGGTCACGATAGGCACAGAATCGTAAATCATGTTTTGGGGACTGTTCTGCTTCCGTGTTGCAACCCGGTTAATATTAACCACGCCCACCGTGGGATTCGCGGCTCATATGCACAGGTTTTGGGGGTTTCTAGGTGTCTATGCACGGAATGACATTCGTGCAATGTAGCCTATACTAAATTGTGTGAGATAAGGCTCGATCACCAACTAAGACCAGCAAGAAGTTGCTGGTCTAAGCTGTTTTTTTCAGCAGGGTGTTGCGAGTAAAAGGCCTGTATTCAAATTTTACCTGACTAAAAGTACAAAAGTATTGACATGATATACACATAATGTCTATAAGTATATAATATAAGTAAAGAAAGACACTTACAGTACCAATATAAAAGTACAGAAATGTTTCGAAAACAGCCAACGTATAGGATTTGTTACAATAATCAAAATCTGCAAAGTAACAAATAACTAAAGTTGTGAAATTGTTTATAGTGAAGTAAAAAGTACAATATGGGAAAAAGAAAAAAAGAAAAGTACAAAAATAGGCTGAATCGACAGATAAATGAGAATAAGAGTGAGAAATACGTGATTAGTGGTGAGGCACACGCACGCACCCGCACATGCACGCACGCACGCACGCACACACGCACACACGCACACACACACACACACACACACACACACACACACACACACACACACACACACACACACACACACACACACACACACACACACACACACACACACACACGCACCCACGCACGCGGGCGAGCACGCACATACACACACAACCAGCGCCGTCGGGCCCCAACGAAAACAAAAGAAGAAAAATAGTGCAACACTGATAATTGCACATTCCATTCCTGAAATAGCAAGCAGTTAATGGTTTTTAACTTATTTTATGGCTCTAACATCTTTTATTTGCACAGATGTAGTACGGTGGTGATATAAAAGCCATGGATGGGGCTGGAGGGCCTGCAGGCGGCCTGTTGGTTCAACGTATCAAACATGGAGACTGTTTAAGCTCCGCGTTCAGCTGGAGCTGGCAGCTATACAGTATAATACTTAAATGACTGTTATAAGAGGGCATGTTTATAGCCATACCTATCTATATACATACATTTAAAGCAATAGGACACTTTGGTGGACGCTTGACTGGAGGAGTAGGACGGAGGCGGAGTCTATACGTCTTCTCGGTGGGGGCTCCTCAGTGGCAGGTGAGCCAGTAGGCTACAAGAGCAGTTACAAGCAGTGAGAGCAGTGAGTGATGTGAATGGCCCTCTCCATCATCAAAGTGGTCCCTACCCCTGGTCTAGACCATTGGTTCTCAAAGTGGGGTCCAGGGGGTCCCCAACTAAATGATAGGTATAGGAACCAAATGGACCCCCATGGGTCTGTAACTCTGAGAGTGTACAAATGGAACCAAATGGACCCTAACAGGTCCATTTGGTTCCATTTGTACACTCTCAGAGTTACATTAACATTGATTTTGCAGTATAAATTGGGGTCCCACAGATAGAAATGCCATTAAATGGGGATCCGTAGCCTCTAATGCATGTCAAACTGGGGGTCCTTGAAATTAAAATGGTTGAAAATCACTGCTAGAGCCGTACAAAATCTTCTCTTATGGGGGTCCCTGGCATACAACACTTGCCACAAACACTGTTCAGGGGTCTGCCATTACAATAGTCAAAACCAGGGGCCACATACTGTATGGCCCCCAGGGGCCACGGGCACACCGTTGCTGCAGCAGTGTCTAACACTTCAAACGGCCATAACACAGAGGCTATATTGCTCTGATCAGCGCAACATGGGACTAGATTTGAAGGCCTACTTAACCAATGAGAAGTAGTCACAAGAGCGTGTGACTAAATCACATCTAGATATCTTGTTGGATCCATTGGAACACACAGGTCCTTTTAGACATTTCCTGAACAGTGACAGTGCTGGATATACAGTAGAAGGTTTCCACCCGACAGAGACGATATGCAATGTATAAGGGCAATAACTGAATGAGAAAGCTGTATTACAGTATGTAAATCATTCATATTCATTCATATTCACATCCATCTGACTTACTGAACCACATAACCCTAATAGGTTGGCCGTATGACAGATTGCACACAAGTCTTGTCACAAAAAGACACATCTCAATGCTTTTGAGTCAGTTTGTAGATCTGCGTTTTTTACTTAAAAGGAAACTTTATGTATCAAGATAGTGAGACATAAAACAATTTAGAGACCTTGCCCACAATAGGGAAGCCAGGGGTAATGTGGTTAATAGCTGCTTTTGCTATTTAAGACTTTCTTACCATTAAGCATCATAAAAAGATAAAAACCAGTCCATCAGATCCTCTCTTTCCTCCAAACCTGGCTCAACATCAGCAACAGAGTAGCAACAGCGCTTGCTAGTGGCCATACGTGTCAACACATGTACATCAATGCTGTGAGGAGATGGACAGTTGTGGAAGAAATACTTAGGATTCTTTTGTATTTTTGTACTTTTTATAAAGTAAAAGTAACGATACCGCAACATAACAACACTCTGTTACAGGAAATAGGCCTGTAAATACACTTAAAGTGCAACAGTAAGAGTAGACCTACTATATTTTATTTTACATTTTTCCCCAAAAAAAAGGCGATGCAGAATGTATGCTACATGTTATGCAGTTAGAATTGTGACCAGCTTTTAGTGGGATGGAAGGAAAAATAGACGCATAGAAAGAAAGAAAACAGAGACATGAAATAAATAATAAATCTGCATATTTTGTATCAATAATCAAAATCTGTAAAGTAACTTAATATGTCAGATAAGTGAAGTGGAGTAAAACAAAAAATCAATATCTGCCACTGTGAGATGTAGCCGAGTAGAAGCATAAAGAACAGACAAATGGACATGCTCATGCAAAGTGAAAGTACCTCAAAAAGGTACTTATAAGTACAGTACTTGAGTGAATGCACTTAGTTACTTTCTTAACACTGAAGAAGAAAGGAAGAGAGAGAGAGAGAGAGAAAAAGCTCCCTGATGTGCATTGCTTGCTGGCCAGCAGCCAAGAAAAACTGATTGCATATTTTTTATAATGGGCTGTGTTTTTGAAAGGGGGGGGGGGTGGGGGTGGGGGGGAGGGGCAGGGGCCGGGGAATGCCAAACATCTCAAAATGCTTCTTTATTATACAGCCAGGGCCATAAAACAAACAATCCATTCTGTGCCTCTGCTATACGGGCCATATGGAGGGGCACTTGTTTCTCAACAAGTAGCCGGTGGTCGTATAGCGACGCTAAGAACCTGCAACCATCAACGCCTTATGAGAAGACATTCTTCTACACTGTTTGACAACGTCACTGTATGGATACCCTATGTCATTGGTTCTCAAAGTGGGGTCCGGGGACCCCCAGGGGTCCTTGAGGGAGTTCCAGGGGGTCCCCAGCCAAATGAAGGATAGTTGGGAACCAAATGGACCCTTATGGGTCTGTAACTCTGAGAGTGTACGAGTGGAACCAAATGGACCCTGACGGGTCCATTTGGTTCCATTTGTACACTCTCAGAGTTACATTAACATTGATTTTACAATATAAAGTGGGGTCCCAGAGATAAAAATGGGGGTCCGTAGCCCTAATGCATGTCAAACTGGGGGGTCTGTGAAATTAAAATGGTTGAGAATCACAGCTAGAGCATATCTTTTCAAATGGGGGTCCACGGGCTAATAAGTGTAAATTTGGGGTCCTTGACATGAAAAAGTTTGAGAACCACTGCCCTATATGTCCAGTGGTGGAAAGTAAAGTACATTTACTCAAGTACTGTACTTAAGTACAATTTTGAGGTATTGTTTACTTTACTGGAGTATTTCCAATTTTCAATACTTCTACTTCGACTCCACTATATCTCAGAGGCATTGGAGGCAATTATTATACTTTTACTCCACTACAATTATTTTTAAACTTTAGTTTAACTAGTTACTTTGTAGATTTTGATTATTATTACAGAACATACATTAATCAGAATGGGCTTTATTGTCAAATCACAGCTACTGTAGGTTTACAGAAGTAAAACAGTGTGTGAAATTTGTTTTCGTGCATAGTTCTCATCATATCGTTATTTCCATAGAAAAAAGAGAGAGGGAAGAAGTAGAGGGGGGGGGGTCAAGGGGGAAAGGAGTTATTTATATATTTACACATGGTACCTGAGATAAGGTATAAAGCATAAAGGTGCGTGATGTTAGTTAAGGTGCTAAAAACCACAATAAAAAGACAAAGTCAGTGTGTTGTACTGTTGGGATTAAGGTGCAAAATGTCAGTGTGTGTCGACCACATAATCCTCATAAAGTAGACTGACACTGGTATAATCCACAAGTAGTTCCATGAGGAAGAGCAAAGAAAAAAAGTCTCCGGGGGTCCCCGGACCACACTTTGAGAACCACAATGGGAGCTTGTAGATTGGCTATTTTCGCTCCACACCGTCATACCACTAAGTATGAAACAGGGCGTATACACTAAGTGGTTAATCATGTTAGTTTGTCTGACTGAACTGTACACAGAGAAGCAGCCGGCGACATTCTGTGTCTCTCACACACACACACACACACACACACACACACACACACACACACACACACACACACACACACACACACACACACACACACACACACACAGTGTCCACATGTGTCCAGCTGTTGTGAATGGAACAGTCATAATGATGCATAGCGCTAGCAATCAACAATTAGTACTCACAAGGCTAACACGTGTCCAGCTGAGAGGCCCTCAGAGTGTGGACCTCACATACAGGGGTCCCTGTGAGCGGGCCCTCAGAGTGAGGACCTCACATACAGGGAGGGGTCCCTGTGAGCGGGCCCTAAAAAGTGAGGACCTCACATACAGGGGTCCCTGTGAGCGAGATACCACACTCACAGAACGTGGCAGTGGTCCCTCACTGCCCTCATGACATCACATCATGACATCACATCATGACATCACGTCAGTCAAGTAGCAAAGTGTGAATGAACTCATGAACGTGGATATTAACGTACAGTACAGTAACAGGTGAAACCCTTCTCTCTAACACACACACACACACACACACGCACACGCACATGCAGACACACACACACACACACACACACACACACACACACACACACACACACACACACACACACACACACACACACACACACACACACACACACACACACACTCTAACTTTGGCTACACTCAGCATGACCCTCAGTTGACTGCAATAAATACATGACCCCTGACCCTGACCTCACTATTCACTGTTTTAAACACTTAAACCCTCCAGACTCAGACTCAGTCAGCTGGACCTGAGCTCAGATGGCTGTGGACTTGTTCTCAGTCTACAACAGTGGTTCTCAAACTTTTTCATGTCAAGGACCCCCAAATTGACACGTATTACCCCGCGGACCCCCATTTGAAAAGATAAGCCAGGGACCCCAATAAGAGAGGGGTTTTACGGCTCTCTAGCAGTGATTCTCAACCATTTTAATTTCAAGGACCCCCAGTTTGACATGCATTAGGCTACGGACCCCCATTTAATGGAATTTCTATCACTTGGACCGCAATTTATGCTGTAAAATCTATGTCAATTTAACTCTGAGAGTGTACAAATGGAACCAAATGGACACGTTAGGGTCCATTTGGTTCCATTTGTACACTCTCAGAGTTACAGACCCATAAGGGTCCATGTGGTGCCTAATATCATTTAGCTGGGGACCCCCTGGAACTCCCTCAAGGACCCCTGGGGTCCCCAGACCCCACTTTGAGAACCAACGGTCTACAACACATCTCTTCGCCTCACAACATGATGCATTGTGTATTTTCAGACAGTTAACCACTTAGACCCTCAATACTTAGAAAACTTGTATTTGTTGTTCTTTGCCAAAAATAGCCGATCCACAAGCTCACAACGCCTCGCAGCGCAAAGCGAGACACTAGGCATGAGCTTGTATATCTGCTATTTTTGAATAGCCAAAGAAATCTTAAAATGACACAGATGCGTTCCCCATCTTAATTTATCAAGACAGAGTCTAGAGCAGGGCTGATGCAACTTTGATGATGTAGAGGGTCACTATATTTCCACACTCACTCCAGAGGACCACATTGCATATACTTTTGGGCAGACACCTCGTATCTCCGAATTTTAACTTTTTTCGTAAATTAATGCCGTACTTTACCATTCCATATCAGGCAAATGACACAAAAATAGCAGATCTACAAGTTCAAAACGCGTCGCAACGCGACGCGTTTTGAGCTTGTAGATATTTTTGCTACTTTTAAATTGGAATCCTGAACTTCTTTTTGCTATTTTTGAATTGGAATCCTGAAAAGTAACATTTTTATTTAATTTCAAATGCATTTGTATGAACTTAAATACAAATACATTGGATATAAAAAAGACAATAGAATTGTAATACTGGTTTGCATGTTTTGAATTGTAACAGCTGAAATCAATGATATATCAGTGTTCTGATATTAACCTGCGGGCCGCATTAAGTGAAGGTGGGGGCCGCATGTGGCCCCCGGGCCGCCAGTTGCCCATATATGGTCTAGAGCGAAGGCTCTGTCACTGGTGTTGTATTTATTTCTGGACACAACCAGGAGTGACTGGTCAGCTCACCTCAGGGCTCTGGCTGATGGGACGTGTGGCTGTGTGAGGATACCTGGAATCACGATGCTGTTTATGGTTTCAGTGGCTGGTGTACAGCAGGGACGTGCACAGATAGACTCTAGGTGGGGCTTCAGCACCTGCCCTTTGCCCTCTTGACCAGAAGTGCCCTTTTGAAAAAAAGAAAAAAAAACGTTTTTTTTTCTTCAGTTTACAGCAGGGGTCTTCAACAGGGGGTCCGGGACCCCTAGGGGGTCCTCAGAGTTACTACAGGGGGTCCGCCAAATCTTTATGTGATATGATTTTTCTTTTTACCATAACCACTCGAAACCTAGCATCCCTTTTCTGAGGAGAACTTTAGCCAAAAATAGCAGATCTACAAGCCCACAACGCCTCGCGGTGCGAGGCGTTGTGGGCTTGTAGATCTGCTATTTTTGGCAAAGAGGTACTGTATAGGTGTAGAGGGAAAAAAGAGCATACCAAGACAACAAAACAACAAAAAAAAGTATAATTTACTTGAGCACCTGCCCCTCAAAATGTCTGTGCACACCACTGGTGTACAGTATCATATTAAAGTTATATTAATCCCCATGTATAACGCACAAACTTTTTTTGATTTTTTATTATTGCGCTCTTTTTCTCTCTAAGCACCTTAACGTCTATAAGTATATCATGCACAGTATACATACATTGCTGCTATGCTCAGGCACCTTAGTTTGTCTCTTATCTCAGGTACTTGTAATATGTAGATAACTTGTTTTTGGCCTTCTATTGTTCTCTTGTTGATCTCCTTCCCACTTGCCCCCTACCCCTCTTCTTCTTCTCTCTCCCCACTCTTCTTTCTACGGAATCTAACGTTGCGATGGGAGTGATGTACAAAAACGAATTTCACCCACTTTTTTACCTTGTAAACCTGTGATGTGACAATAAACCTGATTCTGATTCTGATTCTGAAGTAGGTCTGCTCACAGTTCACTATACAGGGAGGAATAATCTGCTGGTCTTTATGAGCTTCCTGTTCCCTGCAGGCGTTTTACTGAAAAAGGGGAAATGGAAAGCAGTGACAAGCTGCTTCCTCTGACCTTCATAGGAATTTGCATCGTTTTAATTCCATAATATACTGATGTCTATATGACTCATTATATATACTGTATCACGGTTCTATGACTCATTATATATACTGTATCACGGTTCTATGACTCATTATATATACTGTATCAGGGTTATTACTCAGTGGATCTAGTCATTAGATGTGTGGTCTTCTGTTATTGTTATGTTAACCCATTAAGACTTGGAACTGTGTCATTTTTAGATATGAGCTAAAAAGCATTATTTTACACTTTGGGCTATTCAAAAATAGCAGATCTACAAGCTCATAGCGCGGCACCGAGTGCCGCGCTACGAGCTTGTAGATCTGCTATTTTTTTTAAATCGTAAACATTTGTGCAAATCTTTGAATATATTTTTAAAGCGAACATGTTGAACTCAAATCTTTGCTTCTGGGGGTCCCTGGAACAAAATATTTTGATGGGGGTCCGCGGCCAAATACATACAATTTTGGGGGTCCTTGACATGAAAAAGATTGAACACCACTGACATAGAAACATACGTTTTTTTTCAGAATACTGTTGAGATTTAGGAGACTGCTAGAATCGGCTTCAGGTCTCAATGGGTTAATAAATACTACTAAGAGGAAACGTACTTTAGTGAATGAATCCGTAGTGTGTGTGTGTGTGTGTGTGTGTGTGTGTGTGTGTGTGTGTGTGTGTGTGTGTGTGTGTGTGTGTGTGTGTGTGTGTTCACAGAGAGCATCTGTCCAGGATGTCAACAGAGGCAGAGAGGTGACACATCCTCATGGACTATAGAAGGACGATGGACTCTCCATGGACTCACTAGACCAGTGGCTCTCAAACTTTTTCATGTCAAGGACCCCCAAATTGACACTTATTGGCCCGCGGACCCCCATTTCAAAAGATATGCCAGGGACCCCCATAAGAGAAGATTTTTTTTTACGGCTCTAGCAGTGATTCTCAACCATTTTAATTTCAAGGACCCCCAGTTTGACATGTATTAGGGCTACAGACCCCCATTTAATGGCATTTCTATCACTTGGACCGCAATTTATATTGTAAAATCTATGTCAATTTAACTCTGAGAGCGTACAGATGGAACCAAATGGACCCGTTATTCCATTTGGTTCCATTTGTACACTCTCAGAGTTACAGACCCATAAGGGTCCATTTGGTGCCTAATCTATCATTTAGCTGGGGACCCCCTGGAACTCCCTCAAGGACCCCTGGGGGTCCCCGGACCCCACTTTGAGAACCAAGGCACTAGACTACTGATACTGTCATAGATTAACCCATTCAATCTACAAGCTCATATAGCGCAGCACCGAGTGCTGCGCTATAGGAGCTTGTAGATCTGCTATTTCTTTGAAAAATCTTGAAAATGTGTGCATTTGAATGAACATTTTTAAAAGCAAACATTTTTTTTTTTTTTTTTCTAAATCTTTATCCCTCGATTTTGTAACCCACATTTTTTTCACCCAGTGCCAATTGCCTATGTAATCCTGGGCACTACCTACCCTCTTCTGCCAGCCTAGGGAGAGCCCAAGCTGAAGCTCATGCCTCCTTCAATGCATGAGGAGCAAGCAGGCCGCTTCTTATCACCCGACAGGGGGGAGTTTCCCTGGTTGGACATAGCGCGTGGAAGGAACACGTTATTCCAACCAGTTCCCTTCTCCTCCATCAGGCGCCCCGGCTGACCAGGGGGAGGCAGTATAGTGACCAGGATTACTACATGTTTTTTTGTGAGGGTATTAACTACCCTAGGAGACACGGGGAGAACATGCAAACTCCACACAGAGTAGGCCCTTTCACCAACCCCACTAAAAGCAAACATTTTTTAACTCAAATCTTCCTGGAACAAAACATTTTGAGACTGGGGGTCCGCATGTCAAGGACCTCCAAAATGACACTATGTGTTTGGCCGTGGACCCCCATCACAAAATATGTTGATCCAGGGACCCTCCAGAAGCACAGATCGGAGTTAAACATGTTCGCTTTAAACATACAGTATATATAATATTCAAAGAGTACAGTAGCACAAACGTTCCACAATTTTCCAAAAATAATTGCACTCAGTGCCGCGCTATGAGAAGGGGGGGGGGGGGATATTAGCCAAAAATAGCCGATCTACAAGCTCACAATCTGTGATGCATTGTGAGCTTGTAGATCGGCTATTTTTGGCTGTGGTTGTGAGCAGATCTACAAGCAGATTATAAAGGGATAGTTCACCAAAAAAAAAAATATTTTGTTTCCTATCGATTGTTTGTGTCTCATTCCTAAGCCAATAATTTGATGACCGGCGGACCGGTAGGCACCGGTTCCGGTAGGAGACACAAAGGAGACTCTTTGTGTCTCCTACCGGAACCGCTGCCGGTCATCAAATTATTGTCTTATGAATGAGACAAAAACAAAGTTCAAGTCTCTTCATGGGGTGACTAATCCATGGAAAAAAAGTCACTTTGGGGGGTGAACTATCCCTTTAACCCAGGGGTCTTCAACAGGGGGTCCGGGACTCCTAGGGGGTCCTCAGAGTTAATACAGGGGGGTCCGCCAAATCTTTGTGCGATAGGATTTGTTTTTTACCTTAACCACTTGAACCCTATAGCATCCCTTTTCTGAGGAGAACTTTAGCCAAAAATAGCAGATCTACAAGCTCACAACGCCTCGCAGCGCGAGGCGTTGTGAGCTTGTAGATCGGCTATTTTTGTCAAAGAGGTATGTACAGTAGGTGTAGAGGTAAAATGTTAAATGTTCAATCTGAAACAATTTTATACGATATAGAGGGGGTCCCTGCTTCATCTCTCTCTCTCAGCTAGGGGGTCCTTGGCCTGAAAACATTGAAGACCCCTGCTTTAACCACCTGAACCCTGGGCATCCCTATACTCTGAGGGGAACATATTTTTCGTCAAAAAGAAGACCAAATACACGTTTTCTAAAGTATTGAGGGTTTACAGGTATAAACATGCACTGAAACGGTAGCAGAGGCCCCCGTCCCGTTTCCTTCCCTCCAGTAAAGCGGTGCCGGTGTGTCGGAGGGTGGGCTCCGGGCAGCCAGCGGTCACTGGCAAGACACGCTGCCCAGCCTGGCACGGACCAGACCGCTCTCTGCTGCTCTGCTCTGCCAGCACACCAATGACCACATGGTATTGGATATCCATTTTAAATGGCCAAGTGGGTATTATTACAGTTTCAATAAACGACGGCATTTCCTTTTCAACATGACGTGCGGGGGCTTTTCTAAATGTTTTCGAGTCACGAACCCCTCACTTACATAATTTGTATTACCAGTATTAACCCTTTAAGACCGGGAACGCATCTGTGTGTGTGTCATTTTAAGATTTATTTTGGACTATATAAAAATAGCAGATATACAAGCTCATAGCGCGGCACCGAGTGCCGCGCTATGAGCTTGTAGATCTGCTATTTTTTGGGGGGGAAATCGTGAAAGTGTGTGCAAATCTTTAGTTTGAATATATATATACTTTTTTAAAGCGAAAGTTTTTAACTCAAATCTTTGCTTGTGGGGATTTTACAAATGTCTTCTAAATACTAACAGTTTTTTTTTCCTAACATTTTTTAAAACTTTTTTTTTTAACTTATGTTGCTATATTATCAATGGTTTTCAAACTTTTTTCATGTCAAGGACCCCCAAAATAATATGTATTTGTCCGCGGACCCCCTCCCATCTAAAAATATTTTGTTCCAGGGACCCCCAGAAGCAAAGATTTGAGTTAAGAATGTATATAAAAGATTTGCTAAAAAAAATTCAAAGAAAATAGCAGATCTACAAGCTCATAGCGTGGCACTTGGTGCCGCGCTATGAATAGCCCAAAGAAATCTTAAAATGACACACATGCGTTCCCTTCCCGGCCTTAAAGGGTTAATAAGATAATGGCTGCACCTTACATTAGCTGGTGCCTGCGGTGGTTAGTTTGTCTGTTATTTTCCATGATGATTGAACCTCTGGGGGTCCCTGGACCCAAGTTTAACAACCCACTGATCCATAAGGAATGACTTTTGTGTCCATGACACTGTATCCAACATGTTACACTCCAAAGGGCCACAGGAAATAATCCAGTCAGACTTTGCATTAAATGTTTGGTTTTTACTATAATGATGCTCAAAAGCAGTGCCTTTTCAAAGAGGGGGATCCTTAATACGTTTAAGCATAGACTTTCTGGTCAAAAACAAAAGACTTTTCGTACAATTATAGGGCTGGCTTGTAATTTAATCGACTGTAAACCAAGGGATTTAAACCCATTAAGGCCTGAGGCCGATTCTACAAAACGTCTTCTAAATCCTAAGTTTTTTGAAAAAAACGTATGTTTCTATATCAGTGGTGCTCAAACTTTTTCATGTCAAGGACCCCCAAAATTATATGTATTTAGCCGCCGACCCCCATCTCAAAATGTTTTGTTCCAGGGACCCCCAGAAGCAAAGAATAGAGTTAAAAATGTTCGCTTTAAAACAATATATATTCAAAGATTTTCACCCATTTTCACGATTTTTCAAAAATAGCAGATCTACAAGCTCGTAGCGCGGCACTCGGTGCCGCGCTATGAGCTTGTAGATCTGCTATTTTTGAATAACCAAAGTGTAAAATAATGCTTTTTTAGCTCAAATGAAAAAGTGACACAGCTAATGGGTTAAACATGTTATTGTAAAATATGGAATTATGCGTGTATATTATGTGTTGTATGTATTATGTGGGATTGTATGAGGGTTGCGGATGTATTTGTAGGTTGGGGTGGGGTGCAGGCAGGGTAGTACGTTGTGAATTGCTAATGTCAATGTCGCAATTTGAAAGAAAATATTGATATTGTGTTGAGTCTGGCGTAGAGGATTACATCCTGTGCCAATAATTTCAATACATTTGAGGGGGTTCCAGCTTAACCACCTTAACCCTATTATACATCGGCCATTTGAAAATAGTCGATGTACTGTCGATTTTGTGTATATGTCTGTTTGTTTTGGGGGGAAAAAGGAAGCAATCCATGTACCGGTATATGAACAGAAATGTATAATCCTATCCTGTGCTTCACAATAAAACATATTTGAAACGAAAATAGGCGACGTATAAACTCACAACGTGTCGCAATGTGACGTTGTGAGCTTGTAGATTTTTTAAAAACATTTTAACAACAGCATATCTTGTATGGCGGTCCCTGGCCCCACGATCTATTCAGATGGGGGTCTGCGGCCAATTTCATATTCATTTGGCGGTCCTTGACATGAAAATGATTTTTTGGGGGGAATGTGGCGCTTGCTCAAGGACACTGTCCAAAGAGCAGACGGGCGTGGTGGGATTTCAACGTGCATCCTCCACTTCCTGTGTTCAGTTTTACAGGCTGCTGTCCCCACGGTGTGCCAGATATCAACTTATCAAGCCTCTGTCTGCGTCTCATCACTGATTTCGGCAGGCTGTGTGTGTGTGTGTGTGTGTGTGTGTGTGTGTGTGTGTGTGTGTGTGTGTGTGTGTGTGTGTGTGTGTGTGTGTGTGTGTGTGTGTGTGCGTGTGTGTGTGTGTGTGTGTGCATGTACGTGTGCGTGTGCGTGTGAAAAATCTAAACTTATAGTGAAAATAGCCGCGCTATGAGCTTGTATATCTGCTTTTTTTTATCGTGGAAAGTTTGTGCAAATCTTTGAATATATATAATATATATTTTTAAAGCTTTAAAGTTTTAAAGCAAACATTTTTAACTCCGATTTGTGCTTCTGGGGGTCCCTGGAACAGCATATTTTGAGATGAGGGCCCGCGGCCAAATACATATCATTTTAGGGGTCCTTGACATGGAAAAGTTGGAGCACCACTGATACAGCAACATACTGTTAGGATTTAGAAAACGTTTTTAGATATGCATTTGGCCTGCTGACCCCCATCTCAAAATGCTTTGGTCAAGATTTTTCAAAAATAGCAGATCTACAAGCTCATAGCGCGGCACTCGGTGCCGCGCTATGAGCTTGTAGATCTGCTATTTTTGAATAGCCAAAGATATCTAAAAATGACACAGATGCTTTCCTACTTCGTACTTAGTTACTGTCCGCAACTGAGGTGGATCAGCGAGGGGGGGGGGGGCAGCCCATCTTGTTCTTGGTCTGACGAAGACAGGGGGATATTTGGGAGGGAGGGGGGGGGGGGGGTCACGGAGAGAGGAGAGAGCGGGGAGGAACAGCCGACCCCCTTTTTGCTCCTGCAGTGCTGCCTATCGTCGCCCCCGCGTCTCCCCCCTCAGTCTAGACAAGCACCTCCTTATCAGCTCTTTGGAACGCTAATCAGCCGGCGTTTCCCCCCTCCTCCTCCTCCTCTCCTTTCAGAGCGCCCCCCCCCCCCCAGTCCAACAGGCAGAGAGGAGAGGAGAGGAAGAGGGAGAGAGCCCTCCAGGGCTGACACTCTGCAGCGTGATGAGAGAGACCAGCAGAGAGCTGATGTCTGCTTCACTCTGCAGTCTGCTTCATGACTGTCACTAGGATTTAGTGCAGAGGCCTTCTGGCCTTCTGGACGGGCGAGCTATTTGAATGAATGCACGGGAGTTATGGGAAAGTCCCGGAAAAGAGGCGCTGTGATTGGCCGGTAGTCACTTTGAGTGGCAGCTGGGCCAAACGCTCTCCCCAAAACAAGATTTACGATTCTGTTCTGTGCCTTTGTTTTTGTCAATACATTTGATGACCAGCGGACCGGGAGGCAGCGGTTCCGGTAGGAGACACAAAGGAGACTCTTTGTGTGTCCTATAGAGCACCGAAGTCTGACGTAATTTTCACATCCTACCTGGTTTGCGGTTGTCCACCCTCATTCTGAATCCCCATAGACGTGTTTAATATCGCCTCAAATAAGAACTGTGTTCCAAAAATAAACAAATGACCCCAGTGGTTTGACTCTTATAGATATGAAGCATCAACTGACGGTGAGAAAACGATAATGTTACTTCTGCCGAATTAGTTACATTTTCACCAGAAACGGACTGTATCAAATATAAGTGACTGACTATCATAAACGATACAGAACCTCCTCCCTGACAATATCACAGAGACAGTTTGTTTATTTATGGACCACAATTCTTATAGGAGACGATTCTAAAATGACCCAATGTACATTCTCCATAGAGAAATGACTTTACGAAGGGGATGAACGAGTGACGTCAGGACTTCTGTACTCTATATACCGGTCCGTTGGTCATCAAATTATAGTTTAGGAATGCGACAAAAACTTAAAAAATATCAATTAATTCAAGTCTCCATGGGTGACTAATTGATAGGGGAAAAAAAGTCATTTTTGGGGGTGAACTATCCTTTAAGTTTAGCCAGGAGTATCTGTCTGTTATGTATATCTATTATCTGGCATTGTAATGTGATGTTATGGTACTTATGATACTGATAAGTAATACATTTGTTACATCAATAGGCAAACATTTCCTTTTGATTGCCGTTTTAAAGGCCCTTTTTGCCGCTTTGTAATTTATTTAATTTAACTTTCAAACTGCTGCATGCACTGTTGTGGTGTCAAACTAGAAACTAGACTTTCTTTGGCTATTAAAAATAGCAGATCTACAAAGCTCATGACCTTGTAGATCTTGAAAATGTGTGCAAATCTTTGAATATATATATATATATATTTGGAGGAAATTCATAAATGACCTATGCTCCCCAAAGAGCAAAAGGGGTTAAGACCTGGAACGCATCTGTGTCACTTTAGATTACTTTAGCTATTCAAAAATAGCAGATCTACAAGCTCATAGTGCGGCACCGAGTGCCGTGCTATGAGCTTGTAGATCTGCTATTTTTGAAAAATCGTGAAAAAATATTTTTTTCAAAAATCTGTTAGGATTTAGAAAACATTTTAAGAATGGGACTCGGGCCTTAATGGGTTAAGTCAAGTTGTATGCTACAGAAGTGAATGAACTAAATGAATGTATGAATGCATGAGGGAGTGTATGTGTATGTGTATGTGTATGTGTATGTGTATGTGGTCAACTATCAAACAGGATCATTTGCTTATGCGATGGCCTGGTGGCGTATCATGTACTACAAGATAAGACATGTGAGATTAACAGCCTCAGGTGCAAACTCTGGCCAAAAGCAACATCGTTAACCTGCTGCCACTTTGTCACATGTTGACCCATGTCAACAGTGGTGGAAAGTAACATTATATTCAGTACATTTACTCTATTACCGTACTTAACGTATAGAGGTTCGAGGTACTTTTTACTTTACTCAAGTGTGTCCATTTTTCAATACTTTATACTTCTACTCTCCACTCCATCTAAGAGGGAAATATTGCACTTTATATTCGGCTACAATTATTTGAAAGTTTTAGTTACACGATACTTTGTAGATTTAGATTATTATTACAAAACATACATCAACCAATTAAGCTGATTTTTTATACTTTGGCTATTTGAAAATTGCTAATCTAAAAACTCAAAATGTGTCACATTGCGATGCATTGTTGAGCTTGTAGACACATTGTGTGAAATGGTTCATTCTGCGTAATGAGCACTTTTACTTTTGGTCCATTAAAGGACGACTTCACCCATTTTCAACCTGTCTTCATATAATTGGTCCTCACTAATACATGATAAAATGGTAAAAAAAAAATCTACTTGGTCTGTGTCTCAGAGGAGGGCTGTGGACAGTTCAGAAACCCGTCTACCAGTGACATCATCGTTAGGCGGGATTTTTTTTTCCCAACAAGATTTCACATTTTTTATTTAGATTTTTATTAACACAAGAACAATGGCTTCTATTATTGCATTGCAATAATAGATAATTGAAGCCAGTACTTTTGTACCTTTACTCAAGTAAACACTTTTGAATACAGGACTCTTACTTGTAACAGTCCTTCTACATTGTTTAGTTTAGTTTAGTGTATTTGCACTTAGTAAAAAACAAACACGTGGCAAAGGAAGAGAAAGTAAAACTGTTTGTTAAAATGGTATCCTGCAATAACAGAAACAAGGAAAAAAGATGAAGTTCAAGGAGAGGCCAATTCACCTCCAAAGGGTTCTTGTCAGGTGGCTTTTCCTAATGATGAGAGTCACAAAAAAAAAGAAAACGTTAACCCATTTAGACCGGGAAAGAATCGGTGTCATTTTTAGATTTCTTTGGCTATTCAAAAATAGCAGATCTACAAGCTCATGGCGCGGCACCGAGTGCCGCGCCATGAGCTTGTAGATCTGCTATTTTTGAAAAATCTTGAAAATGCGTGCAAATCTTTGAATATATATATATATATTTTTTTTTTTAAGGCAAACATTTGTAACTCAAATCTTTGCTTCTGGGGGATTCTACAAATCTCTTCTAAATCCTAACAGTTTAAAAAAAACAAACGTATGTTTCTATATCAGTGGTTCTCAAACGAGACCTCCCAAAATTATATGTATTTGGACCGCGGACCCCCATCTCAAAATATTTAGTTCCAGGGACCCCCCCAGAAGCAAAGATTTGAGTTACAAATGTTCCCTTTAAAAAAAATATATATATATTCAAAATATTTGCACAAAATGTTCAAGATTTTTGAATATCCAAAGAAATCATAAAATGACACAGATGCGTTCCCGGTCTTAATGGGTTAAAAGTACTAAAGCATGTTGACAAGTGTGGTAATGCTACTTTTTTTTTTACTTGTAATAATCAGAGTACTTCTATCGCCACCGCATGCATGTCAAACCGTGGCTTATTGACCGAGCATCAAAAGCGATCACCCGTGGCTGAGTAAACGTTTGATTCCAGCGTGGTATTGACTCAGTATTGACTCAGTGCCACTGCAAGTCAAACATCACAGGGTGAAGTGTTGAACGCCGCTTGTCTACCCACGCCCTAATGACGGCCTAATGACGCCGGGCCACAATGCCCCCGCCATGACTCAAAGCCTGACGCAGAGAAAAGGACACATCGCTCTTATGAACGCTCCGAGACGTTGAAGAGGAGGAGGCCGCCAGCCAGCCAAGCCGGGGCACATCAAGGGCCCGCTCCGCTACGCTGGGGCGTTGGCTTGGCGGGCCATGGAAGGACTATACTCACATTTTTGTACTTAAAGGCAAGGAGAATGCAACTTTTCCCTGTGTTTACACAAAACAATAAATATGTTTTTAACCCATTATTTCCCTCTGTACCAGCTGTTATCGGCCACTGGGGGCAGTGTGGTGGTGTTTACCTGGAGAAACACATGATAATGTGAATTCACGTGACTGACTTGGTTTATCAGGCTAGGCCAGAGTTCTTCAACAGGGGGTCCGGGACCCCTAGGGGGGTCCTCAGAGTTACTACAGGGGGTCCGCCAAATCTTTGTGTGATTTTTACATTAACCACTTCAACCAAGCATCCCTATTCTGAGGAGAACTTTAGCCAAAAATAGCAGATCTACAAGCACACAACGCCTCGCGCTGCGAGGCGTTGTGAGCTTGTAGATCTGCTATTTTCAGCAAAGTGGTTTAGTATAGGGGGAAAAAAGAGCAGGCTAAGTACAGAGTGAAAGGTCAGGTTTACTAAGTATTGTTTTTAGAGCATGGTTAAATGTCTGGAAATACACATTAACATGAATCCAACATGATAGTGCTGTGAAACAAGTCTATGAAGCTGCCTATGAAATCTATGAAAACATTATATTCTATACAATATATAATGGGGGTCCCTGCTTTATCTTGCTCTCAGCCAAGGGGTCCTTGGCCTGAAAACGTTGAAGAGCCCTGGGCTAGGCATTCAAGACAAGACAATACATAAATATACTGTACACCACAATTAAAACACCTAGCGAAGTATTTCAATTCTATACAAGATAAAATTCTAATTTTTAAAGAGTCTTTAAAAGAAAGCAATGTCCTCTCCACAGTTATGGAGCGCCCAGAGTGTGTGTGTGATGTATGTGTGTGTGTGTGTGTGTGTGTGTGTGTGTGTGTGTGTGTGTGTGTGTGTGTGTGTGTGTGTGTGTGTGTGTGTGTGTGTGCATGTATGTCCATGGAGCTATTAGCACACTGAGTCCAGCTCATCCAGGCGCCTGCCTTCGTGCGCGTGTGTGTGTGTGTGTGTGTGAGTGTGAGTGTGTAGATCATCTCCATCTTCTCTGTCTCCCTCTGTCTGTCTCTCTCTCTCTCTCTCTCTCTCTCTCTCTCTCTCTCTCTCTCTCTCTCTCTCTCTCTCTCTCTCTCTCTCTCTCTCTCTCTCTCTCTCTCTCTCTCTCTCTCTCTCTCTCTCTCTCTCTCTCTCTCTCTCTCTCTCTCTCTCTCTCTCTCTCTCTCAGTGATCGCCCCAGTCAGTCCGGTCGGCCGCGATGGGAAAACCCGAGGAAGCAGTGAGTGATGATGTCACCAGTAATAAACAGAGAGAATACAGTAATAGAAGTAATAGTAATAATACTAAATGAAACAGAGTGATGGAAAGTCCTGCTGTTGGGTATAAAGTCACGGGGCATTAGAGCGAGGCCGCTGGCGCGCCCGCAGGCCTGACCCAGCGCTGCACCGCACGCCATTCTACACGCAAAGCAATTTGTGCCGTTTTTGATGGGAATGTTCCTTTATTGGCCCCTTAGGGTCACTAATAGGGTGAAGATTGGATTTCCTCTCTGCCCACAGGGCAGGGTTCCTCAATGTGAGGTCCAGGGACCAACCGGGGGTCCAAATGGACACAATGGGTCCATTTGGTTCCAGTTGTAAACTCTCACAGTAAAATAAACACTGAGGGTTTTACAGTGTAGAGTGCAGTCCCATGACTCAGCCATATAACCATATAAGGAGTTCCCAATGGAGCCACGCCCACGTATGGAGTGGGCACCTCAATGTGTGGTCATGGCATCATGGTGCAAACAAATCACTCACAAAAGGGGGCATGCCCATATATGGGAATATACTGATGACATCACGGATCTCCATATATGGGCATGTGTGTGTATTTGTGTGTGTGTGTGTGTGTGTGTGTGTGTGTGTGTGTGTGTGTGTGTGTGTGTGTGTGTGTGTGTGTGTGTGTGTGTGTGTGTGTGTGTGTGTGTGTGTGTGTGTGTGTGTGTGCGCGTGCGTGCGCTTTAATCATGCAACTTCATATGTTGGTGTGTTATGGTCCGGTGAAGGTCATGGACAACTTTTATAAAAGATGGTTTACATTGAACAGAAAAACAGAACGCATTTTTTTTTTTCAACAAAAAATGTACACTGAAAATCAATGGAGAGGCAAATATGGAGATGAATGATGACATCAATACTATCATGACATCATAGTACACTACTGACATCACAGTAAAAATTGTGGATATGTATTTATTTTCACTGCATGTTGCTCCTGAGAATATGGAATGGTTAAAAATATGGGGTTCTGTAAGTCTGTGTGTCGGAAAGCACAGCTAATAAAATTATTACAAGAACCACTTCTGATTCTGCATCAAATCAAGCCTCTGTCTACGTCTCAACTACGTCCTGTTATTATGATCTGCCTTGAATTAGGCAGCGGTGGACAGGACAGTAACAAAGCACATTTACTTGAGTACATTATTTGGGTCTGGTCTGTATTTACTTGAGTTCTGAATACTTGGTAGGGAACAGTAGGCTACATTGAGAATTAACAAGTGTTTTCATTATCATTGATATGTTTTGAAAGTTTTCTGGGAAATCTTAAATTTTGGGGAGTTTTTCTTGTCAGCAATGCGTTGATAATAAAAAAATAAAATGTACTTTTGTAGTTTTAACCCATTAATCTGTGTCATTTTTTGATTTGAATTAAAAAAGCATTATTTTACACTTTGGCTATTCAAAAATAGCAGATCTACAAGCTCATAGCGCGGCACCGAGTGCCGCGCTATGAGCTTGTAGACCTGCTATTTTTGAAAAATTGAGAAATTGTGTGCAAATCTTTCAATATATATTCTTTAAAGCGAACATTTTTAACTCAATTCTTTGCTTCTGGGCGGTCCCTGGAACAACATATTTTGAGATGGGGGTCGGCGGCCAAATACGTATACATTTTGGGGGTCCTTGACATGAAAAAGTTTGAGAACCACTGATATAGAAACACGTTTTTCAGAGAACTGTTAGGATTTAGAAGACATTAGTAAGAATCAGCCTCAGGTCTTAATGGGTTAAATACTTTTTTTTTTTCAAAGCAAGTGCTCCAGTACTTTAACTCAAGTGGACTTTCACTTGGAGTGGAGTAATATCTGACCATCTGTACTTCATACTCAAGTACTAACTAGGGGTTGAGTACTTTGTCCACCAACAGGCAGGCAGGGGGCTGGTTTGGATCCATGCCAGGTTCCCATCAGGGAAAAGGTGTAAATGTGGAAGTGGTCCCCTTCTCTATTCTGGAGGGGTGGAGGGGTGAGGGGGGGGGGGCGTGTGGGGGCATATTACCATTGCAAAGCCATTTTAACATTCTCTGATACGTATAAAAGTGAAACGGTTCTGACAGGCGCGCTGCGGGACACCAGAAAACACAGTTACACTCTCCAAAATACACCTCCCCAAAGTACACCAAGTACTTTTACTTACAGTAGGTACGGCACTAACAGTTACTTTGTAGATTTAGATTGTTAATACAAAACATACATTCACTAATTAACCCATTAAAACCTTGAACGCATCTGTGTCACTTTAGATTTCTTTAGCTATTCAAAAATAGCAGATCTACAAGCTCATAGCGCGGCACCGAGTGCCGCGCTATGAGCTTGTAGGTCTGCTATTTTTGAAAAATTGTGAAAAAATATTTTTTTGATTTTTTTTCAAAAAACTGTTAGGATTTAGATTTTGTTTAAGAATCGCCTCAGGCCTTAATGGGTTCAGCCTTTTTTTTGGTGTTATTTTTGTGTTCAAAATTAGCCAGTCTACAGCTTGTAGATCGGCCATAACTACGTCGACATTTATACTTTTACTCAAGTACCATTTTAAATGCAGGCCGTTTACCTGCACCAGAGTATTTTTTTCTTTTAAATAAAAGTACCTCTGCCTCAAATAATGGATTCTGGATCAAATTACCTGTAATGTTTTTATTGTGAGGACCCTTGTCTTGGCGAAGGGGGGAACGGACCCAAAGTTGAACCAGTGGAGAACCACAAATCACTGTCATAATGTGATATTAATGCACATAAAAACAAACCTAACTATGACTCTTAACCCTTTGAGACCGGGAACGCATCTGTGTCATTTTTTTTATTTCTTTGGCTCTTCCAAAAAATAGCAGATATACAAGCTCATAGCGCGGCACTATGAAATTGTAGATCAGCAATTTTTTGGGGGTAAAATCGTGAATATTTGTGTTTTAAGCGAACTCCAATTTGTGCTTCTGGGGGGGTCCCTGTAACAACATATTTTGACATGGGGGTCCGCGGCCCAATACATATAATTTTGGGGGTCCTTGACATGGAAAAGTTGGAGCACCACTGATATAGCAACGTATTTTTTGGATTTAGCAAACATTTTTAAATCTGAATTTGGCCGCAGACCCCCATCTCAAAATATGTTGTTCCAGGGACCCCCATGAAGCAAAGATTTGAGTTAAAAATGTTTGCTTTGAAAAATATATATATTCAAAGATTTGCACAAATGTTCAACATTTTTCAAAAAATAGCAGATCTACAAGCTCATAGCGCGGCACTCGGTGCCGCGCTATGAGCTTGTAGATCTGCTATTTTTGAATAGCCCAAATAAATCTAAAAAATGCCACACAGATGCGTTCCCGGTCTTAATGGGTTAAACTAACATTTGACCATGTTCTGCCAGACGCTCGCAACGTGCCAGTTCCCACACTGGTGAGAACCGGTTGTCCTTTCAAACTTTTGATTTGTCTTCATCCATGATTATAGAGCTGAAAACTATGAAAGACATAAATATAAAATGACGTGAATTTAGTTTTTTTTACTTTATACACTAGTGTTCTTGCGATATTGACGTCATAACTCACTTCACAAATGTGAGATACGCAAGTGTACAAAACATATAAATGTATCTTCATATAATTGGTCCTCACTAATGCTCATTATAAGATGACACAATTCCTGTCTATTCACTCTGTGGACAGATCAGAAACCTGTCTACCAGTGACATCATCGATGGGGAATCCAAGCTAATAGAAACTACAGCCTTGCTTTTCCTGGAAGGTTAGCTTGCTGAAATATAAGCCATTGTTCTTGCATTAATAATAATAATACTAATAATAATAATAAATAAAACATCACATGGATGCACCTGGGACGTATCATCAGTGTTGTAGCCTGGGGTCATAGGGTGTTTTGGGTCTCGCAACATACTGTACTCCCTCGCCCAGGTGACCCAGCCGGGGTTTATCAAGCCCCCACTTCCGTCCCAGTAGCTACCCACGGTCAGTCCTCTTAGAGAAAGACAGGGCCACTCAGTCCGCTTCTCCGGAACTACTCTGCTGGGACCGGGGGAGGCTCTGGCACGTGGAGGGACTAGGCTCTGTGGATAATAATAATAATAATAATAATTAAAATAATAAATCAGAGTTAGTTTGAAGAGAGGTTCTTTGATCCCGTTTGGTATTGTCAATAATTTGATGACCAGTGGACCGGTATAGGCAACGGTTCCGGTAGGAGAAACAAAGGAGACTTTGTGTCTCCTACCGGCACCGCTGCCGGTCATCAAATTATTGTCTTAGGAATGAGACAAAAACTAAAAAAATATTCATGAATTCAAGTCTCCATGGGGTGACTAATCCATAGGAAAAAAGTCATTTTGGGGGTGAACTATCACTTTAAGTAAAACAAAGTAATCAGAAAAATAAATCTGAGTACTTCTACTTCTTCCACTGGCTCCAGAGTATTTAAAGTGACTCTTAGGTACTTCCCACCATGCAGGGCTGATCAAAATGCCACCAGGCCAGCGTAGCGGCTCGGCGCAGCCACACGGCTCTGGGTACAGCTGTGGTCCTGTCTTACACAAGCCTGCCTGGTGGATATATGAGGTGTTATGTAAAACATAATGTATTCCTCCACCTCATCCAAATAAAACGCAAAGGGTTACAAATCCGTCCCGGACCACACAAACCATATGCCCCTCCTGGTTCCAATTAACAGGAACACTCGTACCGCGGCCGGGCCCACGGTCTCTCCCTCCCTCCCTCCCTCCCAGGCCCTTTTTTTTCTCTCTCTCTTTTCTTCTCTCCCTTCTTTCTCTTTGATTTACTCATACGTACTTATTTTGTGAAATAACGGAGCCGTCGTCTCGCATAAACCATTACGACCGGGAACGCATCTGTGTAACGTAACCACTTAAAACATTATTTTATACTTAGTTTGGGCTATTCAAAAATAGCAGATCTACAAGCTCATAGCGCGGCACCGAGTGCCGCGCTATGAGCTTGTAGATCTGCTATTTTTTGAAAAATCATGAAAATGTGTGCAAATCTTTGAATATATATATATTTTTAAAGCGTAATTTTTTAATTCAAATCTTTGCTTCTGGGGGGGTCCCTGGAACAACATATTTTGAGATGGGGGTCCGCGACCAAATACATATCATTTTGGGTGGTCCTTGACATGAAAAAAGTTTGAGAACCACTGATATTATAGCAACATACGTTTGTTTAAAAAAAAAACCTGTTAGGATTTAGAAGACATTTAAAGAATCCCCCAGAAGCAAAGATTTGAGTTACAAATGTTCGCTTTAAAAAAAAAAATATATATATATATATATATTCAAAGATTTGCACACATTTTCATGATTTAAAAAAAAAATAGCAGATCTACTGCTATTAGATCTGCTATTTTTTGAATAGCCAAAGAAATCTAAAAATGACAAAGATGCGATCCCGGATTGAATGGGATAAACAAAGCGGTCTCTCCCCTTTCTGCTGAAGTAAGGTTCCCCCCCACCCTTATCCCCCCCACCCGTAGGTCCCCCCCCCCCGTAGTGTTTTGTCAATATCAGCGCCGTAGGAGCAATAGCTTTGCTCATGTGTTGACTTAGGTGTTACGTTTTTTAAACCTCGTCCCACTTCCTCGTGGACGCAGTGCGAGTGTGAACGTGTCGCCGTGCGCCTTTTCTCTCGCTTGGCGCCCGGTGATGAGCGAGCGTGTACCCTGTCAAACCTCAGAGAGCTGCTTGTGGTCACTGTGTTTTCCTGTCATGCTCCACCATGTTGCCATTTCATGCCATATGGAATTAGGCCTATATATGCAGTGGTGGGAGAGGTACTCAGATATTTTTACTTAAGTAAAAGTAGCATTACCACAATATAAAAAAATACTCTGTTACACGTAAAAGGCCCTGTGTTCAAAATGTCACTTGAGTAGAAGAACAAAAGTATTGGCATCAAAAAATACTTAAAGGGACTACACCATGAATTTTTACTTTTTTCTTCTTTTTTGTGTGTTTTTGGTCTCCCCTACCTCTCTTCTATCCTCAAAAATACCCCAGTTTGAACACTCAGGCTTTCACAGTAAATCTGGGGTTTTCTGTAAATTGGTCTCAAAACAGGCCAAACTGATTTGTTCCCTGACGTGACGTTCCCTGACGTGACGTTTCTTTTTTGTTTTACTTTTTCCACACAAAACCAGGAGATAACATGCATACAAACTGGCTCAATAGCGCCCCGTGCCAAACAGGACAATGTGGTATTGCAGGTGAAAGTGCTTTATAAGCCAGAGAGAAGTTAGTTGGAATGAGTATATCTGAGGCTTGATTTAGGCTCAAACCTTTTGAAAAACGTTTGAGGGACATAAACAATATGATATTATATATTATTATTATTTTTTTTTCAATTCATGGTGTAGACCCTTTAAAGTACCAAAAAGTACTAAAATGTTTGAAAATAGCAGATCTACAAGCTCACAATGTGTCGCGATGTGACACGTTGTGAGCTTGTAGATCTGCTATTTTCAAATTGCCTATGTATAATATAGGGTTAAAATGGTTAGTGTACGTTTTATAATGTAATAATGTATATCTGCAAAGTAACTAGTAGCTAAAGTTTTCAAATAATCATAGTAGAATAAAAGTACAACATTTGCCTCTGAGGTGTAGTGGAGTAGAAAGAAGTAAAAAATACTGAAAAATGGAAATACTCCAGTAAAGTAAAAACATACCTCAAAATTGTACAGTAGTACAGTACTTGAGTACATGTACTTAAGTTACTTTACACCACTGGAATTAGGCCTATATGACACATTACACAAAAAGAAAACAATTGACACAAGCGGTCCTTCCTGCCTTATACATACATACCACACAGATAAACGTGCGTACAGTACATACGTACCTACGTGAATAAATAAGACGCGGCCCTTCTGCATGTACGCAGCCCTCCTCCTCCTCATTGACCAGGCCTGTTCAAGACGAGAAGCAAATGAAAAGAATTGTAATAAATAATAAATCATGTGAGTTTTGGAGTTTATAAATGGATATTTGCCCATTTCTTTCTTATAACATGCATCGCACATACAGCCACACACATAGGCCTATATATACAGTACATACACTCACATACACTGTATGCACGTATGATATGCATATATATATCCTTGCACTTGCACAGTAAAAACTGAGAGAAAATTACCTTTACAAATGTCTTTGCCTTTACGGAATCTATTGTTTTACGGTCTCCTTTCCTTTCAAAGTGATGGTCTCTAATAGTCTCTAATAGTAGGGGTCTTCAACGTTTTTCAGACCAAGGACCCCCTAGCTGAGAGAGAGAGATGAAGCAGGGACCCCCTAGCTGCGAGAGATGAAGCAGGGACCCCTTTTGGCTCAATTTCTCCTCAGAATAGGGACTCAATAGGGTTCAAGTGGTTAATGTAAAAAAAAAAAAATCGTATCACACACAGATTTGGCGGACCACCCTGTAGTAGCTCTGAGGACCCCCTGCGGGTCCTTATGGACCCCCTGTTGAAGACCCCTGCTCTATTAGTGTTCATGAATGGTTCCCAGACCCATCGCTGGATCAACTCTTTCTGCTCACCCCTAACTATGTACTGTGTGTTAGGTCACCTATTTACATAAGTGTCTTCTTTTTTGTTTTGTATGGATTCTTCATTCAGCGTAAAGGAATGTTATACAAAACGGGAAATTCTCCAGTCATCACAGGGTGAGTAAATGATAGAAGAAAAAAAAAACAATATATATGGTTATTTTTTTTTCCCCCTCGGGATGAAGCGCTCCTTTAAGTCATTAAGACCGGGAACGCATCTGTGTCATCTTAAGATTTATTTGGCTATTCAAAAAATAGCAGATCTACAAGCTCATAGCGCGGCACCGAGTGCCGCGCTATGAGCTTGTAGATCTGCTATTTTATTATGAGCTATTTTATTTTTTAAATCGTGGACAATATATGTATATATATATATTTTTAAGGCGAACATTTTTAACTCCAATCTGTGATTATGGGGGGGTCCCTGGAACATATTTTGAGATGGGGGTCCACGGCCAAATACATATCATTTGGGGGGGCCTTGACATGAAAAGGTTTGAGAGCCACTGACATTATACTGTAGCAACATACGTTTTTTCAAAAACTGTTAGGATTAGATTAGAAGACATTTGTAAAGATTTGCACTAATTGTCACGAAACTCGCAGATCTACAAGCTCATAGCGCGGCACTCGGTGCCACACTATGAGCTTGTAGATCTGCGATTTTTTGAATAGCCAAATAAATCTGAAAATGACACAGTTGCGTTCCCGGTCTCAATGGGTTAAGCGGGGCGGCATGGCCGCTTGAACTGGTCTTGTCAGCGACTAAAGCAGGATTTGTTCTTTTCTCTTTTAGACACATTAATATGTACACACACACACGCACGCGCACACACACACACACACACACACACACACACACACACACACACACACACACACACACACACACACACACACACACACACACACACACACACACACACACACACACACACACACACACACTACAGTCCCTACATTTCAAACAGTGGTTTCTTTCAAAGAATTCCTTGTCAAAACACAGGGGTGGGGGGGAGGGGGGGGGGGGGGGTGTGGAGAAGGAATCTTTCCGGATGCTATTGCATTGAGTGTCTTTCCTCTGCCAGAAGCTGCGTGTCGTGTGTGTGTGTGTGTGTGTGTGTGTGTGTGTGTGTGTGTGTGTGTGTGTGTGTGTGTGTGTGTGTGTGTGTGTGTGTGTGTGTGTGTGTGTGTGTGTGTGTGTGTGTGTGTGCGTGCGTGCGTGCGTGCGTGTGTGATGTGTGTGTGTGTGTGTGTGTGTGTGTGTGTGTGTGTGTGTGTGTGTGTGTGTGTGTTGTTTGTGTGTGTAGGATTTAAAGCAGACAGGCTCTCGTCTCAACACTGTGAGAGTCACACAAGCCGAATCTCCCAAAGTCTCTCTTCCTAAACCCGCCCCACCCTCAGTACTCGAGTACATTCACTCGAGTACTGCGTACTTGTAAGTACACTTTAGAGGTATTGTTTTTACTTTACTCGAGTATATCCATTCTTCTACCCCATCTCAGAGGTAAATATTCTGAGAGGCAAATATTCCACTTTTTTTTTTACTCTACTGACAATAATCTGACTAAATGAGAACAGAACACCAGGGGCCACGTACTGTGCGGCCCCCAGGGGTCCCATCACAGTGTTGCCCCAATCCGCACCGACCTTGCCACAAACACTGTTCAGGGGGGACTGGCTTTATAGAGTAGTCACGCCACAAACTAAAGTGCACGTATAGGGCACTACACACAGCAGTGTTAAAACAGCGCTTAGCACTTTAAATGACCATAACTCAGTGACCATTGCTCTGATCAGGATTATATTTGATCCACTACACTTATTTGACAGACATATTATACGATTAAGCCATATTTTACACTTCCAATATATTCCAATATATATTCAACAATAGAGTTGTGGGCTTGAACACTATCAGCTATTTTCGAAAGTTCCTGACACATTTTGAAAACTTTTGAACTGGTACATTGGAGTAATAGGCCTTACTTTTGGTCTTTTAACCCAGACCTGGAACGCGCATCTGTGTCACTTTAGGTTTCTTTGGCTATTCAAAAATAGCAGCTCTACAAGCTCATAGCGCGGCACCGAGTGCCGCGCTATGAGCTTGTAGATCTGCTTTTTTTGAAATATCGTGATTTTTTTTTTAATTATTTTTTTCAAAAATCTGTTAGGATTTAGAAAACATTTTTAAGAATCGGACTCAGGCCTTAATGGGTATTAAAGAATATTTTGATGCCAACACTTATGCACTTTTAACTCGAGTAATATTACAGGCCTTTTTTTTTTTGTGCAGGCCTTTTACTCGTAACTCGAGTATTTCAACATTGTGATATTGCTACATTTACAGTAAAAAAAAAAAAGAAAGAATCCGAGTACACCACCCCGCCCCCCCCCTCCTCCTCCTCCTCAGTGAGTGACTGTATAGAGCTGTTACAACCAGGTTGGCCCGCTGCCCGGCCCAGAGTTATCCTCTCACTACAAAGGACTACTGATTCAGACTGCCTTTCCTGTTTAGACAAGAGGCTGAGGTATGCAACATGGATCAGTATGGGGACAGAGGAGAGGAGCGCGTCACCACGGGAGTGCAGGCCCTGTAGAGGACCAGGCCCTGATAGAGGACCAGGCCCTGATAGAGGACCAGGCCCTGTAGAGGACCAGGCCCTGTAGAGGACCAGGCCCTGTAGAGGACCAGGCCCTGTAGAGGACCAGGCCCTGATAGAGGACCAGGCCCTGATAGAGGACCAGGCCCTGATAGAGGACCAGGCCCTGTAGAGGACCAGGCCCTGATAGAGGACCAGGCCCTGATAGAGGACCAGGCCCTGTAGAGGACCAGGCCCTGTAGAGGACCAGGCCCTGATAGAGGACCAGGCCCTGATAGAGGACCAGGCCCTGTAGAGGACCAGGCCCTGTAGAGGACCAGGCCCTGTAGAGGACCAGGCCCTGATAGAGGACCAGGCCCTGTAGAGGACCTGGAGAGTACAGGCCCTGTAGAGGACCAGAGGACCAGGCCCTGCTAGAGGACCAGGCCTTGTAGACGACCAGGGGAGTACAGGTACAGGTCCTGCTAGAGGACGAGAGGACCAAGCCTCATCAGTACATTCAGAACAGCGCTGCGGGGATCCTGAGGAGATGAGTGCAAAAATACACCCACATCACACAGCCATCCTCCTCTGTTCATCTCACTTGCTCCTGAATGCAATATCTAACCCTTCTGACACGGAACTCCCTCTATATATTGTTTTTTTCAAACGTTTTTTTTTTTCACAATTATTCATTCAGCCTTCGCTCTTCAAACACCAACCTTCTCCTCGCCCCCCAGCACCAAGCGCCGCACCGTGGGGCCGACCGGGCCTTCTGCTCTACCTAGCGGTTGAGGCCCACACCTCCCCTTTGTACCTAGCGGTTGAGGCCCACACCTCCCCTTTGTACCTAGCGGTTGAGGCCCACACCTCCCCTTTGTACCTAGCGGTTGAGGCCCACACCTCCCCTCTGTACCTAGCGGTTGAGGCCCAGTACCACCGTTTCCATGGGAACTGTGGATACGTGCCGATGACGATAGTCGTCCTCGTCAACGTGATTCCTGGAGACAAGCTCAAATGCTTTGTGTTCAACCTCATCATTAAAGGAGATCACAGTTGGCACGAGGCGTGTTTAAACCTCATCATTAAGAGGATCACTTAACACCAGGCATGCGTCACTAACAGCAGCCGTAAGATAAGAAGTCAAACCACAGCCAGTGTCAGTCAGAGGGCTTCTGTTGAGCCCGTTTCACGGTTCAGCGTACGATATGCTATGATGTGCAGGGGGGAAAAAAAGCTGATCTTCAAGCTCGCAACGTTGCGATGATCGGCTATTTCCAGCTTAAAGGCAGAAGCCACTTTTTTATGCATGGCGGTGTTTTCTGCAGGTAAACACCACCACATTATACTCCAGTGGCTTATGCAGAGAGAAATGATGGGTAAACATACATATACGTTTTGTTATGAGGGCCACTATATTTACACACTCGCTCCAGAGGGCCATATTGCATACTTTCAGGGCAGACAACTCTTATCTCCGTACTTTAACTTTTTTTTCGCAAAGTAACGCCGTACCTCGCCATTCTTTGTCACACAAAAGTAGCAAAAGTAGCAGATCTACAAGCTCAAAACGCGTCGCAGTGCGACGCATTTTGAGCTTGTAGATCTGCTATTTTTTATCCTGATTTTTGTTTGCTATTTTTGTAGTGGAATCCTGAAAAGTAAAATTTTAAAATTTAAATGTAATTTCAAATGCATTTAGTTATACTTATGTTAACTTTATGAACTTAAATACAAATACATTGGACATAAAAAAGGCAATAGCATTGTGATACTAGTCATTAAGCTACTAATATAGACTGAAGTAATTAAAGCGGGTCATGTTTGCATGTTAGGAATTGTAAACAGCTGAGATCAATAATATCTCAGTATTCCCATATTAACCTGTGGGCCGCATTAAGTGAAGGTGCGGTGTGGAAAATCGACCACGTTTCGAGAATAAAAAACAATTATTTTTTACGACATTTATTACGTTCTCCGTTGACGTACTCTAGAGGGTGTGAAGCACGACTCCAAACATGTATTCCTAAAGGTTTGTAACCAGGTGCACGGTCTCTCTAGATAAAGTTACTTTACGATGACAGAGACTAACAGCACTCTTTGGAATTATCCTCCAGGCATTTTTATGACTTTATTTGGCACGGGTTTATACTCCACAGTTTAAATTAAAGCCAATTAATCGCGCTGAATAAACGCTCCCAGCCTGTAAATAACTTAATGTTTAATTTATGTGCGAAGCGTTATGAGCTTGAAGATCGGCTATTTATTTAACCCATTAAGACCGGGAACGCATCTGTGTCATTTTTTGGATTTCTTTGGCTATTCAAAAAAATATCAGATCTACAAGCTCATAGCGCGGCACTGAGTGCCGCGCTATGAGCTTGTAGATCTGATATTTTTTGAAAAATCGGGAAAATGTGTGCAAATCTTGAACATTTGTAACTCAAATCTTTGGGAAGAATCGTGTGAATCTTTGGGGGGTCCCTGGAACAAAACATTTTGAGATGGGGGGTCCACGGCCAAATACACAATCTAAAAACGTTTTCTAATTCCTAACAGTATGTTGCTATATCAGTGGTGCTCCAACTTTTCCATGTCAAGGACCCCCAAAATGATATGTATTTGGCCGCGGACCCCCATCTCAAAATATGTTGTTCCAGGGACCCCCAGAAGCACAGATCGGAGTTAAAAATGTTCGCTTTAAAAATAGCAGATCTACAAGCTCGTAGCCGCGCTATGAGCTTGTAGATCTGCTATTTTTGAATAGCCAAATAAATCTTAAAATGACTCAGATGCGTTCCCGGTCTTAATGGGTTAAAGCACCTTTCAGTGAAGGTCCTTTCAGGTGAATCATCACGTTCTCTCTCTCTCTCTCTCTCTCCCACAACAACACTGAACGTATTTAAAGAAAGAATTAGAACATATTTCTGATTCTCGGGGAGTGTTGTTTGGATAGAGCTTGTGTGGTTAGATAGATTCAATCTATCAATCTATCCACCTGATGTCCTAACCGGTCCCTGTGTGTGTGTGTGTGTGTGTGTGTGTGTGTGTGTGTGTGTGTGTGTGTGTGTGTGTGTGTGTGTGTGTGTGTGTGTGTGTGTGTGTGTGTGTGTGTGTGTGTGTGTGTGTGTGTGTGTGTGTGTGTGTGCGTGCGCGAGAGCGTGCGTTACTATACTTGTGAGAGCCACATGTCCCCACAAGTATAGTAAGATTTGAGAAATAAGACATTCTTGAGGACCATTTTCCTGCTTATTTATTTATGGTTAAAAGATAATACAAATTCACAGTATGATTTTTATTAAGGAAAATATTCAGGTTAGTGTTTAGAGGTTATAGGTTTATAGGGGTTACAGTTATGCCTACTTAATTAGTTAGGTGCCGATGTTATGTGCACCGAAATTAGCTGATCTACAAGCTCACAATGCATCGTGTTCGTATTATGAGCTTGTATATCAGCTGTTTCCGGAGTTTTAGGGTTAGGGCTGAAAATTACCACAAAAAACAAAACTGTACAAATTACACTCTTAAAATGGTTGTCCTAATCCTAAAATGTTGATGTCCGCGCAAGTATAGTAAAACAAACCTCTGTGTGTGTGTGTGTGCGTGTGTGTGTGTGTGTGTGTGTGTGTGTGGTGTGTGCGCGCAAGAGCGTGTGTACATGTGTGTGTGTGTGTGTGCGCGCGCGCGTGCGTGTAAGTGCATGTGTGTGTGTGTGTGTGTGTGTGTGTGTGTGTGTGTGTGTGTGTGTGTGTGTGTGTGTGTGTGTGTGTGTGTGTGTGTGTGTGTGTGTGTGTGTGTGTGTGTGTGTGTGAGAGAGTGTGCGTGCGCGTGTACGTGTGTGCGCGTACAGTACGTTGAACATTTTTAATGACACGGCGCTCATAAATCTTCATTTATGGCCACCCAGAGAAATTAGCCGTCAGGATGACATCAGAGATGCTTATCAGAAGTCACAACAGTTGGGGTGTGTGTTTTTTTTTAATTGGCTTCTCTCAACAAGCAGCTACATTCCATATGCTAGAGAAACAGCTTAACCACAATACAACTTCTGTTCATGAGACGAACAAAAGGACGCTTGTGTCTGTCTGTCTGTCTTGTCAGAGAGAGAGAGAGAGAGAGAGAGAGAGAGAGAGAGAGAGAGAGAGAGAGAGAGAGAAAAGAGAGCAGAGCAGAGAGCGCCCTGGGGGCGAATACTCCGGTGCGGTCGACACAGCACTGTTGGTGTTTACACAATCGTATGCAAAAATATTATCTTCCACGTAACAGCTAGAGAGACAAAGGAGCTTCTCACAGCTACCAAACTGTCACAGGAGGAAGGAGGAGGAGGGAGGAGGACATAGTCATGCATTCAGAGCAAAGAAAAAACAAATCATGAATTAATAACAAACGAGAAGGTGATATATTATCGTCTCTCTGTTGGGACGGAAAACTCATACAGTATGTGTCCCAAAAACGTGTTTTCTAGATCCTAACACAGTATGTTGCTATCAGGGACGTGCACAGATAGACTCTAGGTGGTGCTAGAGCACCTGCCCTTTGCCCTCTTGACCAAAAGGGCCCTTTTGAAAAAAGGGCAGAGCATGGGTCTTCAACAGGGGGTCCTCAGAGTTGATACAGGGGGTCCGCCAAATCTTTATGTGATATGATTTTTCTTTTTACCATAACCACTCGAAACCTAGCATCCCTTTTCTGAGGAGAACTTTAGCCAAAAATAGCAGATCTACAAAATCTATTTTTGGCAAAGAGGTATGGGTGTAGAGGGAAAAAAGAGCAGACCAAGTAAACAAAAAAAAGTATAATTTACTTGAGCACCTGCCCCTCAAAATGTCTGTGCACGCCACTGGTTGCTATATCCATGGTGCTCCAACTTTTACCATGTACCAAGGACCCCCAAAATGTATATGTATTTGGCCGCGGACCCCCATCTCAAAATATGTTGTTCCAGGGACCCCTACCAGAAGCACAGATCGGAGTTAAAAATGTTCGCTTTAAAACATATATATATATATATGCAAATGATAAGATTTTTCCACAATTTTCCAAAAAATAGCAGATCTACAAGCTCATAGTCGCGCTATGTGCTTGTAGATAGTTTGGTACAGATTGGAGGAACGGTGTGCCCAGGGCCCCTGGGGGCCATACAATGACCGCTATCGGGAGAGGGAGACAACAGACTAAATAACGTATGGACTGTAGCTTTAATAATGACTACATCACGTCATATAGGGATATTGTTTGCCAAAATGTCCGAGCATTAATGTCATAATGTCATTGCATATCATTTGGTCAAATTCTACATTTTGCATGGACTGGTCCAAAACCTATTGTATTACATACCTGTTAACACAGACTTTAATATAGTGGTTCTCAAAAAAATTGCATGTCAAGGACCCCCAAATGTATATGTATTTGGGTGCGGACCCCCAAGATTTTGTGCTAGGGACCCCTATAAGAGAAGATTTGTCAAAATGTTACTTGTTGTGACGCATTGTGAGCTTGTAGATCAGTGGTTTTCAACCTTTTTCATGCCAAGGACCCCTACATTTATATAAATTTGACCCCCATCTGAAAACGTCTTGTGCCAGGGACCCCCCAGAAGCAAAGATTTGAGTTAAAAATGTTTGCTTTAAAAATGATAAATATTCAAAGATATGCACACATTTTCGAGATTTTTCAAAAAATAGCAGATATACAAGCTCATAGCGCGGCACTCGATCTGCTATTTTTGAATAGCCAAAGCTAAGTGGTTAAAAATGATTGTGACTATGTTAACACATTTTGCTGGGGATCCCCTGGTACCCCCCCCCCCCCCCCCCCCCCCCCCCCAAGGACCACTGGTTGAAAACCACTGTTGTAGATGTACGATCAGCTATTTTCAAATAGCAGGGGGGAAAAACAATCAATAGCACGTAGTTGTTTTAATTCCCCATTTTGCAGGGGGGACCACCTTGGGTTCCCCTCAAGGACCCCTTGGGGATCCCCCGAACTCACTTTGAGAAGCATGTGATTTAGAGAGTGCATTTTTTTCAACAATTCTCCGGTAGTTTGGTTCCGTTTTCTTTTCTTTCTCTCTCTATGAATGTCTGTGTTTGTGCTACTGTCAGTCTGCAGAACGCATCAGTCTGACAGCAGTCAATGACTGCGGCCTTGATTGACGCTCACCCCCCCAAAAAAATAGCCGATCTACAAGCTCCACAATGCTTCGCGCTGCGAAGCGTTGTGAGCTTGTAGATCGGCTATTTTTTGGGGTGCTGCGCAACACTGGCCTGCGACCAAGGAGAGAGAGAGGGAGGGAGCAGTGTGATAGAGTCAGAGCCAGTGAAACCAGATGACTTCTTGTCTCGTACATATTTTGGCAGGACACTCACCGCGCACACACACACGCACACGCGCACACGCGCACACACACACGCTCACTCACGCACACACACAGAACATCGCTTAACACGGGGATTATGGGAGTTGCCTTCTTGCGTTAAGTCTTACAATAATAAACACCTGTAATTTTTCCCTCGCAAAGTTTGTCAGTTTAAAAAAAAAAACTCTCCCTGTCTCCCTCTCTCTCTCTCTCTCTCTCTCTCTCTCTCCCTCCCTCCCTGGTCTCGGTGCTTTTTTTTCTGACAGATTTACGCCTGACTGAACATGTCTTCTCGTCTGCAGCAGAACATGAACACTTGCACCAGCGTCCAAGAAAAGCTGTTGTTGCAGAACACAGAGTTATACGGCCCACAACGTCTCTCTGTTGTGTAACTGGAAGCGTATATACGCGGTGCTGCCTGCGTGGTGGTTGTACACGTACTGTACTGTACTGAACACACACACACACACACACACACACACACACACACACCTGGGACTGGAGCGATCGCTTAACGACCTTAACCTTTGACCTTTTTGACTCAGGAGGGTTAACCGCTTTGAACCAGGCATCCTTATTCTGGGGGGCGTGTCTTTCTAGGTGATGTATGCGCCATCACGTGACCACAGAGATGATGTGTATGGATTTGTATGAGTTTTGGGACAAAATCATTGGTGGAAAAAAAGTGCATTTTGACACAAAATGGCAGAAATGTCCACATGACCTCTATGTGGGGAGTTGTGTCATGATCAGTGGTGGAAGAAGTACTCAAATTCTTTACTTAAGTAAAAGTACCAATACTGCAATATAAAAATACTCTGTTACAAGTAAAAGTCCAAAGTTAAACATTTACTTGAGTAAAAGTACAAAAGTGTTGGCATCAAAATGTACTTAAAGTACCAAAAGCACTAAATATTTGAAAATAGCCGATCTACAAGCTCACAACGCGTCGCATCGTGACGCGTTGTGAGCTTGTAGATCTGCTATTTTCAAATAGCCTAGGTATAAAATAGGGTTAAAGTGGTTAATGTATGTTTCATTAAATCATAGTTTATATCTGAAAAGCCAAAAATAAAAAAAATAAAATAAGCATTCAAAATGTTTATCTCTAATAATAGTTTGAATTAGACAGTAGAATAAGTAGAATTAGTTTGCTTGGTAACTTTACACTATTTTGTATTCACAGTTTTGTTTTGGTCACCGGTAAGTAATCCAATCACTTCCTTACAAGTTGTTTGTCTGGAAATAAGCAGTGGTGTACAGTAACTAAGTACATTTACTCAAGTACTGTACTTAAGTAAAATTCGTAGGTACTTTTACTGGAGTATTTCAAATTGTCAGTACTTTTACTTCTACTTCACTACATCTCAGAGGCAAATATTATACTTGTACTCCACTACAATGATTTGAAAACTTTAGTTACTTTGCAGATATAGACAAATACATTATAAAACACACATTAACCACTTTAGCCCTATTTTATACCTAGGCTATTTGAAAATAGCAGATCTACAAGCTCACAACGCGTCGCGATAGATCTGCTATTTTCAAACATTTTAGTACTTTTACTTTTGGTACTTTAAGTACATTTTGATGCCAATACTTGTGCACTTTTACTCAAGTAACACTTTGAACAGAGTGCTTCTGCATTGTGGTATTGATACTTTTACTGTATTTCTTTCCACCACGTGCTTCCTGACAACGTTGTTTGTGTGGAAATAAAGACAGGTGACTTTCAGGAAGGTCTTGGCTCCAGCAGTGACTCCTGTGTTTCAGATGAAACCGTACAGACATACCTGTTCATATCACAACAACGTGTTACATGTGTGAGCAGACAGTAAGCTATTATGATGATCTCTGGGTGGAACACATTAGATCTCATAACTTCCTCATTGCAGTCAAGCCTCTCAAACACAAACTCTGCTTCCTTCAAACTTGACCAAAGGAATGAATCTCTCACAGAATGTAGAGGAGGAAGATTTTTTTTGTTTTTCTTTACTTAACCCGTTAACTCATTCAGTGCCAATGAAATACAAAAATGATTTCGAACTGTGCCAGCAGTTTTTTCAATTTTCTTATACCTCGTTAAAGTAGTCACAGAATATTAATCTCCAGTATAATCGATCCCCTGATGGGTGCTAATCACTGAGGGTTGCACTGTGTGGTTTCACAAATGTCAACGAGGTCATTGGACCTTGTTGACATTAATTGTCTGCCTTTTGAAAATAACATAACATTGAAAAATACATAGTAAAAAAAAAAGTGCTCAGGAGCCGAGATACAGCCTTTTTCAGTAATAAGTTAAACAAGAAGTGAATGGAGCAGCGAATCTTCAAATGATGATATCTTGGGTTCTGAACGTTTTTTTTTTAATGCTATTTTTTTAAACGCACGTTGCGCCGCTGCGGTAAAACACGTGAAACACGTCAGTGGCACTCAATGAGTTAAGACAGGGAACGCATCTGTGTCATTTTTAGATTTCTTTGGCTATTCAAAAAATAGCAGATATATAAGCTCATAGTGGCCAAAAGTCATGAAAATGTGTGCAAATCGTTAGAATATATCAATTTTTAACTTAAATCTTTGCTTCTGGGGGGTGCCTGGAACACAATATTTTCAGATGGGGGTCCGTGGCCAAATACATAAAATTTTGGGGGTTCTTGACATGAAAAAGTTTGAGAACCACTGATATATATATAACATACTGTATGTAAAAGAAAAAAGAAAAAATAATTCCCCCATAAGCAAAGATTTGAGATTTGAGAAAAATGTTGTCTTAAAAAATATATAGATATTCAACAGTAGAATAAGTAGAATTAGTTTTCTTGGTAACTTTACACTATTTTGTATTCATGGTTTTGTTTTGGTCACCGGTAAGTAATCCAATCACTTCCTTACAAGTTGTTTGTCTGGAAACAAGCAGTGGTGTAAAGTAACTAAGTACATTTACTCAAGTACTGTACTTAAGTACAATTTTGAGAACAGTGGTTTGAGAACCACTGATATATATGACATACGTAAAAGAAAAAAGAAAAAAGATATATTTTTTGTAGAATTCCCCCATAAGCATTTGAGATTTGAGCGGAAAACGTTGGCTTAAAAATATATAGATATTCAAAGATTTGCACACATTTTTAAGATTTATAATCTAAATAAATAAATAATAAATAATCTAAATCTACAAACAAAGTAACTTGTAGCAAAAGTATTAAAAAAAACATTTACCTCTGGATTAGAGGTAAAAAAAAAATCGTACTCAAGTACACAACTTTGAGTAAGAATGCTTAGTTACTTTCCCCCACGGTGTTGATGTAGTGTAATACCTGTGCAGTCCTGTCTCACTTCTTACATTGTGAGCACCTGAGACCATGTGTTAGCTTTCCCCACAAAGACAGACAGCTGTCTGTGTGCCAGCAGCTGTCTGTCTGCTCTGTAGCACAGAGCAGACAGACAGGCAGGCAGGCAGGCAGGCAGGCAGGCAGGCAGGCAGACAGACAGACAGACAGACAGACAGACAGACAGACAGACAGACAGACAGATGCTGTGTGCGAGCAGCATGCTGCTCTGTAGCACAGAGCAGACAGACAGACAGTCTGTCAGACAGACAATTCTGACAGACAATTCTGTGTCTAGGTGAGACATGACCTTTGGCACTATCCTGTTTCTGGTTTGACACTTTTTTTTTTAAGAGCTTGTAGATCTGCTATATTTTTTTGAAAAATCATGAAAATGTGTGTGAATCTTTAGTTTGAATATATATATATATATACGTTTTTAACCCAAATATTTGCTTCTGGGGATTTTACAAATGTCTTCTAAATCCTAAGTTTGTTTTTGTTTTACTTATGTTGCTATATTATCAATGGTTTTCAAACTTTTTTTCATGTCAAGGACCCCCAAAATAATATGTATTTGACCGCGGACCCCCTCCTATCAAAAAATATTTTCTTCCTGGGACCCCCCCAGATGCAAAGATTTGAGTTAAAAATGTATATAAAAGATTTGCACAAATTTTCAGGATTTTTCCAAAAATAGCAGATATACAAGCTCGTGAGCTTGTATATCTGTAGTATAACGTTTTGGGACATACAAGGTTTTCCTTTTCCACAGCGACGAGGTATCAAATGTCACATCTAAGCACGTGTAGCTCATGCTTCATGCTTGTCAGGTGTCAGCCTTCATGTTCCACAGCCTAGCTGCTGGAACAATGGAAACCAGAGACTCAATTACACGGTTCATCAGGTAACAACTTACACTGAAACATCCCTGTTGTACAGCTATCTGTGTCCTTACTAGTCCAGAGGTCTTCAACAGGGGGTCCGGGACCCCTAGGGGGTCCTCAAGAGCTACTATAGGGGGTCCGCCAAATCTTTGTGTGATAGGATTTAGTTTTTTTTTTTACATTAACCACTCGAACCCTAGAATTCCTTTTCTGAGGGGAACATTAGCCGAAAATAGCCGATCTACAAGCTCTCAACGCCTCGCGCTGCGAGGCGTTGAGAGCTTGTAGATCGGCTATTTTTGGCAAAGAGGCTATAGGTGTAGAGGGAAAAAATAGCAGACTAAGTAAAAAAAAAAGTCTTTAATCTGAAACACAATTTTATACAATATAGAGTAGGGGGTCCCTGCTTCATCTCTCTCTCAGCTAGGGGGTCCTTGGCCTGAAAACGACCCCTGCCTTACTCCATGGTGGAAGACGTACTACTCCGATTGATTTACCTAAGTAAATGTAACAATTCCACAATATCTAACGATGCTGTTACATGTACCAATATAAAGGCCTGCATTCACAATTTGACTTGGGTAAAGCAATACAATCTTTCCTATATATATATATATTTCTTTTTTTTAAAGCAGATCGACAAGCTAATGATGCGTACTGGTGGCTATTTGAAAATAGGCGTGAGATCTCGCCAAAGATCACAGGGTGGGCGTGAGGGCACGTGTGTGTGTTTGGAAGCGGTCCAAAATGTGTAAACATGTTGCACAAAATCATAACCTGCTACCTGTATGCCATGTCAGTCCAATTAACTTGTCAGTCAAAAAGCTATTCTCCCGTAACTTTAACGTAGCTGGGCTACAAGCATGCAACATTACTGTGGAGTGCACTGATAGCATTGTTCAAAAAATGTTTTTAAAACGTTTTAAAAAACAGCAAAAATGGATCAACAAGATCACAACGCATCGCAATTCCGAACTGGGAGCTTGTAGATGCACTATTCGTTGTACGAGAAATATAGAGGGCTTGAGTGTTTCTGGAAAAAAAAAACACAAGTGTCTCAGCTTTTGTCAGATGTAAGAAGGGGGGGGGGGGGAGACTGTTAGGAACCACTGACTTAGTTGACCCGGAGTCCCCCAGGGCTCTGTAGTTGACCCTTTTTACTTGGTTGATGTGGTTTATTAACATTAACCCTTTAAGGCTGGGAAGGGAACGCATGCATGTGTGTCATTTAAAAATGTCTTTGGCTATTCAAAAATAGCAGATATACAAGCTCATAGCGCGGCACCGAGTGCCGCGCTATGAGCTTGTAGATCTGCTATTTTTAGAAAAATCGTGAACATTTGTGCAAATCATTTTTAACTCAAATCTTTACTTCTGGGGGTCCTTGGAACAAAATATTTTTGGATGGGAGGGGGTCCGCGGACAAATACATATTGTTTTGGGCGTCCTTGACATGAAAAAAGTTTGAAAACCATTGCTAATATAACAACATAAGTAAAAAAAAAAAAAAAAAAAAAAAAAGTTAAAAACTTTCGCTTTAAAAAAGTAAATATATATTCAAACTAAAGATTTGCACATATTTTCACGATTTTTGAAAAAAAAAACGTGCAGATCTACAAGCTCATAGTGCGGCACTCACTATGAGCAATAGGTGCCACGCTATGAGCTTGTATATCTGCTATTTTTATATAGCCAAAGAAATCTTAAAATGACACACATGCGTTCCAGGTCAGGTTAGAAGAGTTGTACCACTGTGCAGGTGGTACAGGCTAACAGTACAGGCTGTTCTCACAGCAAGGTGATTCATTACAGCGTGTGAGGCAACACCACCGCACTGAGTGACATCTTTACCTGTCATCTGGCACCCTGACACCCGCGCTGTGCTGTGCCACCGTTCAAACCCATTGACTCATTCACCTCACTGCATGGGTCTCTCTATCTAAACGTGTTGTTTCATTTCAAAAGAACTCCCAGTTTGGCAGCCAACACACCGAGTGCCGCGCTATGAGCTTGTAGATCTGCTTTTTTTGAAAAATCTAGATTGAAATAAATAAATAAATAAATAAAATAAAAACTTCAAGCCTCAGGTCTTAACCATTAAGACCTGAGGGTTGAAGTTTTTTGTTTTTTTTAATATAAAAAATCTCTCAAAGTATGTTGTATCAGGGACCCCCCCAGAAGCAAATATTTGAGTTACAAATGTTTGCTTTAAAAATATATACAGTATATGCAAAGATTTACACACTTTTTCAAGGTTTTTCAAAAATACCAAATCTACAAGCTCATAGCGCGGGCACTCTGTTCTGCACTATGAGCTTGTAGATCTGGAATTGTTATAGCCAAATAAATCTAAAATGACACAGATGCGTTCCCGGACTAACTATCAGGCCAAAAACACTTTTTATACCAGGGACCCCTATGCAAGATTTGTGCTGTTAAAAAAATATTCCAAATAAATGTTCAGGATTTCTTTGAAAATGATGTACTAATAGGAAATGATTTTGAAGCTGAACAACTCATTTTGTTGGGGACCCCCTGGAACCCCCTCAAGGACCCCCCCATTTTGAGAACCAATTAATGAAACCCCAGAATTTAACTATTAACTATTCATAATGTCGCTGCATGGGGGAACCCCCCTGGAACCCCCCCTGGGGGGGTTCCAGGGGGGTTCCCCCATGCAGCTACATTCCCCGCGGAGAACCTCACTTTGAGAACCCCGTCGATGTACCAATTCAACGACAACTCGACTCTCTAACCCAACGTGTGTCAAATGGTTTGTGTGTCTCACCTCTTACAGTGAAACATCTCTTATCTCTCCCGTCTATCTGCTCGGCGATGAAGAAACAGAGGGAGGAAGATAAGACAAAGGGCCATATTGTCCGACGGGCTGGCAACAGACAGCCAGCCCAAAATACGCAAGAAAGAAAAAAAAAACAGAAAGAATGAAAGGTGTTTTCCAAACCTCATCTCTCTGACAAATAAGCATTGTCTGGAAATTGGCAGGAGCTCCGGCCGTGCATGAATTCCTCCTGAACGCTACAATACATTCCTTATCACGTTCACGCCGGGAACGCATCTGTGTGTCATTTTAACATTAACTTTGTCTATTAAAAAACATAGCAGATCAACAAGCTCATAATGAGCTATTAGCTTGTTGATCTGCTATTGTTTTGAAAGATTGTGAAAATGTGTTGCAAATCTTTGAATATATATATATATATATATATATATATATATATATATATATATATATATATATATATATATATGTATTATTTTTAAAGTGAACATTTGAAACTCAAAGTCTTTGCTTCTGGGGATTTTACAAATGTCTTCTAAATCCTAACTGTTTTTTTGTTTTTTTAAAAACGTATGTTGCTAAAATCAGTGGTTCTCAAACTTTTTCATATTAAGGACCACCCAAAACTATATGTATTTGGCTGCGGACCCCCCCATCTCAAAATATGTTGTTCCAGGGACCCCCCAGAAGCAAAGATTTGAGTTAAAAATGTTCGCTTATACACATTCAACGATTTGCTCAAATTTTCACGATTTTTCAAAAAATAGCAGATCTACAAGCTCATAGCGCGGCACTCGGTGCCGCGCTATGAGCTTGTAGATCTGCTATTTTTTGAATAGCCGACGAAATCTATAAAATGACACACAGAGATGCGTTCCCGGTCTTAAAGGGTTATCATTGTCACCAACACCCCAGCCAGCCCCGCCTGACTCATGCAGGCCTGCTGCACCGTTCTTCTTATTAAAGCAATAAATCCTCACCTTCTGGTTGATATGGTGACACCCACGGTTCAATAAGAAAACAACCCAGCATGGGAGCCACCTATAACAGTGAAACTGTGTGTGTAAAACCCAACTGTAGTACACACACAGTGGCTGTCTCTGTATGTGTGTGTGTGTGTGTGTGTGTGTGTGTGTGTGTGTGTGTGTGTGTGTGTGTGTGTGTGTGTGTGTGTGTGTGTGTGTGTGTGTGTGTGTGTGAGAACAGTAACCAAGTACACTTACTTGAGTACTGTACTTAAGTACTTTTTTTTTTTGAGAATCTGCACTTTTACTTGAATTCATTTTTAAGCTTAACCCATTCAAACCCGGGAACCCATCTAGAAATGTTTTCTTCCTTCTTCATTTCAAGGACCCCCACAATGAGATGTATTTGGCCGCGGACCCCATCTACAAAAATATTTTGTTCCAGGGACAAAAAGAATCTATTAAAGTTAAAGCACCTCAGAATTGTACTTAACACATTGACCGCCAGAGGTTAATCTCATAATGTAGGCTACTCACCAGTGCCAACGTTTTATTGTTGTTTTTAGTTTTTTTCACGTCGCCATAGACCTTGTTAAAATCTGTAAGATTGAGCTGTCCACTGTTTGTAAACATCGCGGACATCTGCCTGGTTCGAGCAGTGAAAACCACGTGTCAAACGGGGCATCCATGTTGTAGTTAGAACGGTTTATGTTAAACAGTGATCACTGAGGAGAAAAAACTACAAGGAGAAAATAGGGTTTCAGTTTCGTCATTATAACGAGGGCCGACGGGATCGGCAAAACCGGATTCCGAATAATTCTGTTTCCGGTGGTGTTACAATGAAATGGTCTGTGTCGAAAATTGAAAGAAAGTTTTTTTTTTCGAAACAAAGGAAAAAGCACCACAGCCCGTAGGCTACGGGATCGGCGCTTTACGGTTGGATTTATCGGCCCGTAGGCTACGGGCCCGGCGGTCAGAGTGTTAAGAACAACTAGAAAACAAACGACCACGGTTGCTGTGTACCCGTGTAAGCACGGGGACCCCAGTGGACCCCCGGCCGCCAAAAGGCCAAAAGGCAAGTTTTTTTTCGGGCTTGTAGATCTTCGATTTTCGCATAAGATTTTAATAAATGTTTAAAAACTCATTGGTTTGTGATCAGATTGACTGCTTAAAGAACGGTAAAGGCAATAGGATTAGTTAAACCTGTTAACTAATTCTGTTCCGGACCAGGCTAACTTCACAGTTATATTTCCATGGTAACTAATGTGGCATTGCTTTCATGAAACCGAGTCATGGATGAACATATCCAGGGTTAACGGGCTAAATTAATCCGGCGAGATAATTCAGCTTTCATGAAACCGATGCATGGTTGATCCTGGATAAATTAAGCCAGGATAGCTGTTAAATCCAGGCTTAATCCCAATCTAGGTTTCGTGAAACAGGCCCCAGGTGACGCAAGGTTACCAAATATGTAGTCCAGTCTAGCCTATATGATGAAATTGTCATTGAAATTGTACTCAAGCACAGTAGTTGAGTAAACGTACTTTAGCTACGTTACACCGCTGGGCCAAAGTATGGACCTTGTGTGTTAATCAGCATTCAACCAAAGGTGGCAGAAAGTATGTCAGCGCTAGGGCCTCAGTGTGTGTGTATATAAAACATACAGGGCAACAAACAAGCATTTAAAAAAACACCTCTCGCACACACACACACACACACATGTGCAAGCCATTAATCAATATAATAGCAAATACCACAGTCAGTCCCACAGACTGGCCAGCCAGCCACGCATGTATGAGAGGTTACATCAGAGCTGAGCTACGGCTAAACCCCTGTCAGTCAATGTTAAGAAGGAGGTGGAGGGAACTTAATCAGTTCAGCATGGCAGAGTCATTTGGCCGGGGGTTTGCTTTGGCACACGCACACTCCCACTGACAGCTGCTGCCCTGCCCCGAGGCACAGTCGCTCACACTGCTGTTAACCCATTAAGACCGGGAACGCATCTGTGTGTCATTTTTCGATTTCTTTTGGCTATAAATTTTTTTATTTATTTTTTAATCGTGAATTTTTTTGCAAATCTTTGAATATATATATATATTTTTTTTAAGCCAACATTTGAACTCAAATCTTTGCTTCTGGGGGTTCTACAAATGTCTTCTAAATCCTAGCAGTTTTTTGAAAAAAGGTATGTTGCTAAAAATATTTTGTCCCAGGGAACCCCCAGAAGTTGTAACATGAGTTAAAATGTTCGCTTAAAAAAATCGATATTCAAAGATTTGCAAAAAAATGGTCCAGAATTTTCAAAAATAGCAGATCTACAAGCTCATAGCGCGGCACTCGGTGCCGCGCTATGAGCTTGTAGATCTGCTATTTTTGAATAGCCCAAAGAAATCAAAAAAGAACACACACAGATGTGTTCCCGGTCTAAATGGGTTATAGGCCTGATAATATGGGCCGTGTGACTGCAAATCAATATCACCATTGTTGCAAAACTTATGCCTCAATTATAATTCATGATCGATATTTTGTATCGTGACAATTGACTCCCCAAACACGGGATGCACCGCGGCGGATTTGAACCCCTAGACTGTCCCTATAACTCTTGAACCGCTGGACGTACAGTGAAACATATTTGATTTCCCTCTGGATTCCTTGGCTCACGATTCAACTCCCCATACAGGCCACGCCCATCTCCGCCTAGATTAGCATTTTCTTAAAAACAGCACGAATGTTAAAAGTTGCACCGTCTGTCGTACAAACTCTATTTCCACCCGCACGCAGCTTCCTTGATGGATGCACCCCCCTCAACTGACGGATGCACACCCCCACAACTGACGGATGCATCCCCCACAACTGACACAGCCCCGGGGAAGCTTGTCCAACCTGGCAGAGATCTGTGCTCTGAGCAGGGACGTGCACAGATAGACTCTAGGTGGTGCTACAGCACCTGCCCTTTGCCCTCTTGACCAGTGCCCTTTTGAAGTGCCCTTTTAAACGTTTACAGCAGGGAGTCCGGGACCCCTAGGGGGTCCTCAGAGTTACTACAGGGGGTCCGCCAAATCTTTATGTGATATGATTTTTCTTTTTACCATAACCACTCGAAACCTAGCATCCCTTTTCTGAGGAGAACTTTAGCCAAAAATAGTAGATCTACAAGCTCAAGTTGTGGGCTTGTAGATCGGCTATTTTTGGCAAAGAGGTATAGGTGTAGAGGGAAAAAAGAGCAGACCAAGTAAACAAAAAAATATATAATTTACTTGAGCACCTGCCCCTCAAAATGTCTGTGCACGCCACTGGCTCTGAGGAGCACACCTTCCTAGTGTTTCTTTAGAGCTATACGTCGCAAGAGCTGCCCCACTCTGCCATTCTATCACTTCTCAACCCCTCTGCTGAACCGTGTAGCATTAAAAACATGTACAGTACAGTACAGTACACAGATAACGTGTTGAATACATATCAAATAACACGTCTAAAGCAAAACCAGACACAGTGGCTCCGTCACGTACCGGTGTAACTGAACTAGCCAATCGACATGTCAGGGAACTGATCATGTGACCAACTCCATTGAACTTTAGTTCCATGATTTGACCTCAACATCCAGATGTGTGTCCGTTTCTGGGGGTATACGCTCAGATTGCAATATGAGTCTGAAAAAGAGAGCGACTATTATTATTATTATTATTATTATTATTATTATTATTGTTTTTTGTACAGGCTAATTCCTCAGGCTAATTCAGACATATATTGACATATTGCACAGTGGGAACTACAACTCATGTGTACATTTGCCTTATAGCCCATTCAATCCGGGAACGCATCTGTGTCATTTTAACATGTCTTTGGCTATTCAAAAATAGCAGATCTACAAGCTCATAGCGCGCTACGAGCTTGTAGATCTGCTATTTTTTTTTTTAATCTTGAAAATGTGTGAAAATCTTTGAATATTTATATTTTTACAGCAAACATTTGTAACTCAAATCTTTGCTTCTGGGGGTCCCTGGAACAAAATATTTGACAAAAGTCACAAAATAAATAAAAAATAGCAGATCTACAAGCTCATAGCGCGGCACTCGGTGCCGCGCTATGAGCTTGTAGATCTGCTATTTTTTAACAGCCATGTAAATCTAAAATGACACAACCGGCCGGTGAGCCGGGTCCAACGCGCTAAGTCCATGATAGTCCCAGTGGCGCGTCTCGGTGCGTTCCCTGTCTTAAAGCGTTAGAGAACGAAACTGCTGCAATAGTTCAGACAGAAAACTGCAGTAATACAGCGGGTGCTACTGCTGTACTGTGCATGTGACAAGCACCCACTTCACAACACAGCAAGGGTGCTATAGCTCTAATATATTATTATTATTGTTGTTATGAATCAGTTTCACCCCCCAAACCAGGGATCCAACTGAACACTACCATTCTAGTGGTGCTGAAGGCCGGGGCCCAGTGACAACTACTGCCCCCGGTGGCCACAGTACTCACTGCAAGCTGATTTAGGCCTGATTGGCAGTGTCATGGAGTTATATTATCTTCCTCCTAATTACATCACTTTACATTTATAACAAAAGTTACAACGCTTAAAACATGTGAGAAAAAAGTATAAATGAAGTCGAGAAATGTCAAGCTGTAGATCAACAGGGGGGGGGGGCACCAAATTGTTGTGTGATCCTTAATTTTCTTCCTTTTTCTCTTTTTTTTAACCACTTGAACCATAGCATCCTTTTTCTGGTGGAAAACTTGGCAGAAAATAGCAGATCTACCAGCTCACACAGCGCACTGCCTCCCTGTGTGAGCTTGTAGAACAGCAATTATTTTTGGCAAAGAAAAAGAGCAGACCGACCAAGTTCAAGTGGTTAAATGTCTGAAACATCACATAAACATGAGTCCAACTTATTAATATAAAATATAATGTGTAAACAAACAAAATAAAACAACATTAATTTACGCAACACTGATGATAGTGCTATCAAACAAGTCTGTGGAGGAGGTACATATCACTTCTCCTTTAGAGAAGGTGTTCACCCCCCCCCCACATTGTTTTCTACTACTGTGCATAGTTTTATATGTGTGATGATATTTGTATTTAGGTGTTATTTTTTGAGTGGTGCCAACCACTCCTATATCTGACTTTGTCCGTGTGTCCGTCCGTATGTATGTATGTATGTCCAATAAACAAACATTGATGACAACATCAATACGGGGGTCATCAAAGGCACCACTCTCTTCACACAGGGTGTGATTTTTAGCGGCGCTAGCCGCTCTATACCTGACTTTGTCCGTGTGCGTCAACGTTCTGATTGGTCAGGTGCGTCAACAAAGTGATTGGTCAAGCTTCACGTGACACATGGCTATAAACACATTATAAACACATATCGATGACAAAATGTATCAAAGGCGCCGCTACCTTCACACAGGGTGTGATTTTTTATGCTATGTTGAAGAATTGAATATATAGGACCTCAAAGGAAACAAGTTTGTGTTATCCTTTTAGACTGTACTCAGTGTGTGCTGTTTGCTTTTCTGTCTAATGCAATATTCAATCAATCAATTCAGACGTGAAGCTACCTATGAAATCAGACTATGAAGCTATCAACTCTATGAAAAGATAATATGTAATATAATATGTAGTGCGGGGGTATCTGCTTCATCTCTCTCTCTCTCACCTAAGGGGTCCTTGGCCTGAGGAAAACATTGAATACCCCCCCCCCCCCCCCCCCTGGCCTGTAGATGAAATATGAGAAGCAGATTGCAGTGTGAATCCATGTTGCAGTGGTGGAAAAAGTACAAAAAGAAAAAGTCTGGAATAAAAAATGTACTTGACTAAAAGTAAAAAAATATTGGTATCAAAATGTACTTAAAGTACCAAAAGTAGAAAGTACTCATTATGCAGAATGTCTAATTTCAAGTTTCCAAATTATAAAAATCTTTTGAAAATAGCAGATCTACATCGCGACGCATTGTGAGCTTGTAGATCTGCTATTTTCAAAGGATTTGTATACAAATGGCCGAAATGTATACAGGTCTGAAGTGGTTAAGCTACAGTACTTGAGTACTTGAAATTTACTTAGTTACTCTAAATCCTTGGTTCTCAAAGTGGGGTCCGGGGACCCCCAGGCGTACTCGAGGGGGTTCCAGGGGGTACCCAGCAAAATGTGTAAATATAGCATCAGAATAATTATGACCTTTTATACTTTGGCTATTCAAAAATAGCAGATCTACAAGCTCATAGCGCGGCACCGAGTGCCGCGCTATGAGCTTGTAGATCTGCTATTTTTGAAAAATCTTTGCAAATCTTTGAATATATATATTTTTTAAAGCGAACATTTGTAACTCTAATCTTTGCTTCTGGGGGGGTCCCTGGAACAAAATATTTTTAGATGGGGGTCCGCAGCCAAAATACATATCATTTTGGGGGTCCTTGACATGAAAAAGTTTGAGAATCACTGCTCTAAATCACAGGAGTGTTTGTTCACACGGTTCCGGTCTAATTAAGCAGAGAGCACACAGATCGTGACGTCACAACGTCCACGGTCGGAGCCGCGGGCCGCGCCCGTGTCCAGCAGCTCTCTGACCAGCGCTTTCATGTCGTTCGCAAGAATTCCTACATTATGATGTCTCATCTTCCGCAGGGTTCCTGTTATATGATCTTTGGCAAGCGAGCGTTTTCATAAGCAATTAATTATTTCTCTGTCTGGGCTCCGAAATGTCTCCTCTAAATATTTTTGGGCTTATGCGCCTCCATGGCCAACAATCAAGCTAAATACAGTTTTGTGCTGCTTTTCCACGGCCACAAAAAAAGTAAGAAAAAAAATACATGTACCTTCGCCTTATTGGTTCCCAAAGCTGCCTGGGACCGGTGTTGCCATGTCTGCTTATTATAAGCGACTTAAGGCTTGTTTTTCTATGAAGACGCGTTGTAAGATTAGCTCGGCTATTTTTTCAAATAGCCAATGTATGTAGGTCATGTGGCCTATATAGTCGCTTGTTTTTGGGCTTGTTTTCATAGACCTGGCTGCTTATTTCTCTCGGTAAAAATCTGGCAACGCTGCCTGGGCCCTGGAAAGATGATGTCTCACGGTTAGAAATCTTATCACAAAGTGTCGGTTGGACTTGTCTGTGCAGCATCTCTGCCTTCTGTACGCATGCAGACAGGAGTTTGGCACACAGAGGCCACTTCTACAGAACATATCTTGACTTCTACGCAAAACCACTAGATACTGGAGATAAATGTTAGTGTACGGTTGGATTTACTGGGGCGATGGGGAGGGGGGTTTTGGTAAACCCAAGCCACTGTTTTTGATATCCCTGCTTTATCAGGGGGGGGGGGGGGGGGTTGCCAAAAAATAGCAGATCTCCCTATACCCTCCTTCAAAACTGCCATAAAAGAGCAAGGTCTGTATTTAAGTGGTTAAATACATGCATTTCCTATTAGGAAATGTGAACTATCTGATATGTTTGATATTTATCACAATCTAACACTTTCATTTAAAATGTGTTTGTAAATTGTATATATATGTGTATGTCATCGTTTGTCAAATGAAATGCTAGTGTCCTGTAAGTCCATATGGGCTGGGCAAAGCATGACACTTTAATACAGAAAAAACATCAAATCATCATCATCTGTATATAAAAAAAATATAAAAAAGAAAAACTGCAATCCTCACTGAAAGCAGGCTCACTTTGTGTGAGCCCCTGAAAATGTTATTAAAATATACAGTGAGTAATTCACCCTAAAATCCACAAGCTATATACTGTATGATCCCTCGCTTCATATAATAACAACCTCACTACTTCTTCTCAGTGGTGTAAACTAACTAAATACATTTACTCAAGTACTGTACTTCAGTACAATTTGGAGGTATTTGTACTTATACTTTTACTTCTACTCCACTACATCTCGGGAATATTGTACTTTTACTCCACTACATTTATTTGAAAACCTTTAGTTACTAGTTACTTTGTATATTTTGATTATTATTACAAAACCTACATTAACTACTTCAGCTCGGTATTCAATTTGGCCATTTGAAAATAGCCGATCTACAAGCTCACAATGCGTCGCATCGCGACACATTGTGAACTTGTAGATCTGCTATTTTCAAATGGCCGAAATGTATGTAGGGCTGAAGTGGTTAATCAAAATCTACAAAGTAACTAAAGTTTTCAAATAATCGTAGTGGAGTAAAAGTACAATATTTGCCTCTGAGATGTAGTGGAGTAGAAGTGAAATGACTGAAAATAAAAAAAATACTCCAGTAAAGTAAAAAATACCCCCAAAGATTATTTAAGTACAGTACTTGGTTACAGTGGTAACATAACTATTACTTTTAGAATGCAGTAGTGTAACACCATTACTTTTTGAGAACAGTAACTAGTAGTAACAAGTTACTATCTTAACTCATCTTTGGGACATATTTCTGTACTGTTATTATATGCTGGGGTAGAGGAACATAATACTGCATCACCTGTGAAGATGAACTGCAATCAACAGCTAGCCTAGACATGAATTCAAAACAACTGCCTGCTATTTTTGCCAAATGTTTGCCTATAATGTTCATTAGGGTTCAAGTTGGTAATTCTGAAAGTACAAGAAGAGAATCAGACAGAGTGTCTAAAAAAAATGGACCCTTACTATGGAATTCAATTTGACATGCTGCGACGCGTTGTGAGCTTGTAGATCTGCTATTTTCAAATAGCCTGTGTATAAAATAAGTAACTAGTAAGTAAAGCAGGGGTCTTCAACGTTTTCAGGCCAAGGACCCCCTAGCTGAGAGAGAGATGAAGCAGGGACCCCCTCTATATTGTATAAAATTGTGTTTCAGATCGACTTTTGCTGCTCTTTTTTTCCCTCTACACCTATAACTCTTTGCCAAAAATAGCAGATCTACAAGCTCACAACGCCTCGCAGCGCGAGGCGTTGTGAGCTTGTAGATCTGCTATTTTTGGCTAAAGTTCTCCTCAGAAAAGGGATGCTGGTTCAAGTGGTTAATGTAAAAACAAATAATCATATCACACAAAGATTTGGGGGACCCCCTGTAGTAACTCTGATGACCCCCTAGGGGTCCCGGACCCCCTGTTGAAGACCCCTGAACTAGAGGTTTCAAATAACTGTAGTAGTGGAGCTGTGAAAGTATATCATTTGCCTCTGAGGTGTAGTGGAGTAGAAGTAAAAGTACTGAAAACTTGAAATACTCCAGAAAAGTAAAAATACCTAAAAACTGTACTTAAGTACAGTACTTGAATACATGTACTTAGTTACTTTGCACCACTCCATGCTACTATAACTTTGGCCCTCACAAGTAGGGTAGTACAAGGACACACACACACACACACACACGCACACACACACACACACACACACACACACACACACACACACACACACACACACACACACACACACAGGGTTAGTGTTTCAGCGTGGTGTGGGCGTCACGCAGGGTTTTCCCAGAGTGTTCATTACATGTGTAATCATGTGTTGGTCCTCATCGCCACACGCCAAAACCACCGTGTCAGCAAATCACCTGATCTGAACATCAGCCCACCAAAGCTGTCACTCAACCAACCACGCTGCTGGAAGGAAACTAACTAAGTATACTTTTTTTTTACTCAAGTACTGTACTTAACTCTTTAAAGAGGTGGTGCCATGGTTTTGCACTTTTTCTGTTTTTCAAGTGTCTATGAGGTTGATAGAACTTCATTAAGCCCCATTTATGGTGTTTTATGTCTTCTCTGACTATTCTGAGTTTCTACCTGGATGCTGAAACCTTGAGGGTCAAACGTGCCAATAGAAAAACAGCGCTTTAGTGACATAGTAAAAACATACCCTCCCCCTCATTATCATAACACAACAGGTGTGGGCATGAGGAGGAGGAGGGACTAGGACAGGTGGGTGGTGCTAAGGTGGTGGAGGAGGTGCTAAGGTGAGAACCAGGTATACTTAATGAACTGGAGGCGTGTCCACATAAAAACATAATTTTAACACTTTCTGTACACTTTTTCGAAGAAAATCTTCCTCCTAGTATAATCATACTACCTGATGATTATGTTTTAGGGGAGGGGAAAATCACTGAAAATCACGGCACCCCGTCTTTAAAAGACCGGGAACGCATCTGTGTCATTTTTTGATTTCCAGGACTCTGCGTCAATCACACCTGACAGCCGACCAGGGAACCCCATATCATCTCCCTGCTGCTGCACAGTGGCAGCACATTTTGAGTATAACACACTAATCAGTGGTGTAAAGTAACTCAGTACATCTACTCAAGTACTGTACTTGAGTACAATTGTGACTCTTTTGCTTTACTGGAATATTTACAATTTTCAGTACTTTTACTTCTACTCCACTACATCTCAGAGGCAAATATTGTACTTTTACTCCACTACAATTATTTGAAAACTTTTTGAGATTTTTAAGACCTGGGACGCATCTGTGTCATTTTAGATGTATATGGCTATTCAAAAATAGCAGATCTACAACTTGTAGATCTGCTAATCTTTGAATATATATATTTTTAAAGCAAACATTTTTAACTCAAATCTTTGCTTCTGGGGGTCTTGTTTTTTTGTTTTTTTTAATTATATTTTTATCACAGGATTTTTGTAACCCATTTTGTCACCCAGTGCCAATTACCTAAGCTGTAATCTTGGGTGCTACTCTCCCTCTGCCAGCCATGGGAGAGCCCCGAAACTGAGCTCATGCCTCCTTCAATGCATGAGGAGTGAGCAGGCTGCTTCTTGTCACCTGACAGGGGGGGGAGTTTCCCCGGTAGGACGTACTGTAGCGCGTGGAAGGAACACGTTATTCCAACCAGTTCCTTTCCCCTCCATCAGGCGCGCCGGCTGACCAGGGGGAGGCAGTATAGAGACCAGGATTACAGCTTGTTTTTTTGTGAGGGTATCTACCCTAAGGGACACGGGGAGAACATGCAAACTTTGTTGACTGCTGTTTAACAGTGTGATTCATGCACACAGTATAATATCATATAAATATAATGACATCATCTGTTGTGTAATTTGTGAATGGGTCATAAACGTTGGAGACACGATTTATGGAAATTGCTAAAACGATGATGCAACGAGGACGAAAATGTTACAAGAAAAGCCACAGTTTAATCCTTTAAGACCGAGAAGGCATCTGTGTGTCATTTTTCTTTGGCTATTCAAAAATAGCAGATCTACAAGCTCATAGCACGGCACCACCTGCAGATCTGCTATTTTTGAAAAATTGTGGAAATTTGTGCAAATCTTTGTATATATATATTTTTTAAAGGGAACATTTGTTACTCAAATCTTTGCTTCTAGAGGATTCTACCAACGTCTTCTAAATCCTAACAGTTTTTATTTATTTTTTTTAAAGCGTATGCGATACAAAATTATATGTATTTGGCCACGGACCCCCATCTGAAAATATTTTGTTCCAGGGACCCCCAGAAGCAAAGATTTGAGTTAAAAACTGTTAACTTTAAAAAACTATAATACTCAAAGATTTGCACAACTTTAAAAAAAAAAAAATCTAAAGTAGCAGATCTACAAGCTCATAGCGGCACTATAAGCTCTAGATCTGATATTTTTGAACAGCCAAAAGTATACAATAATGTTTATAGCTAAAATCTAATACGACACAGATGCGTTCACGGATTTAATGGGTTAAAACTGGTGAAACACAGAGACAGTGTGAAACTCTTACAACATGGACCCACACAGTAACCCAAAGCCCTTTACCATGCTTCAACATGGACCCACACAGTAACCAAAGCCCTTTACCATGCTTCAACATGGACCCACACAGTAACCCAAAGCCCTTTACCATGCTTCAACATGGACCCACACAGTAACCAAAGCCCTTTACCATGCTTCAACATGGACCCACACAGTAACCCAAAGCCCTTTACCATGCTTCAACATGGACCCACACACTAACCAAAGCCCTTTACCATGCTTCAACATGGACCCACACACTAACCAAAGCCCTTTACCATGCTTCAACATGGACCCACACAGTAACCAAAGCCCTTTACCATGCTTCAACATGGACCCACACAGTAACCAAAGCCCTTTACCATGCTTCAACATGGACCCACACACTAACCAAAGCCCTTTACCATGCTTCAACATGGACCCACACAGTAACCAAAGCCCTTTACCATGCTTCAACATGGACCCACACAGTAACCAAAGCCCTTTACCATGCTTCAACATGGACCCACACAGCAACCCAAAGCCCTTTACCATGCTTCAACATGGACCCACACAGTAACCAAAGCCCTTTACCATGCTTCAACATGGACCCACACAGTAACCAAAGCCCTTTACCATGCTTCAACATGGACCCACACAGTAACCCAAAGCCCTTTACCATGCTTCAACATGGACCCACACAGTAACCAAAGCCCTTTACCATGCTTCAACATGGACCCACACAGTAACCAAAGCCCTTTACCATGCTTCAACATGAACCCACACACTAACCCAAAGCCCTTTACCATGCTTCAACATGGACCCACACACTAACCCAAAGCCCTTTACCATGCTTCAACATGAACCCACACACTAACCCAAAGCCCTTTACCATGCTTCAACATGGACCCACACACTAACCCAGAGCCCTTTACCATGCTTCAACATGAACCCACACACTAACCCAAAGCCCTTTACCATGCTTCAACATGAACCCACACACTAACCCAAAGCCCTTTACCATGCTTCAACATGAACCCACACACTAACCCAAAGCCCTTTACCATGCTTCAACATGAACCCACACACTAACCCAGAGCCCTTTACCATGCTTCAACATGGACCCACACAGTAACCAAAGCCCTTTACCATGCTTCAACATGGACCCACACACTAACCCAAAGCCCTTTACCATGCTTCAACATGGACCCACACACTAACCAAAGCCCTTTACCATGCTTCAACATGGACCCACACACTAACCCAAAGCCCTTTACCATGCTTCAACATGGACCCACACACTAACCCAAAGCCCTTTACCATGCTTCAACATGGACCCACACACTAACCCAAAGCCCTTTACCATGCTTCAACATGGACCCACACACTAACCCAAAGCCCTTTACCATGCTTCAACATGGACCCACACAGTAACCAAAGCCCTTTACCATGCTTCAACATGGACCCACACAGTAACCCAAAGCCCTTTACCATGCTTCAATATGGACCCACACACTAACCCAAAGCCCTTTACCATGCTTCAACATGGACCCACACACTAACCCAAAGCCCTTTACCATGCTTCAACATGGACCCACACACTAACCCAAAGCCCTTTACCACGCTTCAACATGGACCCACACAGTAACCAAAGCCCTTTACCATGCTTCAACATGGACCCACACACTAACCCAAAGCCCTTTACCATGCTTCAACATGGACCCACACACTAACCAAAGCCCTTTACCATGCTTCAACATGGACCCACACAGTAACCAAAGCCCTTTACCATGCTTCAACATGAACCCACACAGTAACCAAAGCCCTTTACCATGCTTCAACATGGACCCACACAGTAACCAAAGCCCTTTACCATGCTTCAGACACAAACATACTAGTGATGAGAAAAAAGGTTCATTTTAGTGAACGAGCGATTTCGTTCACGTTCACGGCATTGATTCGTTCAAATGATTCGTTCACGATCTCGCTCAGTAGCGCTATTTTCTAGCATTCAAAATGTACTCGAGTAAAAGTACGAAAGTATTGGCATCAAAATATACTTAAAGTACCGAAAGTAAAAGTGCTAACATATTTGAAAATAGCCGAGCTTGTAGATCGGCTATTTTCAAATAGCCTAGGTATAAAATAGGGCTGAAGTGGTTAATGTATGTTTTATAATGTGTGTAAAACACCATCGCGGGAGCGGGTTTTTTTTTACGTCGCTCGTGAACATAACAGTTTCAGAAAATGAACGAGCTTGTTCACATTCGCGGCAAATTAACTAGTTGTTTTGAACGAATCGATCATGAACGACACATCACTAAAACATACAGTCATGCTACTTTTTCGGTGTGAAATCCAAAAGGTAAATCTTCCCAGGACCCAAACTTAAACCACTTAAGCCTTATTAATATAGCAGATTTACACATCAAAATGGGTAAATCTTTTGAACTAATACCTAAAAAACAATGTTGGTAGTACACATGAAAAAAATATATATAAATCAGGGGTCTTCAACGTTTTCAGCCCAAGGACCCCCTAGTTGAGAGAGAGATGAAGCAGGGACCCCCTCTATATATTGTATAACATTTTGTTTCAGATTAAACTTTTTATGTTTACTTGGTCTGCTCTTTTTTTCCCTCTACACCTCTTTGCCAAAAATAGCAGATCTACAAGCTCACAACGCCTCGCGCTGTGAGCTTGTAGATCTGCTATTTTTGGCTTAAGTTCTCTTCAGAATAATGGATAATAGGGTTAAGTGGTTAATGTAAAAAAAAAAAATCCAGAGTCCCCTGTAGTAACTCTGAGGACCCCCTAGGGGTCCCGGACCCCCTGTTGAAGACCCCTGATATATACAATTTACTCAACCCAGAAATATTGGCCCGTGTCCCCAAAACCGGTCCCCGACCCACTGTTTGGGGAACATTGCAGTAACCCAATCCTCCGTTACCAAATGCTTCAAACACAAACATATGCTACTCTCCTTCCCTCTACACAGTTTGGCAGAGAGAGAGAGAGAGAGAGAGAGAGAGAGAGAGCGAGAGAGAGAGAGAGAGAGGGCCATACATTTTAGCCATCATTTGCGGTGCAGCTAATTTGCTCCCATGTTGGGGTGGTTTTACATTCCCGCCTGTGACATGGTGTATTTTTGTAGCGGTCCCATATGAAACAGGATTTACATGACACGGTGAACCCTCAAACCTCAGGCATGTACTATGTATGGAGCCGCTGGTGGAAAGGAACCGAGTACATTTACCCAAGTACTCTACTTCAAGCGGCGCAATGTACCTTTTTGTTTTTCCATGAATAATGGCCATATCATTTTGGCCAATAATTTTGGCCAATCTATAGTATTTTTCTTTACTTTTTTTTTTTACTATTATTATTTATGTGGAAATGTAATAAATATCAAAGCAAAGCATTAATATAAAAACATTAAATGTACTTCGTAATTTGTACTTTTGAATACTTCCGAGTATTATTGAGTACATGTTTTGCCCGTATAAAAGATTCTCTATAAAGGGGTTCGTTTTCCCTTTGAAATATGCACCATTCTGCCACACAGAAATGTTAACCTTATTTAACAGTCAGTAGGTAATTGAATTGTCCTGCCTTTCCTTTCAGCCAGATTTGTTATGTTGTTGTTGTGTGGTCTTCTGCTGGTACTAGATGTTACATATTCTCCTATAGGACTGTCACTCCACATAAACCATTAAGAACGGGAACGCATCCGCGTCATTGTATAGATTTATTTGACTATTCAAAAAATAGCAGATCTACAAGCTCGTAGCGCGGCACCGAGTTCCGCGCTACGAGCTTGTAGATCTGCTATTTTTTGAAAAATCGTGGAATGTTTGTGCAAATCTTTGAATATATATATATATATATTTTTTAAAGCGAACATTTGTAACTCAAATCTTTTCTTCATGGGGGGGGTCCCTGGAACAACATATTTTGAGATGGGGGTCCGCGGCCACACACATATCATTTTGGAGGTCCTAGTTTGAGAACCACTGATTATAAAGCAACATGAGTTTTTTCAAAAAACTGCTGGATTTAGAAGACATGTTGTAGAATCCTCCCAGAAGCAAAGATTTGAGTTACAAATGTTCGCTTTAAAAAACTATATATATATTAAAAGATTTGCACACATTTTTCAAATAAATAGCAGATCTACAAGCTCATAGTGCGGCACTCGGTGCCCCGCTACGAGCTTATAGATCTGCTATTTCTGAATAGCCAAAGAAATCTTAAAAACAACACACAGATGCGTTCCCGGTCTTAATGGGATAAAACATGAAGGAATCGTTCCAGTCTCTGCCTTGCACCAATTCCAAGAAGGGAAAAAAAAAGCAGTTCAGATTGATCCAAACCTCTCTCCTTAACCACCGCAGGAAAAACACAAATACACAGTGGCGGATTTATAGGAGTTGAGGCCCATGGGCTAGAGTAATTTTCGAGGCCCCCCATTTCGTTTTTGGTTTCTTTATTTCGGTTTTAGGGTTACAAAAAAATATATATATCATAAAAAAATATTAATATTTTTTATTTTTATTTTTTTCACCCAAAAATCGGAGGCCCCCCCAGTTGGAGGCCCGTGGGCTCCAGCCCCCCCTAGCCCAATGGTAAGTCCGCCCCTGCAAATACACTGCTGGAAAGTGACTAAGTACATTTACTGACCGTGAATAAAAAATGTTGAGGTACTTTTACTTTACTAGAGTATGTCCATTTTCCAATACTTTATAATTAGATGCCACTACATCTCAGTGGCAAATATTGTACTGTTTACTCCACTGCAATCATTTGACAACTTTAGTTACTACTTTGTAGATTTTGATTACAAAGCATTACATCAACCAATTACTTGCTATTCGAAAAAAGACGATCTACAAGCTCACAACTTTTGTGGGCTTGTAGATCGGCTATTTTTGAAAGAAAGTTTTGAAAACGTGAAAAAAAGAGAAAAATGTTTGTGGAACGCGTCTGTGTCACTTTAGATGTCTTTGGCTATTCAAAAATAGCAGATCTACAAGCTCATAGCGCGGCACCGAGTGCCGCGCTATGAGCTTGTAGATCTGGTATTTTTGAAAAACCTTGAAAAAAAATGTTTTAGATTCTTTTCAAAAAACTGTTAGGAATGGCCTCATGTATTAATGGGTTAAGTATATTTTGATGCCAAAATGTTTGAATACAGGACATTTACTCTCAGCAGGTTACATTCTGGTTTACTTTCTTTCCACCACTGATCCAAACCACAGCAAAACAAAACAGCTTCAGTGAGTGAGAGTATAGTTTGGCGGTTCCATCCAGCTCTGCATTATAGTGAAGCTTGGGTCTTTGGACAGCGTGTCCCGCCATTACACTTCTCATGACATCACACTGGCTGCCCAGAGTGCAGGGAAGGTCTGCAGTGTTCTGTCCAACATATGACACCACACCACCAGGCTGAAAACACATCCCTACTACCAGTGGTGGAAAAATTACTCCATTTTGTTTTACTTAAGTAAAAGTATCAATACTGCAATGTAGAAATACTCTGTTACAAGTAACAGTCTGGAATTCAAAACGTACTTGAGTAAAAGTACAAAAGTGTTGGTACAGCATGAAAATGGACTTAAAGTACCAAAAGTAGAAAGTACTCATTATGCAGAATGTCCCATTTCATAAGTTTTCAAATGTATAAAAATCTTTTGAAAATAGCAGATCTAGGGACGCCCCTGGTCCCGACCCCCAGTTTGGGAAGCACTGCATTAGACTGAGATAACGTGTGGGTAAGTGGAAAATGTCACCTAAAGGTGGCACCAGAGAGTCATGGGGGGGTCACCAGAATGATTAGGGTTCATCCTGGCTGAGTGCACTTTTCCTGGCAATGTGACCGTTAAAGTGAAATCAATGCAACTGACAGTGAGCACAACACAGCACATACCTACTGGCTATAGAATTATGTCGGTCGGTCAGACGGTTCTCGAGATACGTGAACACAGATGCACGCACGCACGAACATTGACAAAAAAAAGGATAAACTAAAAAGTAAAAAAGTTGGAATGTAACAATTCACTCAACTCACGATACGATTCGAATCACCATACTAGGTTCCCTATACGATTATTCACTATTTTTCAAACACAAAATGAAACCAATGAAACATATTGTTTAAATTTTATTTCTCTTACACAATCCAGTATTTTCTTCTCTTCATTATTTTTTTAACAATACTGTTTTCTCTTATCCTCTTTTCAATACAGTAGCAAATGACTGAAAACTATTTTTTTTAATCAATTCTCTAACAAAGATCCTGTATTTTCTTCTCTTTTTTTTACGCGCCCTCTGTTGTTTGCATCGCGATACATTTGTTATCAAATCGATTTAAATTGTCACCAGTTTGAATCGATTTACGATAAATCGCTAGATGCCTATAAACAAGTGTTTGTCTCTCTCCTGATCAAATGAAATTGGTATCCTGACCTGGAAAACATATTTTCTGTTTATTAAAGAGCTGGAGAGACATGGGAGACTAACACTCTATAGCAATGAGTACTGTCACAATATAGACCTTACCACTTATTTCAACAAAATAAATGCACTCACTGCACGGTGACTGCATAGTCAGTACACCTTCCAGCAGGGAACCCGGGGGTCCGGGTGAACTGTGGGGCGACCTTGACTGTTACAGACAGGGAGGTACTTCATGTTTCAACAACAGGGCCTTACAGGAGGGCAGGGTGGAGTTTAGGGGGGGACAGGACAGCCTCCATACATACATACAGGACATGGCATCATGCAGCGTCCCCTCACTGACGGACCGATGGCTCTGACCCCGTGTCCCGCCTCCCGCCCCCTCCCCCTCCCCCCCTCAACCCTTTACCCCCTGGGAGAAAGTCAGGCCTGTCCTCAGCTCATTACTCATTCATTTTAATGCGTTTTTTTTTGCCGCCCCGGTGCTGAGAACTCACTAATGTCGTCTAGATTAGGACGTGAGTCTTTGTTTCAGCGCTGAAGACAAATGGACCGTGTCAGGGTCACACAGACACTAAAGATCAGCTTTAAAAAAAGGAGGAATATTGTGTCGTACGTGTTGATGTAATGAGGAGTTCATTTGAAAAAGGCACTGCGTCTCAAATCGCAAACCAGGAGAAGAAGAAAAAATATAATGGTCTCTGTCGGGTGGAAACCTGATATGTCCAAAAACTGTTACTTTTCAGGATTCAAATTCAGAAGCATCAAAAGTAACAGATCTACAAGCTCTAAACGCGTCGCTTCGCGCCGCGTTTAGAGCTTGTAGATCTGTTACTTTTGATGCTTTTGTGTGATTTTTTTTTTTTTTACCTTAACCACTTAAACCCTAACATCCCTTTTCTGAGGAGAACTTTAGCCAAAAAATAGCAGATCAACAAGCTCACAACGCCTCGCGCTGCGAGCTTGTAGATCGGCTATTTCTTTTGGCAAAGAGGTGTTTGGTGTAGAGAGGAAAAAGAGCAGACCAAGTAAACAAAAAAGTTCAATCTGAAACACAATTTTATACAATATAGAGGGGGTCCCTGCTTCATCTCTCTCTCAGCTAGGGGGTCCTTGGCCTGAAAACGTTGAAGACCCCTGTGTCCGACAGCAACGTTTTGCGTGGCTGGCAAAGACGAGACGGAAGCGGGCGAGGAGGCGGGACATCGCTTTTAAACCCCCCGGATCATTTCCGTTCCGTTGCTCCAGACCGTGTGACAGAAAGCATTTGAAAATGTTCGGTGGCAACAGTCTGGCGGTCGAGACTACCCAGCATTTAAAGGGATAATTCACCCCAAAAAAATATTTTTTTTCCTATCGATTAGTCACCCCATAAGCCAATAATTTGATGACCAGCGGGTTAGGTAGGCAGCGGTTCCGGTGGGAGACACAAAGGAGACTATGTGTGTCTCCTACCGCATTGATTGATTGATTGATTGATTGATTGATTGATGTACAATTTAGTAAGACATGAGAACAACAGTACATGGAAGTACAGATTCACAATACAAGGTCTACTAAACTGGAAGGCTCATAAAGCACTAAGCTTGTTTAAAATGAGATCCCCATGCACACAAATCATGATGACATATGAGAGACAGACAGATATACACACTACTATACAGAACGTCATACAATCAGCTTACTGGTATGAAAAATAAGAAATATGTACAAGAGAACATGCCGGTCATCAAATTATTGGCTTAGAGAAAAACTCAAAAATATCCATGAATTCGTGGATATGGGATATGGGGTGACTAATCGATAGGAAAAAAAGTCATTCTGAGGGTGAACTATCCATTTGAGTTAAACACTAATATTGAGTGAATAAATTGTGTATCGTAGGTCAGGGGTCTTCAACAGGGGGTCCGGGACCCCTAGGGGGTCCTCAAAGTTACTACAGGGGGTCCGCCAAATCTTTGTATGATATGTTTTTTTTTTTACCTTAACCACTTGAATCCTAGCATCCCTTTTCTGAGGAGAACTTTAGACAAAAATAGCCGATCTACAAGCTCACAACGCCTCGCGCTGCGAGGCGTTGTGAGCTTGTAGATCGGCTATTTTTTTGGCAAAGAGGTGTTTGGTGTAGAGGGAAAAAAAGAGCAGACCAAGTAAACAAAAAAAGTTGAATCTGAAACACAATTTTAGACAATATAGAGTAGGGGGTCCCTGCTTCATCTCTCTCTCTCAGCTAGGGGGGTCCTTGGCCTGAAAACGTTGAAGACCCCTGTCGTAGGTACTATAGGTTCAGGAACAATATGAACTACAGTGTGTGTTTTTTGTTTGGTTGTGTTCAGTGCTTCTGTTTAGCATAAAAGCCCTTAGAGGATGAATGAATGCTATGTATGTATGTATGCTATGCTTTCAGGACTCGTGGATTGCTTAAAATGCGCAGCAATTATAATGTCATCACATAAGGTCGACTGCGGGGCTATACCCTGGGCCGTAAATTAGTACACAGCATTTCTCCTTTTGTTGGTTTGTGTTCAGAAGCTTCTGTTTAGCGGCAAAGCCCTTAGAGCATGAATGGACGGTATGAGTAGATGAATGGATGGTATGCGTGGCGTTGTTCAGGCGCGAGGCACTAATTGGCGTCTTTTGACAAACGGCTGACAGAGAGGTTTAAGACGAGGACGCCATGATGACGCCCTGCCAGTGTTGACATAACCATGTCTCTCTCTCTCTCTCTCTCTGTCTCCACCAATGGTGGAAAAACTACTAAAATGAACTACTAAAATTAAAGTACTCATTGTGCAGAAAGTCCCATTTCACAAGTTCAAAATGTACGCACAATCTTTTGAAAATAGCCGATCTACAAGCTCACAATCGCGACGCGATTGTGAGCTTGTAGATCTGGTATTTTCAAATGTATATAGGGCTGAAGTGGTTAGTGTGTTTTGTAATACTAATCAACAAAATCTACAAAGTAACTTGTACTTAAGTACAGCACTTGAGTAAATGCACTTAGTGACTTTACAACACTGCTCTCTCTCTCTCTCTCTCTCTCTCTCTCTCTCTCTCTCTCTCTCTCTCTCTCTCTCTCTCTCTCTCTCTCTCTCTCTCTCTCTCTCTCTCTCTCTCTCTCTCTCTCTCTCTCTCTCTCTCTCTCTCTCTCTCTACATTACCCATGTTGTTCTTTGCTATTGTCTGGTGGATTTAAATGGTATGAACGTATTTATTAGGGATCGTGGTTTTCTGTACGTCTCAGCTATCAAATCGATTGTGATGAACTTCCCACTGAAGTCAGGACAGCAGAGTCACTGCCCATCTTTCGCCGCAGGCTGAAAACCCACCTCTTCAGGAAACACTATCCTTCCTCTTTGTCTGGCCTACTTGTTGTTAACTAGTTGTACGAACGCTTGTTTTATTGTTGTATTGTTTTATTGGATCTTGTTTAGTCGATACACTTTTTGTATTAGCTCTTGCTCATTTCATTTTGCTATTTTGTCTCATCTGTTTAAGAAAGTAGGTAGCTGATATATTGCACTTTTACCTTAGCACTATAGGTATACTCTTGTTTGCTTGTTTTTGCAGAAAATGCACTTAAGACTTCTGGTGATTAGTAGTTTCGTTCCCTACCTATGTTGAATACACTTATTGTAAGTCGCTTTGTATAAAAGCGTCTTCTAAATTACTGTAATGTAATGTAATTCTATACGATCACAATGACGAGACCCCCCCAAACAAAGGCATCACTAATATTCCTGTGTGCCTCTTTGGATCAATGGAAATTGTCGATGTAATAAATAAGCTGCTCAATAATGTTATTGCTGCAACAAGTTTATGGGGGGTGAAAGCCAGAGACGCATCAGAAAGAAAGGCTAGTAGCCTACTGGACCAGGCTTTAGGAACAGGAAACCACCACCCAAGGTCTAATAATAAAATTAATATAAATATTATTCCTACATTTTATAGTCTCATTAAATAACGTCAGTAGTCAGATAAATAGCAGTTGATATGTGAAAGGTAATATGAGCGCTAATAATAGCGACTTATGGGATCTGACGTGTTGATTAGCGCACAATGACAATAATTCAGTGTTGGAAAGTATCTAAGTATTTACATTTAAATACTGCACTTAAAGCTCTGCACTACGTAAACTTTTTTTCTTCTACCCCGGATTTGAACCCAGTTTCCTGCACAAGGCCTGGATATACGGTATATATATATATTTTTACCATTGGGCTAATAGAGCCTGCCTGCTTGCTCAGGGGATAAACTGAATCTTGACCTTCAGGTCTAGGTGGATCCTGTGTCTAGGTGAGACATGACACATGTACATTTACTCAGGTACCTGAGGCCGATTCTACAAATTCCTTCTAAATCAGTAGTTCTCACACTTTAAATACGTTTTATTCCAGCTCCTGTGTCTAGGTGAGACATGACCTTTGACACGATCTAAATGTCTCAATAGAAGAGCAGGGAGACAACAAACAACCACCCCAATTATATAAGTTATATTGTATTAACATACTCTACCATACAGATTGTATAAGTTATATTGTATTAACATACTACCATACAGATTGTATAAGTTATATTGTATTAACATACTCTACCATACAGATTGTATAAGTTATATTGTATTAACATACTCTACCATACAGATTGTATAAGTTATATTGTACTAGACCATACCCGTGGGAGGATATGCACACATGATCTGGCAACCCTGGAGCCAGCGAACATAAAAACAGCTAATAAACAGTTGAGATTGTATGTAATCAGAAAACGGGCTTGGCTGTTAGGTGCACATGGTCAATGGTCAATGGTTGTGTGCAAATTCAGATCAATTGCTCCAGCCACTGAGGAGAAACGGGCAGAAACAATGTTGGCCTCACCACTACACCACGCACTGCAGAGGTCTGTCAAATTATAGGAGGATTAACATACTCTACCATACGGATTGGACAAAATGACATTGTATTCATTTTTTTTTTAAAGTTACTGGCCGCTTTAACTGTTGTACTTCTACTCCACTGCATCTCAGTGTTCAAATATTGAATAATATGTGGAAGGTAATATGCAAGGTAATAATAAGGGCTTATGAGTCTTCAGGGGTTGACTAGCGCACAATGAGAAGAATTCCTCCGGCTTCTCAGGAAGCTGTGTTGAACAGGGCTCTGTAATTAGGGCGGCCATTTGTACGTTTTTTTGGCCGGACAATCCGGTTTGTGTAAAGGAGTTCATAAAGAAAAGTGATAATGACGAGTACTGTTCACTTTGCATGTAATGGACATGATTGCTGTCAGCATCAAAGGAAAAGGTGCCATAAAACGGCATGCTTTGACTGACAAGCAATAATAACTCAATCTGAGAAGTCTAGACGGACTACCCTCTCGTCTTTTTCCCACCCTGTCAGACAACATAACAGCAGCAGAGCTATCCAGTAGCTACCCTACTAAATGTCCATGAGTCTCCCCTCTCTCTGGTTTATTCTCTCAGATATGCCAGTATGGATTAGATTTAACCCATTAAGACCTGGAACTGTGTCATTTTTAGATTTGAGATAAAAAGCATTATTTTACACTTTGGGATATTCAAAAATAGCAGATCTACAAGCTCATAGCGCGGCACCGAGTGCCGCGCTATGAGCTTGTAGATCTGCTATTTTTGAAAAATCGTGAAAATGTGTGCAAATCTTCTGAATATATACATTTTTAAAGCGAACATTTTTAACTCAAATCTTTGCTTCTGGGGGTCCCTGGAACAAAATATTTTGATCGGGGTCCGCGGCTAAAAACATAATTTTGGGGGTCCTTGACATGAAAAAGATTGAGCACCACTGATATAGAAACATAGGTTTTTCAGAATACTGTTGAGATTTAGGAGACATGTAGAATCGGCTTCAGGTCTCAATGAGTTAAATTGGGACAATTTAACTCAGGAACAATTAATTAAACGAAAACCTAAGAAAAAGACAATCTAAACATGAACAATGAAATATGATAAAACACATTTTATATGTCATCATTCATGAATGGTCTATGAATGGCTAAATGAGTTAATAGAGCACCAAAATGTAAACCTCTTTAAACCTATCTGACACTGTATTAAAAATAGCCGATCTACAAGCTTGTATTTTTCTTAACATTTTGAAAGATCTGGAATAATCTCGAGGGGTCCCTATTCCCTGGCACACAATATTTTGAGAAGGGGGTCCACGGCTAAATACATATACATTTGGGGGTCCTTGCTGTGCCTGTTGCTGGGAGGGTGCATGTTTTTTTGTGAGGGTACGGGCAAACTCCACACAGAGAGGCCCTTTCGCCAACCCCACCAAGGGTATGGGCATTGATGACGCGGAGGAGAGAACACGCCCCCAAGTGCCCACAACGCGCCCCCCCCCGCGGGAATCGACCCAGGACCTTCTAGCTGTGAGGCGACAGCGCTACCGACTGCAGGCGCCGCCGTGCCCCTGCTCTGCTATTGGGACATTTAGATCGTGTCAAAGGTCAGGTCTCACCTTAGACACATTTTGACCTGGTTGAACATTTTTTTTTAATATTTAAAGTGTGAGAACTAGGCTACTGATTCAGAAGGAATTTGTAAAGAATCGGCCTCAGGTACTTGAGTAAATGTACTTCCTTTCCACCAGTGCAGTGCTCTGAAGTGTGCAGCCGACAGTGGTGGAAAAATGTTACTTCAGTAAAAGAACAAAAGTATTGGCATCAAAACATACTTAAAGTACAAAAAGTAAAAGTACTAAATTGTTTGAAAATAGCCGATCTACAAGCTCACAATGTGTCGCACCGCGAAGCGTTGTGAGCTTATAGTTTCATAGCCTTGGTATAAAATAGGGCTAAAATGGTTAATGTATGTTTTATGATATTATATAATTTATATCTGAAAAGTAACTAGTAACTAAAGTTTTCAAATAATTGTAGTGGATTATGAGTACAACATTTGCCTCTGAGATGTAGTGGAGTAGAAGTATTGGAGATTGGAAATACTCAAGTAAAGTACAAACACAAGTACATGTACTCGGATACTTTCCACCACTGGCGGCCGAGGGCAGGATGGTTGGCGTGCCGTACAGACTATAGAGTGGCTGGTGGCTCAGCAGGGATTAGGTTCTGAATGGTGTCAGAAGATGAATGATTACACGTTGGCCGTTGTAGACGGTAGGTGTGTAGGAGACGTCTGCTTCTCTGCAAAGTGGCCGACAACTCAACGAGCAGCATTTGTGCTTTTCACACAACGCCTATTACAGCCTATTTGCCTGTCAACACACCACGATAACACCACGGCTTCACCTTCTGGAAGGAAAGCCCAGGCGTTCGTTAAGCCATTTAGACCGGGAAGGAATCTGTGTCATTTTTTTTTATTTCTTTGGCTATTCAAAAATAGCAGATCTACAAGCTCATAGCGCGGCACCGAGTGCCGCGCTATGAGCTTGTAGATCTGCTATTTTTGAAAAATCTTGAACATGTGTGCAAATCTTTGGATATATATATTTTTTACGCGAACATTTGTAACTCAAATCTTTGCTTCTGGGGGATTCTACAAATGTCTTCTAAATCCTAACAGTTTAAAAAAAAAAACGTGCGTTGCTTTAATATCAGTGGTTTTCAAACTTTTTTCATGTCAAGGACACCCCAAAATGATCTGTATTTGGCTGCGGACCCCCATCTCAAAATATTTTTCAGTTTAAAAAATGTATATATATTCAAAGATTTGCAAAAAGAATTACGTTTTTTTTCTCCAAAAATAGCAGATCTACAAGCTCATTCAGTGCCGTGCTATGAGCTTGTAAATCTGCTATTTTTGAATAACCAAAGAAATCTTAAAATGACACAGATGCATTCCCTGGTCTTAATGGGTTAAGGAGACTGTAGCAGTCAACGAGAATATCTCCGCTTGAAAAATGGAAAATGATTGGAAAACATTCAATATTATGTTTAATCTCTTGTCGGGGCAGAAACCTTGTATCTTCATATTTCAACGTTTTGCTTTTTATTTTTTGGGATAAATAGGTAGCATATTTTGTCGTACAAGAAAGTCGCACAAAAGTAGTAAAAAATAGCTGATTAACAAACTACACATCGCGGCATGTTGTGAGCTTGTAGATCGGCTATGTTCTGTATTTCTATTTGGCTACAAATTGTAATAATAATCCCAGACATTAAGGAGACTTTTAGCAGTCAATGACAAATCAATAGAATGGTAAGTTAAAATTATTATTGGAAAACATCAAATATAATATTTAATAGGGACGCAGGCCCTGCCACAGTGTCATGCAGGGCAGTGGTTCTCAAACGTTTTCATGTCAAGGACCCCCAAAATGATATGTATTCGGCCGCAGACCCCCATCTCAAAATATTTAGTTCCAGGGACCCCCCAGAAGCAAAGATTTGAGTTAAAAATGTTCGCTTTCAAAAATATATATATTCAAAGATTTACACAGATGTTCACGATTTCTCAAAAATAGCAGAACTACAAGCTCATAGTGCGGCACTTGTAGATCTGCTATTTTTGAATAGCCAAAGTATAAAATATGGTTAAAGTGGTTAAAATGATTGTGACACTATCTCATTTTGCTGGGGACCTCCTGGTACCCCTCCAAGGACCCCTGAGGGTCCTTGGACCCCACTTTGAGAACCAATGATGCAGGGGGTGACAGCCCTGGGTTGGGGGGACACCAGTCAACTAGGCCTATAGGGTGTCAGCACCCTCCCTTGACTGCTTAGTGTTAACACTAACATTGACCTTCACCATAGGTGTCAGTTTGACTGTTAAGGTGTTGTGGTGTTAGACCCTCATGAATGATGTGTTAGTCTACACATGACATATACGTCTGGAGGTTGACCACCAAACACCAGCTAATCAGAGGAACACTTTCCCATGTAACTGTCAGAAGAGTGAGACAGACAGACAGACAGACAGACAGACAGACAGACAGACAGACGTGAAAACATTAGAAAAGTTAATCAATTAACCTTCTCCAAAGTGAGTGACACCCACAGCCGCAACACTAGAGCAGGGGTCTTTTTAACGTTTTCAGGCCAAGGACCCCCTAGCTGAGAGAGAGATGAAGCAGCAACCCCCTACTCTATATTGTATAAAATGGAGTCTCAGATTAAAGTTTTTCTTTACTTAGTCTGCTATTTTTTCCCTCTACACCTACTGTATAGCCTCTTTGCCAAAAATAGCAGATCTACAAGCTCTCAACGCCTCGCAGCGCGAGGCGTTGAGAGCTTGTAGATCTGCTATTTTTGGCTAATGTTCCCCTCAGAAAAGGAATTCTAGGGTTCAAGTGGTTAATGTAAAAAAAAAGAATCCTATCACACAAAGATTTTCCGGACCCCCTATAGAAGCTCTGAGGACCCCCTAGGGGTCCCGGACCCCCTGTTGAAGACCGCTAGAGGGATCGACCATGATGTGGTACCAACCAAATTTAGAACGAATATGGAAAAATTCTCATTCTACTGCTCTGACACCAAAATGTGGAATGCACCAACACCGTCCATTATAGGATGTGAATCACTGGTCAAATTGTTGAATTTGCTGAAAAACAGGCTTCAAAACGGGTTCATGTAGAATCGTTCCCTGTGTCACCATTCCCTGTGTCCATTCTTTACCAATTGTACATTACATTCAACCATTCACACAGGAGGTGTTTGTTGACGAAATTGCCAATATATTTAGTCTTAGTTTCAGTCATCATAGCTTAGTTTTTATTTAGCTTTTGTTTAGTTTTCGTCAGTAAAAAAAGGTAGTCGCCGAACATTTTTCATCATAGTTTTAGTCGACGAAATCAACACTGCAGTACTAGAGGTGTGCATCGCCCTCACGATTCAATTCGATTATGATTCACCAGATAACGATTCGATTTGATTACGATTAACCTTGTAATAATTTAATTCGATTTGACGATGCATCACACTTTTCTATATTACCGCACAACAATGGCGGCAACTGATTCATCAGTCAATACAGGCAGTCAGATATACTGAACAACATATAAATCTGGCTGCTTTATTTTTTGACATTTGTTAATCGATTCATAATCGTCCATGTCCGCATCGCGATTAATCTACGAATCGATTATTTTTGACACCACTATGCGGTACGCTCTCGGACTTGTGGCGGTCCTCGAAAACTAAAACAAGCTTGAGAACCACAGCAGTAAAACAAAGTCAGGTGCAGTGAGTGAGCGGCTCCCATGATGGTTGTCATTATCAACGCGGTTTCTGGCTCCATCTCCCCTCTCTCTCTCTCTCTCTCTCTCTCTCTCTCTCTCTCTCTCTCTCTCTCTCTCTCTCTTTCTCTCTCTCTCTCTCTCTCTCCCTCTCTCTCTCCTCTCGTCTCTCACCGAGCCATTTCTCCTTATTATTGCGAACATCTGTAGGAATAACAATGGCTTCAGAATCTTTGAGGCCACATATTGATAGTCTTGGCTCTCGGCGGCGGCGGCGGAGCTGTGTGAGCCCCCCATGCACGGTGTGGGTGAATTCCTGGGTCTCTATGGGAGGATTCTTCTCGCTCTGGGTGCTTTATTTTTTCACATCTCCAGTTGTGTTGGTTTCAACAGGCGATCCGTTTCAGTTACAGGGAGGTGTGTTTACCAGGGAGGTTACGCTGGACCATCCATCACCAACAGGACGCCGTTTTAAGCTAATCGTTCATTTTCTAAGACAAGATGGAGGGTTACAACGCGGCTACGGCTAGTACATGTCGTCACTGTCGGGTGGAAACCTTGTATCTGTACGGTATGTGCACAAGTGTGACTTTTTAAGAAATTGAGAAAGGAGTTTGACTGAGTTTCATGCCATATAGCTGTCACCGGTGGAAATGTGTATATTTCACTGGCTGCCAGTACGTTTCAGAGTTGATTTTGAAGATTTTACTGATGACTTTTAAAGCCCTGTAAAGGCCTGGCTCCTTGCTATTATCTCTGATATGCTGGAGCCGCAGAAGCCGGTGGGTGCGTAGCCTTAAGATCCTCAGGTATAGGGCCCTCTTGGAAGTTCCTTGGACTAACCTCGCCACCATGGGCGACGATCGGGCTTTTGCGGCCCCGGGGCACCCAGGCTCTGGAATGCCCTGCCTGTGGATCTAAGGCTAGCTAAGTCAGTGTCATCTTTTAAATCACTCCTAACTCATTTGTACACCAAGGCCTTTAATTTGACTATTGTTGTTTATCCCTATGGATGTTTTTTATCTTGACAATGTAAAGCATTGGTTCTCAAAGTGGGGTCCGGGGACCCCCAGGGGTCCTTGAGGGAGTTCCAGGGGGTCCCCAGCAAAATTATGGATTGTTAGGAACCAAATGGACCCTTATGGGTCAGTAACTCTGAGAGTGTACAAATGGAACCAAATGGACCCTAACGGGTCCATTTGGTTCCATTTGTACACTCTCAAACTTAAATTAACATTGATTTTATAATATAAAGTGGGGTCCCAGAGATAGAAATGCTATTAAATGGGGGTCCGTAGCCTAATGCATGTCAAACTGGGGGTCCTTGAAATTAAAATGGTTGAGAATCACTGCTAGAGCCGTACAAATCTTCTCTTATGGGGGTCCCTGGCATATTTTTTCAAATGGGGGTCCGCAGGCTAATAAGTGTCAATTTGGGGGTCCCTGGCATGGAAAAGTTTGAGAACCACTGGTGTAAAGCACTTTGGGCCCCGAGTACTTAATCTACCACTGCAGTACACTATGTAAACAGCAGTTTGTTCCATTGGAGACTCTGCGTCTTCGAGCGGCTTCTGTCAGTCAGTCAGTCACCTGTAGACATGCAGGCAAATGTCCCCGTCTTGTCACAGACGTGTCAACGTGACAGGAGCAGGCCTCACAGCAGGGAGGTGATAACGTTTGTCGTGGAGGTGACAATGTGTGTCAGCCGGCCTGATAAAGTGTACTTTAACACTGATACTGTAAGTGTACTTAAACACCAGAGCAACATCTGTTTACATTAAGAGGTTGTCAACATTGGGTCTGGGGACCCACCAGGGGTCCAAATGGAGCCTTACTGTAATGGTGTCTTTATAGGTCTCCCTGGAGAAAATCAATCAGACTGCAGTTAATTCAGAGCGCTGCTGCTCGACTCCTTACTAATACCAGTGGAGCATATCACTGCAGTTCTTAAATCCTTACATTGGCTCCCTGTGTGTCAAACAATTGATTTCAAAATACCACTGTTGGTCTGTAAAGCTTTGAATAGTTTAGGGGCCAAAATACATGTATGATCTTGTACGATATCATGAACCATCCAAATCTATCAGGTCATCTGAGAAAGGTCTGCTTTGCCAAAATACGGCATATTCAATATTGTATACTCACTAATTGTTATAAAATAGTGGAAATAGCAGATCTACAAGCTCACAAAGCTCACTCACGTGTTGTGAGCTTGTAGATCTGCTATTTCCACTATTTTTTTAAATGTTTCAAAACGTATGAACCTTTCTCAACATGGAAACGATTATGACGATTATGCAAAATAATCGTGATTTCCTCAAATAATTGCGATCAGGTGATTATGTAATAATTGTGACAGGCCTAGTGCTATACAAATAAAAGGGCCTTGCCTTGCCTGCCATACAGGTCTGTAACTCTGAGAGTGGAACCAAATGGACTTGTAAGGGTCCATTTGGTTCAATTTTTACACATTTTACACACACAAGAGTTAATAAACAAAATTGTTTGCCGTGTAGATTGTACATTGAGAATCACTGGTTAACATCAGTGTGTGATGTGTTTCTACAGGTAAACACCACCACACTACTCCAGTGACTGCTGGTACAGAGGGAAATGGGTAGAGAAAAGAATGTGGTAAACACAGAGCAAAGTTACACTACGGTATATGCCTTTAAGAACATTATTATTATTGTCCTCAGTCAAGTGTGGCTGTCTAGCTGTCTAAATGCCAGAAGCTACTGTAATCACACAATAGCTTTTATTCAGCTACCAGACATGAGTGGTTTTGGTTCTGCCACTAGACCTATACAGTAGGTGACAGTCACAGTAGATCATCATTTAATCTCCTTCAGGTGTTAGATGTCAGACACCCTTTGAGGTAGGGTCTTCACACCTCTAATAGAGACAACACGTGCTTTAATGAATTGGCCTGCCACCGTTAACACCCTGTTGTCAAGTGCCACTCTGGAGATAAGCACAGATAATGACTGAATGGAATGCTTATTTGGCCCTAAAACAGAATACACACAGTGGCAGAATACCTGAGTACAAACCCAGGGACGTCACGGGCTCTCAGAAGGTGGGGGGGTGGACTTTCGGTGGACTATACCCCTTATTTTACACTTTGGGCTATTCAAAAATAGCAGATATACAAGCTCATAGCGCGGCACCGAGTGCCGCGCTATGAGCTTGTAGATCTGCTTTTTTTTTTTTTAAATCGTGAAAATTTGTATAAATCTTTGAATATCATTTTTTTCTAGCGAGCATTTGTAACTGTCAAATGTAAACGATTTTTGTATTAAAAAAAACATCTTTTTTTTTAATACATCCGTTTTTGGGCGGATCTTGTTAGTTTTCTAGGTTTTTTTCCGGTGTTTTGGTTACTTTATTTCGGTTTTAGGGTTAGGGTTAGGTTATTTAATTCTTATTTTTGCCTGATTTTACCGATTTATTATCAAAAATAAATAAAAAATAATTTATATATATTTTTTTTTCCACAAAAAGTGGGGGGTATGAAATCATGGATCTGTGAGAGTGAGGGTGTCGCGTCGTACTTACAGTGAATGGCTGTGACGCCCCTGTACAAACCAAAGCTAAAAGGAAAGCCTTGACTACAGGTACTGACTCAGTGAACACAAGGCCTAGCAATAGAGAAAGGCCGTCACAGACAGACCCCGGACCCAAGGGAAGACAGACTATGCACACACTGCCAGAGGTGTAAAGTAACTAAGTACATGTCATTTACTCAAGTACTGTACTTAAGTACAATGTTGAGGTATTTTTTACTTTACTGGAGTATTTCCAATGTTCAGTACTTCTACTACTACATCTCAGAGGCAAATTTTACTCCACTACAATCATATGAAAACTTATAGCTACTAGTTACTTTGTAGATTTTGATTATTATTACAAAACACATAAACCACGTCAGCCCTATATACATTTCGGCCATTTGAAAATAGCAGATCTACAAGCTCACAATGTGTCGCGTCGCGACACATTGTGAGCTTGTAGATCTGCTATTTTCTAAAGATGTCTATGCATTTATACATGCATTTATACATGTCTTATACATATTGATACCAATACTTTTGTACTTTTACTCAAGTAAATTTTGAAATCCGGACCTTTTTCTTGTAACAGAGTATTCCTACATTGCAGTATTGATACTATTTACTTAAGTAAAACATTAACTAAAGAACGGTATTCGAGTACACGTACTCCCATTACTGTGCACCACTGGTAGCATTTCAAAGCTGTCACAAGCAACACTCCAGTTATTCTTGTGAACCACCCCTAACCGGCCAATCAAAGATGGGGTATATTTGCTTTGTCTCGGGTGTCTCAAAATGCTTCTGTCCAAGGAATGAACGTTTTGATTAATCCAAACAAAGATTCCGTGAAACCGAATCTGACATTTCAGGAGATACATGGTCGGCCGAGTCCAAGGTAAATATTAGCTTCATAAATGTTATACTTCTAGAGAGAAACGAAATAACAATAATCGGTTGATAACTGTCTCAAGTTAGCATGTTAGGAAGCACAGCGGATAGTACCCCAGGTAGGGGTTTCTTTCTTTGTGAGAGGAGCGGGGGCGAGCAGTAGCCTCCCTACTAGGAGGATCAGGATTCGAACTGGAAAAGTGCCATTTTTAAAGATTCTTGTCGAGTGGCTGGAAAACATGTAATGTGCGTGAGTGGAAAAGTGAAAAAGTAACATATATAACACATCCATGGAAATGTAGAGGCTGCTAATCTGGGATTGACATGTATATGCACTGCTGTAGCAACTGAAGGGCTATATGGGAGGCAAGTGGCTGAAACCAGTCACGTAACGAGGCGACAGTAGGCCCCGACGCGAGGTGGTCACAGCGGGCCCTCATGAACGCGCAACATTTTTGCGGTTATTAGTGGTTTCGCGGGTTTGTGACGGATTTCGGGTACATAAACAACGGTTTTGTAACAACTACTTAACAATTACAATGTTAAGGGCCCACCCAGGTTTATTTTTTAATTCATCATTTTTTTTTTATATATAATTTTTTTTTTTTTCCTGGGTGGGGAGGGGCCCCTAACGTCATGGGCCCCAACGCAACCGCGTTGTCTGCGTGGCGGTAGTGACGCCCCTGGCTGAAACAAATAACATATTTAACTCTGAAATGATTAAAAAAAAAACCTTCATCCTCATTCACAGGTGAACATTCTTGAAAAACATGTTGGCGGTAAGTCCCTGTGACATACTATCATGTCCAGGGGGTGTACTTGTACAACGCTATCTCACAAAAGAAAGTCATATTTTGACTTTTTGGGACAATTTTGACCAAACATCAACATGAGACGTGAAGGGGGTGCAAAAAAGTCAGAATATGACATGTCGGGGAATGTATGATTTAAGATCTATTCTATGCCTACCGTGACATAACTCGGACGGCACTGAGTTGTCGGCTCAAAGCGGATTCCACAACGCTCGGCACGGCGACTCCGGTGCCTTCCTATGAGCTTGTAGATCTGCTATTTTTGAATAGCCAAAGTATAACATAAATGGTTAAAGTAGTTACAATGATTGTGACGCTAATTTAGTAACTCATTGTAACTAATTTAGCGGGGGAACCCCCTGGTACCTCGCCAAGGACCCCTGGGGGTCCCCGGACCCCAGTTTAAGAACCAATGTTCTAGAGATATGAGAGAGAGAGAGAGAGAGAGAGAGAGAGAGAGAGAGAGAGAGAGAGAGAGAGAGAGAGAGAGAGATGCCGCTATACAGTGGAGTTGAAGGAACACACATGAACACGGGGGGGAGGGGGTCGCGGGCGGTGGGCTTGTTTCTCTAAGGTTACCCAAGTTGCTGTTGGCCGTGGATCAAACCTGGCGGAGGCCCTCTCTGGTCATCCCTCACCCCCCCCCCCTTCCCCCTCCTCCCCCCCACTGCTGCTGTTATGCTAGGGCTAAAAGATAAACTCCCACTCCCGGGGAGCCGCGCCCCGGCCCCCAATCTGCTCCTCCGTCACACCATCTGAAGGGAACCCAAGTGTGTGTGTGTGTGTGTGTGTGTGTGTGTGTGTGTGTGTGTGTGTGTGTGTGTGTGTGTGTGTGTGTGTGTGTGTGTGTGTGTGTGTGTGTGTGTGTGTGTGTGTGTGTGTGTGGATTGCTATATTTGTGAGGACCAAATGTCCCCACAAGTATAGTAGAATTTCAAAAATAGACGATGTGAGATTTGTATAATCAAGATTAGAAAAGGATTCAGGTTGTGGTTAGTGTTAGGATTAGGCATTTTATTTAGAGGTTTGGTTTAGGGGTTGAACTTAGAGTTAAAGCTCACAAGGCGTTGTGAGCTTGTAGATCTGCTATGTTTCAGCTTTACAGTAAAAAGGCTGAAAAAAATCGCTGTCCTAAAATGTTGACGTTGTCCCAAGTATAGTAGAAGACACGTGTGAGGATCATTTCCCTTTGAAAAAAGGTCGAAAAAAGCCGACCTAACAGCTCAGTTGTGAGCTTGTAGATCGGGTATTTCTTTAGCCTCAGCATTAGGGTTATAAATGGCAACAACAAAAACAAAAAAAATGTAAAAACTCCATTCATAAAATGTTTGTCCTCACACAAGTATAGTAATGCAAACTGTATGTGTGTGTGCGTGCGTGTGTGTGTGTGTGTGTGTTTGTGTGTGTGTGTGTGTGTGTGTGTGTGTGTGTGTGTGTGTGTGTGTGTGTGTGTGTGTGTGTGTGTGTGTGTGTGTGTGTGTGTGTGTGTGTGTGTGTGTGTGTGTGTGTGTGTGTGTGTGTGTGTGTGTGTGTGTGTGTGGAGGAGGGGGGGTATTAGTGCAGAAAGATAAAAGTTGTCATCGCGTCCCACGGTCGTAACAGAATGGAACAGGTCACGTCTGTCCTTCGGCACGTCGCGAGTTCAACCGCACGGGCCTGGAATAAAAGACATTCCTTTTCTTAGCCCCCTGCATTTAATCCAATTACTACCACACACCTGCAGACACCATTACACACACGCACGCACGCACGCACGCACGCACGCACGCACGCACGCACGCACGCACGCACACACACACACACACACACACACACACACACACACACACACACACACACACACACACACACACACACACACACACACACACACACACACACACACACACACACACACACACACACACACACACAACCAAAAATAACACTTTTGTTGAACAGGGAATAGTGATGTGTCGTTCATGATCGATTGGTTCAAAAGAACTAGTTCATTTGCCGTGAACGAGCTCGTTCACTTTCTGAAACTGTTACGTTCACACGTGACGTAAAAAAAAAAAGCTCCCGCGATGGTTTCACATTATGAAACATACATTAACCACTTTAGCCCTATTTTATTAGCCTGGGATCCAGCCTGCTTCGCTACGTTCGGCGGACTTTTTTTTCTCTCTTCGCTTCTCAGTCTGGAATGCCTCCTATTGACTCGTTTTGCAGAACTACACTGGAACTACATATGTTACGTTAGGCAACGTCGTTGCTGATTGGATGTTGTTCAAACGAATGACAAATCACAACGATCACACCGTTTTTTTTTGTTCCGCCCGACACCACAGACCAATCAGAAGCCACGGCACGATTCCAGCCGTATGCCATGTCCCGCCTCCCTTGGAGATAGGAGGCTTTCCAGACTGATAAGCGAAGAGAGAAAAAAAAGTCTGCCGAACGTAGCGAAGCAGGCTGGATCCCAGGCTACTATTTTATACCTAGGCTATTTGAAAATAGCAGATCTACAAGCTTCACAACGCGTCGCATCGCGACGCGTTGTGAGCTTGTAGATCGGCTATTTTCAAATATGTTAGCACTTTTACTTTTGGTACTTTGAGTATATTTTGATGCCAATACTACTTGTACTTTTCCTCAAGTAAAATCTGAACGCTAGAAAATAGCGCTCCTGAACGAGAACGTGAACGAATCATCCGAACGAATCATTGCCGTGATGAATGTGAACGAAATCGTTCGTTCACTGAAATGAACTTTTTTTCCCACCACTAACTAACAGGGAAGGTCTTTTTTTTTTCCGGGCGTTCACAGAGAGCAGAGGCTCAGGTTACACACCTGCCAGAGCCCAGCCTATAAGCTGAAAACATAACAGCACAAAGTGTTTGGACGCTGTTTGAGGACGGCTTATGGTGAACTTACAGGTACAAATCCCTGTCATCCTGTCCCTGCACATCTGAGCTGCTGTGGTCGTCCCTCTACCCCCAACCCCCCCACCCCCCCACCCTGGGTGCTGTGTTCAGCACTGTGTTTATAGTAGAGGACATGAAAGAGCACACAGTCATAGGAAGTCAATGACATGAGCAATTGTGTTGGATAGAGTTCCAACTAAACAAAGAAGACAAGGATTTACAGTAGAAATATTATATATATATATATATATATATGTATATATATATATATATATATATATATATATATATATATATATATATATATATATATATTATTATTTTTAACTCTTTAACCCATTAAGACCTGAGGCGATTCTTAAAAAATGTCAAAATCCTAACAGTTTTTTTTGAAAAAAAAAAAAGTCAAGATTTTTCAAAAATAGCAGATCTACAAGCTCATAGCACGGCACTCGGTGCCGTGCTATGAGCTTGTATATCTGCTATTTTTCAATAGCCAAATAAATCTTAAAGTGACACAGATGCGTTCCAGGTCTTACAAAGACATGAGAAGACATATGGAGGACTTTGTACGTGAAGACAGTGGTGGACAGTAACAAATTACATTTACTCGAGTACTGTACTTGAGTAAAACAACATTTATATAGCTGTACTGTATTTGTATTTTGTATGTACTTGACTTTTACTCCACTACATTTCAAATACAAATATTGTACTTTTGACTCCACTACATTTCTAGGAAGGGAAAAACACTATTATGAGTGAACAAGCCCACTAAAGGTCCAAGCTCACGCATCGCGTTATCGTTATGATATTTTCTGTATCCATTTGTAAAGTATTTTTAAAAGGATGTGTACTTCCTTGAATATTACGTTTTTCTTTTTTTTTAAAACCAAGTACTTTAACTCAAGTACAAATATAACAGAGCAACTTTCACTTGTAGTTGAGTAATATTTGACCAGGAGTATCTAAGTACTGGGAGGGCCGAGTACTTTGTCAGCCACTGCATGCAGTGCAAAACGCCTCCATTTTGGCAAAACGGACACATGGATCCGTCAAATGTACAAAGTTTTACGTTCCAACCTCATTCCGTTCAAGCGGAGCTTTATACACGCATCGTTCCACATACGCCAGTACGTCTCTCAAATCCAACTACCCACTTATTGTTTTCTTTTTTTTAAACAATATGATTAACTGAACAATGTCAAACATATAATAATGGAAATGATTTCTGTTATTGCTTTGAACGCTGCTGGCTCGTCCAGGGGTTCACAGGCGTTGTGATTTGTAGAGACGTAGTGATTCCAGAGCAACGTCACTGACGTCAGGCTGAAACCACGTATCTCCATGTTTAAACTGTTTTGTTTTTCTGTGGTAAATGAATGGCCCGTTTTGTCACACAACAGTAATTTAGAAAAAAAGGATGAAAGTGAAAGTTGAAGTGGTTAAAACTATGTGAGGGTTTTATGAATATTGAACTAATGAAAAGTAACAAGAACAAACATGGGACAATTTTCATTCTACTACTCGCAGTGGTTCTCAAACTTTTCCATGCCAAGGACCCCCAAAATTATATGTGTTTGGCTGCAGACCCCCCCACCTGACAAATATTTTGTGCCAGGGATGTTCCCAAAGTGTAAAATATGGTTAAAGTGATTAAAATGATTGTGACCCTACTGTATATTAACACATTTTGATGGGGACCCCCTGGTACCTTCCCAAGGACCCCTGGGGGTCCCCAAACCCCACTTTGAGAACCAATCCATTAAAGGATGCAAATCACGGGTAGTGGTTAGTGATAGAATTGCCATTAAATGGGGGTCCGTAGCCCTAATGCATGTCAAACTGGGGGTCCTTAAAATTAAAATGGTTGAGAATCACTGCTATAGAGCCGTAAAAATCTTCTCGTCTAATGGGGCTAATTGTCAATTTGGGGGTCCTTGACGTGAAAAAGTTTAGAACCACTGTCTTACTGTACTACATGCTGTTTTTCTGACACATAAAAAATCTGACAAATTCAAGTATTAAAACAGTTTATTTGTATTTCCTAAATAGTAACACTTTTAGGACATACAAGGTTTCCACCCGACCGTGGTGATGTACAGATGACGATTTTTTTTTGTGTGTTTTTTTCCAAAAACCCAATCCCTGCAGTTCCAGCGAGTCAAGCCCGGGTCAGGCCGTACGACTTAACGAGGCTATCAATCTGTGTAATTGCTTCTGTTCTTAAAAGTCATTCCCTATGATTATGGAATTGATTTCAAGAAACCAAAATAGGAACGAAAATGATGATATTTTGTTCCGTGAGTGAGTGGGCACGTTATTATGACGCTATAGAAAGAGAGTTAATGTGGAGAGTTCCACATTGTCATAACTTGACCTTTGACTCCACAGATTGTTTGGGAGCGTTTCATAATGGGTACTCAAGTACTCGAATGTTTTTACTTAAGTAAAAGCAATGCCACTACATTAAAAAAATAATAGGCATGTATTAGTAAGTAAAAGTACAAAAGTATACAAACTAATTACAGTGGACTGACAAAGTAAACATACTCAAATCTGTTAAAGAAAATGTCAAACTTAGATAGCAGATCTACAAGCCTTAGATCAGCAAGCTATACCTCGATCTAGATCTGATGTAGATTGTATAAAATAGGGCTTAAGTGCTTCACGTATGGTTTGTATTAATATTATAAATAGAGAAAGCAACTAAACATGGCAAATAATTGTAGTGGAGTGAGTCAAAAAAGAACGTACAATATTTTCCTCTGACATGTAGTGCAATAGAAGCGTAGGTAATGCAAAAATACTCAAGTAAAGTAAAAGTGCCATCCAAAGAAAAAGGGGGGGGGGGGGGGGGGGTACAGGGTTGAATGTTTTGGGACACACCCATGGTGGGTGACTCAACCAGCTGATTGGCCTGTGGTTCATACCATCATTAGTTACAGATGAAATTAATGTGCCGCAGTGTGTGTGTGTGGGAGTGTGTGTAAACAGTACTGTGCGCGTGTGTTTTTTACATGGACGTGAGTTTGTGTACTGTACTGTATGTGTGTTTCCTGCTTCTGTGCGTGCGTGTGTGTGTGTGCGTGCGTGCGTGCGTGATCCAAGCACCACCGAAGAAGAGTACACCCAGAAATTACGTGATCACAACAACAAAAATAAAGCTAGGCACCTGTCATGTTAAAGGATTTATAAAAGTACATTTTCTCGGCTTTCTGTTGTGTTTCTGCTGTTTTTCAAAAGAACAAGCCACATTCAAACCGCCATAGCTCTGGAATGGAGGATCGCAACCCGACAATCTTTTCAAAGGTACAGTAAAATTGCCGTTTTTTGCTGGCACGGGGACCGGAGATGGATGAATTAATTAATTCATTCCTGGCAGTGAAAGCAGGGACGTCACGGGCTCTCAGAAGGTGGGGGGGTGGACTTTCGGTGGACTATACCCCTTATTTTATACTTTGACAATTCAAAAATAGCAGATATACGAGCTCATAGCGCGGCAGAGAGTGCCGCGCTATGAGCTTGTAGATCTGCTATTTTTTTTTAATCGTAAAAAATTGTAAAAATCTTTGAATATCATTTTTTTCAGGCGAACATTTGTAACTGTCAAATGTAAACGAATTTTGTATTTGAAAACATTTGCGTTTTTTTGGGCGGATTTTGTTAGTTTGTTAGGTTTTTTCCGGTGTTTTGGTTACTTTATTTCGGTTTTAGGGTTAGGGTTAGGTTATTTAATTCGTATTTTTGCTTGATTTTACCGATTTATTATCTTTTTTTTTTTCAGGTTAGGGGTATGAAATCACGGATCTGTGAGAGTGAGGATGCCGCGTCGTACGCACAGTGAATGGCCGTCCCTGAGTGAAAGAGTTAAGGAACCGGAATCGTTGAAATTGAGGCCGTTGAAAAAAAAAAATCTGTTGCACTCACCGAGCGCAACGACCTCCAATACAACAGAGGAATGCTGTATTACCCCCCCCGTCCCGTCCCGTCCCCACCCCCCCGTCCACGCCGCCCCCTCCTCCCCTCAGCCAAAACGCAGCGCAGTGCTCAACGCTTGAGATGAAACAACGAAAAGCGATCCCTCAGACCTCGGCTTCTCTCTCTCTCTCTCTCTCTCTCTCTCTGAAGAGCCTGTTTGACATTCGTCTCAGGGGCGAGCGAGCGGCCCACTGTTGTGTTTGGCGCCGCCGTGATTTGTAGGAAGCGGTGAGCTGTGGGAGTCTGAGCCCGGGGGCAGTGGAAGCCACCTGTGGTCTGCTCGGCTCGGCCCGCTCTGCGAGGGCTCGTTCTGTTCTGGAGGAGCGGACCTGAGGATGACTGGTACAGGACACGGGAGGCTGTGGTACTGTACTGTGATGTACTGTACTGTACTGTACTGTACTGTAGTGGTTCTCAAAGTGGGGTCTGGAGACCCCCAGGGGTCCTTGAGGGGGTTCCAGGAGGTCCCAAGCCAAATGATTGATAGTTAGGAACCAAATGGACCCTTATGTGTCTTTAACTATGAGAGTGTACAAATTGAACCAAATGGACCCGTTAGGATTAGAACACAGGTTTTATTTCTTTTTTAAAGGGTGGCTTGAAAATCCAGCCAGTCTCTAAACCAGCGCTACTCAACCCGCGGCCCGCGGGCCGCATGCGGCCCGCCGCCTGCGTCTTGGCGGCCCCTTGTGGTCAAACCAAAAAAAAAAAAAAAAAATGTTTTTCTTCTTTTTTTTTTTTAAGCACAGGATAAAAAATATACATTTCCGTTCAAATGTATGGGTTGCTATTTTTTTTTTCAAAAACAAACATCAATTGTTACAGGTATAATGCATAGTTTTCTATGCATTTCGGGTTTTTGGGGGGGTTTGCGCCCCATTTTTTTTCGGCCGCGCGGCTTTGTCGCGTGCCCAGGATAGGTGTCCCTTATTTCAATCTCTGGGAGTTGGCAACCCTAAACTTGAAAATCGAAAATAGGACCGTCATTTTTAGCTTGCGGCCCCTTGGACTTTTGGTATTTTGCTGAGTGGCCCCTGAGCCATCTTAAGTTGAGTAGCCCTGCTCTAAACAGACCTGTACCTAGTCGTCACTTCTCGACACTTTTTCCTCATTGGCTGGCCTTGGTAATAGGCCATCCAATGAGGACTCGCCATCCTCTCAGACTATGGGATCTGGACACACGGCAGAGCACAGTGCATGGTGTCAGATTTCACTTAATGGCATGCGCGAGAGACAGAGACACGGCGGAGCACAGTGATGTCAGATCACACGCATGCACGCACGCACACGCACACAAACACACACAGACACACAGGCGTGCGCGCGCACACACACGCACACACGCGCGCACACACACGTGCACGCGCACACACACACTCATTTTCTGTACATTGGTAGCCACCCTGTAATTGACATTTAAACATCAGTCTCGTTTTTTCCATTTCCCGAAATGTCACAGTTTTTGGACATACAAGGTTTCCACCCAACAGTGTCGACATGGTAGAAAAGGAGTGGCTGTACGTCCGTACCATCCGTCAGGAGCCTTTCACCTTGTGTTAGCCTTGCGCCCGCCACACAAACGTGTTCCTAATGAACTCCATATCCTCCTCTATATGTGTGTGTGTGTGTGTGTGTGTGTGTGTGTGTGTGTGTGTGTGTGTGTGTGTGTGTGTTACGTGTGTGTTTTTACATCTCCAGGTGCACAGTGTAACCGGCGCTCCTTTCTACTGACATTTAATGTATACACAAATTAATCACTTCTCTGGAAACGCAAGGTGACACAATTAATCATAACCTTTTCAACTATACGGCTGGTTTGGGAGGGAGGAGGGGTTGGGGAACCGAAAAACTGGGTTTTGTGAATTGTTAGGCATCCCTTTAATGAAGTGAGGCAGTGCAAATAAATCTTTTTGGGTTCAGTAAAAAAACAGGGATTATTCATGCTTTTTAAAACCCCGGCGATAGTCAATTAAAACCCCCCTCCAGGAGGAAACTGGCCGTGCCACAATCAATATGTGTAATGATTATGGGAGAGAAATAGCCTGTGACTCCCTTTCTGCTTTTCTCTGTTAAAGAAAAGCAGGCAGAGGCCTGTTCTCACACATTTCCTCTGACAGTACAGGGCCAGAGCCGAGCATTACACTGACTGATCATTTCTCACACACGCACACGCGCGCACGCACGCACGCACGCACGCACGCACGCACACACACACACACACACAGCACACACCAGTGATGGAAAAAGTACTCAAATGCAAAGTAAAGTAAAAGTCCGGAATTCAAAAGTACAAAAGTGAAAGTACAAAAGTATTGGTATCAAAATGCATCTAAAGTACCAAAAGTTTAAGTACTAACAATGTTTGAAAATAGCCGATCTACAAGCTCACAACGCATCGCGACGCGACGCGTTGTGAGCTTGTAGATCGGCTGTTTTCAAATAGCCTAGGTATAAAATAGGGCTAAAGTGGTTAATGTGTGTTTTATAATGTAATGATTTATATCTGCAAAGTAACTAGTAACTAAAGTTTTCAAGCAATTGCAGTGGAGTAAAAGTACAATATTTGCCTCTGAGATGTAGTGGAGTAGAAGTAAAAGTATTGAAAATACTCCAATAAAAAATGTACTTAAAATGTTTTACTTAAGTACAGTACTTGAGTAAATGTATTGACGCACACGCACGCACGCACGCACGCACACGCGCACACACACACACACACACACACACACACACACACACACACACAGAACCGGGTCCATGTGACCCGACACCCCCCTGGCCTGCTCTGCACAGAGCCAGCAGCTCCAAATGGAGATTTGGTGGTTTGATTCCATTTGGTGATTTAACACCAGAGTGTTTTTCACATATTCACGCCAAGGACCCACAACAGCATTATTATGTAGTTAGTTGGGGGGGAGGGCAGATTTTGTGCTACATATTAAGTCATTTTGACCCAGGGGGGTCCCCTGTTTTACACAACCCATAATGACTAGCAACAACAGCTATCAGCCGCTTTTGCATTATGTATCAGAGTAGTCCTGCCTGTAGCCCAGAAGACAATAATACATTGTATTCAATAGTCTAACTATTTAGAGTGCATTTACAGTAAGGACACTATCTGACATAGTTGTCTCCGCCATGCCTTCGGCCTGGCTTAGACTATGTTTTGCACACTGTCTGTCCATGTGTCCGTCTGTGTACAGCTAATCTCCGGCACTGTTGGCTTGATCACAGCGAAACTGTGCACACACACTCCCTGGATGCCAGAGCAGAACCTCTGCCCCAAATGATCAAATGGGCCTGTTATAGCGCCACCAGGAGGTGGCAGTTTTTGACAGTACTCCTACAGATTCTGTCCAAACATCACGCAAATCGGTACCTTCAAACCAAACGATTTTTCATATTCCACTGATTGACTAAGATCGGCTTCCGAAGTTTGCAAGAGTTTGCAAGTGCTCCGTTTCCGTGAAACTTTGCACGCACTTTCCCACTAGGCCGAGAAAGAAATGGCACTTGAACAATTTCAAATCAGCCTCATGGTGGCGCTATAACAGGCCGATCTGTGTATGCGCACTCCCTAGAGGCCAAAGAAAAACCTTTGCCCTGCATTTTTCACATCTGCCTTTTATGGTGCAGACAGGTGGCAGACTTACGTAAAACAGTTTTTCTTATAATACTCCTTCAGATTTTATCCAAACATCATGCAAATCGGTACACATAAGATATCTTATCTCTTATCTCTAAGATCTGTTATCTGAGGCGCACTTTTTCTAGTTACTGTGTGAATTCCTATCATTTATTTTGTCCTGCATTATGCAAGGCCCAGGAGCCCCAACGAACCAGGCCCAGGAGCCCCAACGAACCAGGCCCAGGAGCCCCAACGAACCAGGCCCAGGAGCCCCAACAAACCAGGCCCAGGAGCCCCAACGAACCAGGCCCAGGAGCCCCAACAAACCAGGCCCAGGAGCCCCAACAAACCAGGCCCAGGAGCGGAGGAGCCCCGAGGAACCAGGCCCGCAAGTGTGGCCAGCGGTGAAAGCAAACAGAGTGTAGGAGTCAGTGGACACTCTGACACTTTGACTCGGAGCTTCCAAGCGCAGCGCTGGGATGGGAGGGCAAGGGGGGGCGAGAAGGAGCCCAGTGCAAAGTACCCTGGGCTGCTACGGTTTTCATTTCCCAAACCTTCATAATTAAACGTTTTTCTATTTGAACAAGCGGCCGGGGGTTGGTAGGTGGGGGGGCATGGGTGGGGGGGTGGGGGGGGGGGGGTACGACTCCTCCGCTTGTGTTTTTCCATCGGCCGTCCGTGTTTACAGAGCCAAATATTGGAAACTTTGATACCGAATCCCCCCTGGACCCCCCCCGGTGCATGTTAACTTTGGCAGCGGTGGCAGGATTGTGAGGATGCTTGTGCCGCTGCTGCTGCGCCTCTTCTGTCCAACCAGAGCCACCCACCATCTTCCTCTCAGGTCGTAGAGTTCCCTCCCTCTCCTCCCTCCACGCACTGCTGGAGGACAAAAGTACTCCAACCACAGTACTTGAGTCAGAGTATAGATACTCCTGGTCAAAGAACTAGTTGCTCAGTCAAATTTGTACTTGTAGTTACAGTGCTGGAGCAACGCTGCCTAAAAAAAAAAAGAGTCATATTTTGACTTTTTGGGACAATTTTGACCAAACGCCAACATGTGACGTGAAAGGGGGGGCAAAAAAGTCACAGTATGACTTTCGGGGATTATATGATTTACGATTCTGTGCCTATCGTGACAACTTGGAAGGTGCTGAGTCGGCTCAAAGTTGACTTCGCAACGCTCAGCACGGCGACTCGCTCGCTGGTGCCTCCAGCATGTGGCTCAAGTCCGCTTGGGACGGTGCGCCTCCGATGTTTTAATCGCCTTATGGTCGGATCGTCAAAAACGCTGAGAACTGGACTTCCGCGTTGCTGTAATGCGGATGTCCCGAAAAGTCGACATGTGCCTTTTTTCCCTCCCGTTTGGTCACAAAGTCACAATATGCCTTTTGAGTGAGACAGTGTTGACTGGAGCGCTTGCTTTTAAAAAAGTTAATGTACAATTGACTTTTCAACATATCAATATATTGCTGTATACAAAGATTGACATTCTCTCCCCCCCAAAAAACTGATATTTTAAAAACTAAACTAAAATAATGGTGAAATGGATGATCTACAAACTCACAGGCTTTTCACAACATTTGAAACATGAATCAATAGTAGAATATCTGTCTTTGAAATGCAGTGGCGTAAAAGTCCTAAGTCTCCCAAAAAACTACAAATACTCAAGTATAAGGAAGAGATACTCTGAGAGTTCCCTGCACGACAGCTCTCCTCTGAGCGAGGATGAGGAGGTGGTGGGAGGGAGGGAGGGATGGAGGGAGAGAGAGCTGAGGACAGGAGAGACATTGTGGAGCGTCTGGTTCTCGGGGTGAAAACCTCCTCATCTCCAGTGTCTCCCAGGTTTTCAATATAAACATTTCAACTGGGACACTTATTATTATTATTATTCTTTTTTTTTTCTTTCACTCTCGGAGGGGCCTATCTGCTCTCTCTGCACTCACACACGCGCACACACACTCACACACACACACGCATTCCTCTTTTCCTATTATAATTCGTACTGGGGCTGGGCGATACGACTTCAAATCGATATCGATTACGATTAAAAACAATACCGTATATATATATAGTGAAATGGCAGATCTACAAGCTCACAGGCCTTGCATTGTCCTCTCTATGCGCCAGTGGACCTGACCCAGTGGAGGACCAGTAGAGTCAGCAAACAACACAGCAGAGCAAATAAGCCACACGCACTGTTTGTGTTCAAACTGCTCCTTTTCTGTGTGTGTGTTTATATTACTATGCATGTGAGGACCCAAGAACCTCGGAACCAAGAGGGAGCAGTGAAGCAAAAATGGACATGGTGGCTGATCAGAGGTACTGCAGCTTATTACGGCTGGGGGTCAGACCAAGGGCCCAGCTTGAGAGTTGTGCATCGAGTCTAATAAGGAAGTGAGTTCAAGTGACAGTTCATATGAATGGCTTGTAGTTTCGCTGTTTTACCCCTGCTGGTGTCAGAAAGATGATTTTTTCAATGCAGGCGGATGGGTTTTTGATGAACTTTAGACTTCATTTTCTTACCTTAATAAGCATTGTCATAAATACTCTATGCTTCCAGTCACTAGTTTAAAGTCTTCTTTCAATCATCATGATATGCGTTTTGCTAAATTATGGTCCCATTTATTTTAAAATTGACGATAAAGTACCTTATGCTCTAGGAGGGGCGGGATGATTTGATTGACAAGCCATACACAACCAATAGCATTCATCCCCCGCCCCCGCTCTTGATTGACAAGCAACCCAACCAATAGCATTCATTTAGAGATTGATTTCCGGTTCTTATTGCCGGTTGCTTTTTTGTATATATGAAAGATGGCGGATTTCAAATAGGTGAAAAATCGGCTTCATTTACTGTCTGTAGAAACCAGAGGTGTGGCTTTGTCCATCTTTTATACAGTCTATGGGCCAGACACATGAACGAGCGAAAACGGTTTCGACCAATGGGCTCGACTCACCAGCTTGCGCACGAGTTTGCGCACGTGGCTGCGCAAGGAGGCGACACTACTGCGCATGCGAGAGGATGCGCAGAGCGACGCAAAACACGTCACTTAGGCCCCAAATAGACCATCACATTTCCCATACTGGAAGAAGGGGTGAAAAGGGAGTACATTTTGATACCAATACTTTTGTACTTTTACTCAAGTAAAATGTTGAATTCCGCACTATTTATTACTTGAAACAGAATATTTCTAAATTGCAGTATTGATACTTTTACTTAACTCTTTTTCCACCACTGCTTGTACATCAAGGTGCCTCACGCTACAGAAACAGGAGGATAGGCTCCTAGCGGTAAGGTGGGGGCCACATGGCTTGGCATGGGCATGGCTTTACTCACTCACTAATCTCTCCTCTCTCTCTCTCTCTCTCTCTGTGTGTCATCATCAGTGTCTATAACACAGTCAGGGAGAGAGTGTTGCAGTAACACAGTGACATCAAAGCCTCGCCCCACGGGGTCAGACCAAACAGAGACCTCCCGCCTCCTCTTCCTGTTTGTCAGCCTACCAGCGGCGTCTACTGTCAACATAACATCACCATCATCATCATCATCATCATCGGTGCATAATCACCAGAACAATAATATTTCTGTGTGCCTGCCCAGAGCAACAGAGCAGTCAATAGAAAGAAGGAGGAGGGTTTCTTTATGGTGACATCAACGGACCAGCATGTCTACCACCTCACACTGGTAGAAGAAATACACACACACACACACACACACACGCGCAGTGGTGGAAAGTAACTAAGTACTCAAGTACTGTACTTAGTTACTGTACAAAATTTGAGGTATGTTTTACTTTACTGCATGGAGTATTTCCAATTTTCAGTACTTTTACTTCTACTCCACTACATCTCTGATGCAAATATTGTACTTTTACTCCACTACAATTATTTGAAAACTTTAGTTACTAGTTACTTTGCAGATATAAATTATTATATTATAAAACCTACATGAACCACTTTAGCCCTATTTTATACACAGGCTATTTGAAAATAGCAGATCTACAAGCTCACAACGCGTCGCGGCGATGCGACGCGTTGTGAGCTTGTAGATCTGCTATTTTCAAACATTTTAGTACTTTTACGTATATTTTTATGCAAATACTTTTGTACTTTTACTCAAGTAACATTTTGAACACAGGCCTTTTACTTGTAATAGATATATTTTTATATTGTGTTATTGTTATTTTACTTATGTAAAATATCTGAGTACTTCTTCCACTGCACACACGCGCGCGCGCGCACGCACGCACGCACGCACGCACGCACGCACGCACGCACGCACACACACACACACACACACACACACACACACACACACACACACACACACACACACACACACACACACACACACACACACACACACACACACACACACACACACACACACACACGCGCGCACACACACACAGAGGAATCTCCTGGCAGAGTTTAACAGAGGATCTTTATTGGCTCTCCTGCTGCAGACCCTACATGCCTCTCTATTACACACTGTACCTCTATCATACTATGAGCATCCACTTTAATAGAGAGCCAGAGAGTAAATAAATACATATACTCAAGTACTTTACAGACAGACAGACAGGCAGGCAGGCAGACAGGTTCAGTCACAGTGCAAAGATAGTGGAAGTCAATGGGGGCTCTGGTCCAACTGAGACCGTGCCCATAATATTTGGAGTCATACGTCGTATTATGTCATAGATCAGTGGTTCTCAACCTGTGGGCCGGGGACCACTAGTGGGCTGCGAGGGCATAGCAAGTGGGCCCCCCAATAATTGGCAAAAAAACACCATGATTCTCCCCTTTTTCACCCAACACGTTGCATCACAACACGTCACAATGAGCTTACAGATCTGCTATTTTGTCTACTTCTTAAAAGTATATTTACCCTCCAATTAATGGAATTTTAATTGTTTTTCTTTCATTGAATTATTTTTTTTATTGTATTCTAGACCAGTGGTACTCAAACTTTTTCATGTCAAGGACCCCCAAATCGACACTCATTAGCCCGCGGACCCCCCATTTGGAAAGATAAGCCAGGGGACCCCCATAAGAGAAGATTTTCACGGCTCTAGCAGTGATTCTCAACCATTTTAATCTCAAGGACCCCCAGTTTGACATGCATTAGGCTACGGACCCCCATTTAATGGCATTTATATCTCTGGGACCCCAATTCACATTGTAAAATCAATGTTAATTTAACTCTGAGAGTGTACAAATTGAACCAAATGGACCCTAACGGGTCCATTTGGTTCCATTTGTACACTCTCAGAGTTACAGACCCATAAGGGTCCATTTGGTTCCTGTCCATCATTCAGCTGAGGACCCCCTGGAACCCCCTCAAGTACCCCTGGGGGTCCCCGGACCCGACTTTGAGAACCAATGTTCTAGACGTCAGATCCCTGCCTATACGCACCTGTCTCTGAGCTGATCAGGTGTGCTTGCTTTTTCACGGAATTCTTTTGAGAAACATTTGAATTTGGTTTAACCTTAGAAAATGTTATCATTTTTGAAAATCTTTTGAAATAAAAATTAAAGGACGACTTCACCCATTTTCAACCTGGTTCTCACTAATGTTCACGATAAAATGGAACCATTTTTTTATACTCACTCTGTGTCTCAGATGACGGCTGTGGACACTTCACAAACCCGCCTACCAGTGATATCATCGCTCGGCAGATTTTTTTTTTCAAACAAGATTTCAAAAAGGTTATTTAGATTTGTATTAACGCGAGAACAATGGCTTTCATTATAGCATGCTAACTTCCCAGGAATAGAACGCCTGCCGTTTCTTTTAGCTCTGATTACCCATCGATCATGTGCATCCTAATCTCTCAAGAACAGATTCCGACCTGCGGTGGAATCTGTCGGAGCGGTTCGTCCTAACCAGTGCGCATTGGCTACAAGTGGGCGTGCCTTCAGATCAGGAAGTGGGCCGCGCTTTACCCAATCAAATGTAGTGGGCGGGATTCACGTGTCCATCCACCATGATCCACCCTCCCCCCCTCGAAACTAGCCGAAACTAATTTAACAATAGCGTCCTCGGAGCGGACAAAACCACGGAAAGATATTCACATTTTAAATTACTCTTTCATCATAGAAACAAGTGGGCTTATAACCAAAACCATCCATGTTCTCTGGGAGAAGTGGTGTTAGTGTTCCGTGTACAAATATTGTTAGTGGGAATGAAAACATGGTCGCACCAACCGGAAGTGATGCGCTATAGGCAGACATGAAACCGGTGTTTCCCTGCGCTCTAGTCTAACATTATACTCCTGCCAGACTCCACAGAATATCAGAAAAGCAGAGGTCGCTGTTTTTCATTTTCTGTGGGGTCTGGCTACGCGAGACTATGTGCATCCTGACATCCACATGATAGTTCTATTTTTGTTTTTGTTTTCTAGTATATTCCATTCTCCCATTGTTCTGTAATGAACAAGAACCAAACCACACAGAGTAACACTTCCAAATGAACACAGTGATTGAAATAGACAAAGTGTGAGAACTGAAGCAAAGCCATGCAAACTGCTTCCAATCATCTCTTCATCATTAAGAGGGTAAAAACGGTTTCTTCTTATGAAAAAGGATGTGGTTTCTCTTTATCCACACCCTGTGAGGCCAATGCAAGGGCCACTCATACCATGTAATTAATTTCTTTGTTTAATCATCTTTTGATATTGTTATTTATGTTTTTGAGCTTTTGTTTTATTAAAAACTGTTGTTGTGGTCTATGATGTTATTCTGAATGGAAAGCACTTTGGGTCAAACTTCTGTTGTTTTAAAATGTGCTATAAAAATTAAAGGTAACTTGACTCAAGTAAAAGAACCTCAAACGTGTACAGTACTTGGTGGTTTCCAAACGCAAACTAGTGAAAATAGCCGATCTACAAGCTCATAACGCATCGCATTCATTTTCAAAACTTTTTTTAACACATTGAGTGTTAGAACAAGCTACTCCCGATCCCGACAACCTTTGCTGTGTGTCACCCCCCATCTCTCTCCCCATTTCCTGTCAGTCGGGCGCTCTAACGAAACTTTGGGATCATCCAAGGAGTCTCTAAGAAGGAGAGGCCGGATGTGGATCCATGTCAAAAATCCTTCCGGTCGTGCGCTCCAATGTTAACTCCTTGACTAAAAGCTCAATATCTCCTATTTCTTTTTAACGTGGTGGAAACGAGCCGTTTTCGATCGGCGATCACTCTGCAATGGAGGATCGCGTTAGAAATATTATTGTTCCAGGCGTTAGTCGGGACCCTCCGCCGTCTCGCACGCACGCTTTGTTTACATGCGCGTCCTCGTCCGGGGCTTCTACAGCACGAAACATATCAACGTTAAGTGGATGGAAGATATGCTGGCACTAGATGTACCCTATTTTAATAAACCTCTGCCACACGATGTGTTAAAAATGGAAATTCTTTGATTCTTTCTATTGAAAAATGTTTGGATTTGTTTTTATTTTAGACATTTTTGAAAATCTTTAGAAATAAAAAATAATTAAAATAACATGTAAGACACTAAAAATAAAGGGATATTTAGCCGCGACCCATAAAAATGGAACCGCGAGCGACCCAAGGATGGGTCCCGGCCCACTGTTTGGGAAACAGTACAGTACTTGATGCTGTTCCTGTGCACTCTGTGCTCCGCTGCCTTTTACAGACTCCCCAGGCTCATGAAGTACACACAGCAACATGTGGAAGTCCTTTTATGTGATGCGTGGGATTCATTAATAGCACAATGTGGGCTTAAACTGGCATGTACGTTCACACACGCAAAAACAGAGCATAGAGCCCATAGACAAACCACTATATATACCATATGATCCACTACTGTTTGGTAGTGTAATATATCATCTCATATTATGTCCAAAACTTCACTTTTCAGGATAACATTTCAAAAGCATCAAAAGTAGCAGATCTACAAGCTCGAAACGCGTCGCTTCGCGACGCGTTTCGAGCTTGTAGATCTGCTACTTTTGGTGCTTTATAGTGTGACGCTGTACTATGGTCAAGTTAATTTACGAAAAAAGTAAAACACATTAAAGGTAGGGTAAGTGATTTTCTTTGGTTAGAATAAGTGTTAAATAGCTCTATATTCTGATAGTACTCATTGCTATAGAGTGTTTGTTCAGTAAAAGGAGTCTCCTTGTCTCTCCAGCTCTTTATAAAACAGAAAATGCATTTTCCTTTCAGTTTCAGTTTCATTTCCAATTTGATCAAATAAGGACAGAGAACTCAATCAGGATATAGATTAAACAAGTGAAATAGGAAGTGATGACAGTAAGAAGTGAGCAGACAAAATTGGAACTGAAACACTATAAAAAAATGAAGCTTAAAAATGGGTACTTTCTCCTGATTGGCTGAGATTTTGACACCTACCGGAAAATGTATTATCTGTTTATTAAAGAGCTGGAGAGACGGGGAGACTCCTGTTACTGAACAAACACTCTATAGCAATGAGTACTATCAGAATATAGTGCTTTAACCTTTTAACAAAATACTTTTTGTTTACGTAGATTTTGAAACACGATACTTTTGTACTTTTACTCAGGTAAATGTTTTATTGTGGACTTTTACTTGTATGGACACGGTCACACCGCACTCTTATTTTACCTCTGGGGCGGAATCTGCCAATGCTTTGTCAATGCAAATGCGTGGATTCATGGTCTTGCGATGTTCTGACCATGAATCCACGCCTTTGCATTGACAAAGCACTGGCAGATTCTGCCCCAGAGGTAATATAAAAGTGCGGTGTGGCCGTGCCCTTACAGAGTATTTCTACATTGATACTTTTACTTAAGTAAAAAATGTGACTACTTTTTCCACCACTGCTGGTCACACAGTCCCTCATAGATGTGGTTTTATTTGAAAGCAGCCCTGACAAGCAGAGTGACGTAGACGGAGAAATTCTGTTCCTTCATTACAATGAATTATCTCTGCTCTTTATTCCCACTGGCTTTTTTTGGACTCGACGTACAAGGGAACAAACACAATGGCATCCAGAGGGCAACTGAGTACATTTACTCAAGTACTGTACTTGAGTATTTTCCATTTTGTTATACTTTATACTTCCATTCCAGTACATCTCAGAGGAAAATATTGCCGTTTACTGCACTACAATTGTCTGACATTGACAGCTTCCGTTGGTAATAACATTTAGATTAGTAATTCAAAACATGCATTAACTTAAACCGGCACCCAACTTTTTTTTGTATGAATAAAATGTAATTTAGTATGTTAATATAATATAACTTATACAATGTGTATGGTAGAGTATGTTAATACAATATAACTTATACAATCTGTATGGTAGAGTATGTTCATACAATATAACTTATACAATATGTATGGTAGAGTATGTTAATACAATACAACTTAAATAATTGGGGTGGTTGTATTGGGTCTCCCTGCTCTTCTATTGAGACATTTAGATCGTGTCAAAGGTCATGTCTAACCTAGACACAGGATCTGACACGAATTCTGACCTGATGGTCAAGATTCAATTTATCCCCTGAGCAAGCAGGCAGGCTCTATTAGCTCAATAGTAAAAATCTCAGCACTTGCGCTGGAAACTGGGTTCAGTTATTAAAAAATATCCGATCTACAAGCTCAGCGTTGTGAGCTTGTAGATCGGCTATTTTCAAAAAAAGTTTGTCAATTTTCAAAAAATGTCAATACTTTTTGTTTTACTTTGGTACTGTAAGTATATTCTGATGACTTGTACTCAAGTCAAGTTTCAAATACCGGCCTTTAACTTGTATCAGAGTATATTTATATTGGGGTACTGCGAGCTTAGATCAGGCCCAATAAACCTCCCTGTGGTTGTCTGCCCTCCCGGGGGACCAGCTGGCCATTAGTAGCGCGGACCCCCCCCCCCCCCCCCCCCGCGGCCCCCTTGCCGCGTTCCCACACCCCTCCCCCCCCCCACCCCCCCTCGGCTGGGCGCTATGCCAGCTGGAACGCGGCGATGCCAACCCAACCCCCGGCCCGCGCCAGTCAAACTGCCGTGATGGAGGTGAACCAAAGCCTCAGGGAATCAGCCAACCTCAGAGGAAAGAAATAATGGGAGCGGGGAAAAAAAGAACCCTGATGTGGTTATTATTATTATATTAGAATCAGCTTTGTGTGAACCGCTAAACTCTGACTGTGATGGAGAGAAGTATAAACGTACCAACACCGCAACGTGAAAACACTCTGGTGTGAGAAAAAAGGCCTGTATTGAAACTTAACTTGAGTACCACAGTTCTTATTGATCGTATTCCTTAGTCTTAGCCTTTCTTAGTGTTTTTTCCCCACTAAAGTTGTTTTTCTTTCCCCACATGTATAGCTTCTTTGGGTACTTTGAAAAGTGCTCTATACATTTGAGATATTATTATTACTATTATAATAATTATTATTATTGTCTCCGCCAGGAGACATTGTTTTCACTTTCCACATGTCAAGCTAACATTGGTCAAGCCTCACGTGACACGTGACAATACGGTGAAATAGTGTGATCTGATTGGCTAGTGACGTATAGCGGCCTATAAATACATGTGTCACTTTGAAAGAGTCTTAGCCTCTTTCAAAGTGAGGTAAGACAGGAATAATCACACTTACACAGACAGGACAGATAGGACACTTACATAGGACACTTACATAGACAGGATGGATAGGACACTTATACAGACAGGACGGATAGGACACTTATACATACAGGACGGATAGGACACTTATACAGACAGGACGGATAGGACACTTATACAGACAGGACGGATAGGACACTTATACAGACAGGACGGATAGGACACTTATACAGACAGGACGGATAGGACACTTATACAGACAGGACGGATAGGACACTTATACAGACGGATAGGACACTTGTGTCATGTTACTATGACACAGTAACATGTTCTATTTGTTGTTAGAATTAGAACATAAGAAGTAGAACATTCCCAACATTCCCAAGTCTGCTGGCGGAGACTTGTGCTCCGAGGAGCACTTTTTCTAGTTATTATTAAAAGCACCTGTTTTTGAACCACAGAGGGCCTTCAAATTATTACGTCACTTCTAAAAGTCTTGAACGGTGTAGCCCTCTTTTTTATACCTTTTGCTTTGCGTTGTGGTTTGGGCGGGATACTGAGAGGACACTGTAACCTTGTGTTTTAACTTTTTTTCATCTGCATAGTGCACTACGTCCAGGCTAGTTGTAGGTGTATGTTTACTATCGTTTACTGTTGTCCTTTATTGATGGTGCGTTGTTGCTATTTCTCCCCTTTGCATTGCTGTATCAGACGGTACTTGTATTATTACTCTATTATCTGTAACTCTCTCTCTAACTGCCGTGACATCTGTCTGTCTGTCTAAAATTGTACTTTGTTACTCTCCACCACTGAACTCTGGCTGGCCCGAGACTCAGTGATGTAGGCACCATGCCACGCACTCTCTCTCTCTCTGTATCTCTGTATGTCTCTCTCCCTCTCTCTCTCTAGTGTGTTTGTACAGGGAGGAGAGCAGACAGACAGACAGACAGACAGACAGACAGACAGACAGACGTCTGTGATCTTTCCACAAGGTGGATGAGAGGAGGAGGAGGAACATCCCCACCTGCACCCCCCACCGCCCACCCCCCGCCGCCCCAATAGAAACCAGAGTGGAGCTGTAACATTATGCAACCGTTCTGTTATCATTTTGTCATCATCATCATCTTCATCATCATCACAGTGCTCATTACTCTGTCATCTAGGCTGTTTAGCAAAACGTAGCCTGGCTCTCTCTCTCTGTGTGTGTGTGTGTGTGTGTGTGTGTGTGTGTGTGTGTGTGTGTGTGTGTGTGTGTGTGTGTGTGTGTGTGTGTGTGTGTGTGTGTGTGTGTGCCTGTAGGAGTTTGCTGCAGTTTTAGGATTAATTGACAGATGAAAGATGTCCATTATATATATATCTTGTCATCCCATTCGCTGTAATCCACCAGGTTCTCAACATCAGGTCCGGGTACCAACCCGAGGGGCCAAACGGACCCTTACAGGGTCTGTAACTCTGAGTGTACAAATGGAACCACATTTTTTAAACTATTTTCGGAAATGTATAGCAGATCTACAAGCTCAAAACACGTTGCATTGTGAGCTTGTAGATCGGTTTGTACCAGAGTTGTTCTACCAACGTTACATTTCGACTGTTGAGGTGGAAACCTCATACTATGTCCAAAGATGTTACTTTTAAGGATTCAAAATCAGAATCAGCAAAAGATCTACAAGCTGGAAACGTGTCACTTCGTGCCACGTTTCGAGCTTGTTTTTGATACTTTTGTGTGACATGAAAAAACACAAAAAGCTAGAATATGGAGATAAGAGGTTTCTACCAAACAGAAATGATTTGTAAACTCTCAGAGCTAAGAGTTAAATTAGGATGCTTCACCCACAGAATGACTTATTTTCTATCAGTTACTACTCACCCCATGAAGCATTACATTCGTTGAGATTTTTTTGTTTTTGTCACATTCCTAAGCCAATAATTTGTTGACCGGCGGAAAAGATGCTAATGTATCCGGTAGGAGACTCAAAAGAGTCTCTTTGTGTCTCCTATACCGGATACACACACGGTCATCAAATTATTGGCTTAGGAATGAGACAAAAACAAAAAAATATCAATGAATTCAAGGCTTCATGGGGTGAGTAATTGATAGAAAATAAGTCATTTTTTTGGGTGAACTACTCCTTTAAGAGTCTGTAACTCTGGTGGTCTGACTGGTCTCTGGTGGTCCCTACAGCCCCAACGTAGAGAAACAGTAATCTAGGCTGTTTATGTGTGTGTGTGTGTGTGTGTGTGTGTGTGTGTGTGTGTGTGTGTGTGTGTGTGTGTGTGTGTGTGTGTGTGTGTGTGTGTGTGTGTGTGTGTGTGTGCGTGCGCGCGTGTGTGCGCGCGTGTGTGCGCGCGCGTGTGTGTGTGTGTGTGTGTGTGTGTCCGTGTGCAAGCGATGAAACATGTCCATTATATATCTTGTCATCCCGTCGGTGTAATCAGCTCCATGTGGTAATACTGTTGATGTAAGCGTGCGCTCACTGTGGATGACGTCAGCAAAGACTGCAGAAAGATGTTTCCAGACAGTCCACCATCCACCTGCTGAAAACCATTCCACTTCCAGACAGATCTGAGGTGGTATATAGCCTGGCACGCAATAAACCCCCTAAACTTAGCCTGCATTTCACAAGAACCCTTCCTGCCAACTTCTGCCTCCATTGATGCTAACAACGATTAACCAAGAAATGGCTACCATACGCTCACAGTACAGCAGGAAAAGGGAACTGGAACTGGATGGTGTACAAAAGAATGCTACTAATGGCAATAGGTGTCATGTCACGTGGGAAGACCACATCAGCAGTGTTCATTTTGCAAATTTTGATTAAAGTTTAGCCATCAGTCTTTTGAATAAAATGAGTCATCATAGCTTGCCATGCAAGTTTCTTTTCCATAGAACAGAAAGCAGAAAGACTAAGAAATCATGAATTGCATGTATATTAAAAAATGAGATTTCCACAGCTGCAATGCATTTAAATAGTTGGTTGAAATGGGTTGATTTAGACTAATAAAGTTTTTCTTTCCATCTCAGCTTTGATTAATATTTGTAGTATTCTTTTTCAATTCACCGCATCATAGTCACACAAAGCTTGTAACTCCATTCAACTAAAGCCCACTCCCCTCGACTAAGCTGCGTTTCCATCATAGGACTTACTGGGTCAGTAGGAATGTCAGTTGACGTGTTAAGTTAGTAAACAGAAGAGCATGTTTTGTGTGCAGTGCTGGGGTCTACTGCCCCCCCCCCCCCCCCCCCCCACACCCACACAGTGCTGGGGTCTACTGCCCCCCCCCCCCCCCCCCCCCCCACACCCACACAGTGCTGGGGTCTACTGCCCCCACGCTGAGGTGTGACTCCATACATCAACACAAATCTGTGTGTGGAAACCATGCAGAGGCTTGTTACACAACTGCTGCAAATCAGGGGGCAACAGAAACAAGACCAATCAAAGATCAATGAAAAGTCACAATTATACTGCAAAGCATATATAAGAGAGAGAGAGAGAGAGAGAGAGAGAGAGAGGGGGTGCGTGCGTGCGTGCGTGCGTGCGTGCGTGCGTGCGTGGAAAGAAAGAGAGAGAGAGATGGGGGGAGGGAGGGAGGGAGGGATGGATGAATAGTCCTACATAGACATGTTTATCCACCAAGCCAGTCATGAACCGATACAGCCACCCTGTCACAGCAACACCACAGACACCCGTCTTCAATTGAAAATGGACATTTGGAACTGATGGCTGTTATGGCACAGCTCAAAACCTCTAGCTTGAACTTAAAAGGAAAATAGCAAACTCACATACAGGATAATTGAAGTGACCAAGAGACAGACACACACACACACACACACACACACACACACACACACACACACAGTTCTAAATGTCATATCGCCCATCCCTAATTGGGCCCCAATATGACAGCATCAGTACACCAGCTTGAATCACATCAGTAACCATCCACACAGCATACAACACAAGCAGCAGCGAAAACAAAAGGTTCCTACCTTGAGACGTCTTCTACTTGACAGTTGATGAAGTGATGGAGGCCAGGGTCAAGCTTTGGAGCCCACGGATAGAGATCTCGGTCTCAGATGACCCCTCCAGCGGTGTCTCCAGTCATCTCCATCCTCCATACATCTGGCTATAGCTGGCCAGAACTTTCCTCCTCGCTGCTGGGAGCTCCTCAATGTCAACCGCACCGACCGGCTGGCTGCCATCTTCTCACTGTATTATTTAAATGTCATTTATTATTACATTTTTTTTAATTGTATTACATTTTTACATTTCCCCCCAAAAAATATTAAAAATAAATGAAAAAAGTATTGAAAAAACACAGTAAGAAATATCCCTTTACACACACTCACTCTCTCTCACACACACTCTTAACCACAGTTGAAATACACACATTATCTTCATGTGCTTTAGGAATAGTTCACCCCAAAATAATCTTATTTTCTATCAAATAAACACCACATGAAGCCTTGAATTATTTTTTTTGTCGCATTCCTGAACCAATGATTTGATGACCGGGTCATCGGTCAATAGGAGACTCAATGGAGACTCTCTTTGAGTCTCCCACCGGACACTCAGCCGGTCATCACATTATTGTCTGAGGAATGTGACAGAAACGAAAACATCTCCATGAATTCATGGCTTCATGGGGTGTGTCATTGATAGAAAATATGTTGTTGTTTTTTTTTTGGGGGGGGGGGGGGTGGATGAACTACTCCTTTAACATCACAGCACAGTGCTTTATCCCAGTGGTTCTCAAACTTTTTCATGTCAAGGACCCCCAAATTGACACTTATTAGCCCGCAGACCCCCATTTCAAAAGATATGCCAGGGACCCCCATAAGAGGAGATTTTTTTTACGGCTCTAGCAGTGATTCTCAACCTTTTAAATTTCAAGGACCCCCAGTTTGACATGTATTAGGGCTACAGACCCCCATTTAATGGCATTTCTATCACTTGGACCACAATTTATATTGTAAAATCTATGTCAATTTAACTCTGAGTGTACAAATGGAACCAAATGGACCCGTTAGGGTCCATTGGTTCCATTTGTACACTCTCAGAGTTACAGACCAATAAGGGTCCATTTGGTGCCTAATCTATCATTTAGCTGGGGACCCCCTGGAACTCCCTCAAGGACCCCTGGGGGTCGCCGGACCCCTCTTTGAGAACCAATGATGTAGCCTACATGTTAATACTTAGCATAGGTAGCTAAGCTTAGCTAACTCACCTGTTTGGAGAGGAATTAACACAGTTGTAAATAAACCGCCAAAGCTCTTTATTATCATGACGGTTAATAAACTGTCTCACATCATGTGTGACTCAGCAGTTTTCTCTTCCTAACAAACACAGACAGCTCTACTGTACTGTCATGAGGTCTAACGTTACATTAGATGTTGTTTATTTGTATATATTTCACTACCAAACAAACATTAGGAGCTCCTGTCCGTCTGTCTGTCTGTAGCGGGTGTGTGTCAGTGTGTGTGTGTGTGTGTGTGTGTGTGTGTGTGGGGGGGGGGGGGGGGGCGGGGCTACCGGAGGGTTTTAAAGAGCCCGCCTGAAGCCAGCTTTAGGGGGAGTGTCTACCAAGTCAATGGCAACAGTATCTCATCTGACATTAAGTTAGATAGCTGTAACTTTGTTTCAACAGGATATATGTACTGCAAAATAATAATAATACATTATTTATTTAATTATTTATTTACTGGCACATCGTCACCTTGCTAAACGAATGTCATTTTTTTTAAAGTTTTTCAGGAAAAATAAAAAAACGGATCCAAAACAAAACCATATGATATTTCTTAATCATTTCAGCCAAAATGTTTATAAAGAAAAATATGACTATTAAAATAGAAATAACACTGTCTGTCAGTTATGTAACATAAGAGATTTAAATAGGTTTAAATAGGATTAAATCTGACTAGCCAAAAAGAAATTAAAATAATGGCCTAAATCAGTAAATAATTTGGCCTAAGTCACAAAACCATGTGACTTAGGCCCCCAAAAAAATCCTATTTTGTCCTAAGTCACACTAGGGAGTTATAGGCCATTATACTAAAAGGGGAGTGAACAGCATGATCCTTTTCAATTAGGAGATGGGCAATTTTACCAAAGGTGGCCAGTGTCATGAGGAGCTGACTTAGGCAAACATATCATTTTCCTCAAAAAATGACTTAGGCCATCAGTTTAGCAAGGTGACGACATGTCAGTGTTCTATTACTCTTCTTCCAGTGAAAAAGTACATCAATGGTATGACATGACTTCAACCTAGGTACAGTCAACTGTACCTAGCGTCTATAAGTATATCATGCACAGTATACATACATTGCTGCTATGCTCAGGCACCTTAGTTTGTCTCTTATCTCAGGTACTTGTAATATGTAGATAACTTGTTTTTGGCCTTCTATTGTTCTCTTGTTGATCTCCTTCCCACTTGCCCCCTACCCCTCTTCTTCTTCTCTCTCCCCACTCTTCTTTCTACGGAATCTAACGTTGCGATGGGAGTGATGTACAAAAACGAATTTCACCCACTTTTTTACCTTGTAAACCTGTGATGTGACGATAAACCTGATTCTGATTCTGATTATTTCATACTCATGGTCAGATTATGAGATACCCCGCTGGGGCACTGTTGTATCATGTAGTAGTATATAAGAAAATACATTCATTAATCCTGTTTCAGGATTCACAATACATCCACCCCTATATGCTCCAGTACAGAAATATATCTGCATCTTAAAGTATATACTGTACTCAAATTATAACATTTTCTACAATTATTCAGAGTCACAACGAGTAAAAATGGAAATGATGGTCATGGTACGATTTTGATGTCATGGTATGATAGTGATGTCATTACACAGGGATTGGGGGGGTCTATTTGTTAGTGTTCTGTCCTGTGTTGTAAATGAAGAACGAGTGAAGACAGACAGACAGGGTGATGGAAGATGGACACACACACACACACACACACACACACACACACACACACACACACACACACACACACACACACACACACACACACACACACACACACCTGCTCTGATGTCATGTCATGTTATGCGTGCTGTAGAGGTCAGCATCACTGCTGCCAGTGTGTACAGATATGCATGGGAATTGTGTGAGGATGCATGCAGCCAGATTTCCCCAACACATGCATGCACACCAGACACATTGTGACCGGTATGAAGACACGTAAGGAGGGTTTCCTGCCTGCCTGTCACACAACCACAGTAGCCTAAGAGTGTAGGCTAATTGAGAAGTTTGTGAACATTCAGGTAGATCAGAGGATCACACTTCTTGATTTCCTGGGAGCTTGGCCTGGGAGTAGAGTGCTTTCTTTCTTCCTTTGATGTCTGTTCCTGTCCAATCTCTAGTGATGGCACAATCTATCAGCCCAGCCCTCGGCTGAAGACAATTAATGTAGATGCTGGGATTCCTCCCAGGGTTGAAACTTAGCATAAAATAAAAACTGAATCTGAGGTCAGGGGGTGGCCATTGCCATCCCCTGGGACTGGTGCTGCTTTAAAATTGATTCCATTATCAACTGTCTGTGACAATCTACTTCTGTCACCCTTGGATTGCAGTGGTTTATCTAATTCCCTGTAAGTAGCCTTATTGGGCCTTACAGGCCACCATATAACCTCTCTCTACATTAACAGCAGTTCTTCAACATTGAACCAACAGGTGTAATGAGAGAAGTACTGTAATAAACAAACAACATTAACTATCTGTGGATGGAGGATCACACGGATCTCTATAGTCTATACCTTTCACTTTCAATCACTTCCATTGGGCTGGCCCGCATGGCGGCCGGCCGGCGCACCACTTAGAATAGTTTGTGTGTACGTGTGCTCTGACCACTGGGGAGGGAGAGAGAGACCACTGGGGAGAGAGAGAGAGAGAGAGAGAGAGAAGGAGCTTGGCTGGCTGCCTCTCCAAGTGCAATGAAACGCTTGAACACCATGGTTATTGTGCAATTGTTCAGTTTGGCCTCAGTTTTTATAGCAGCATCAACCATACATTCTTCTGATTGTTTTCTTGTGTGAACGTACTTGGTCTGGAAACCTCATATGTCCAAAAAAAAACCTGTTACTTTTCACGATTCAAATCCGAAAGCATCGTGCCGCGTTTCGAGCTTGCGGATCTGCTACTTTTGATGTTTTTGTGTGGCACTGTAGTATGATCAAGTAGGGCAGTGGTTAAATTTCAACCCTTTTCATATCAAGGTCCATTATTTATTTGGCATTTGAGCCACGGAACCACCGTTTGATGAGATTTAGACTCACAGAACCAAGGCTTAGAAATCTTTGTTGTCGTTGGATACGATTATGTCCACAATTCCATCCATGCTGTATTGATGTTGGTACCAATAGGAGAGATAACAATTCTTTAATTAGGTGATGCAGATGTTTAACAATAATGTAACTCTTGAGAGCGTAAAATGAAACCAAATGGACCCGTACGGGTCCATTTGGTTTCATTTTACGCTCTCAAGAGCAGGGGTCTTCAACAGGGGGTCCGGGACCCCTAGGGGGTTCTCAGAGTTACTACAGGGGGTCCGCCAAATCTTTGTGTGATATGATTTTTTTGTTTTACCTTAACCATTTGAACCCTACCATCCCTTTTTTCTGAGGAGAACTTTAACCAAAAATAGCAGATCTACAAGCTCACAACGGCTTGCGCTGAGAGGCCTTGTGAGCTTGTAGATCAGATATTTTTGGCAAAGAGGTATTGTAGAGGGGAAAAAAGAGCAGACCAAGTAAACAAAAAAAGTTTTATCAAAAACACAATTTTATACAATATAGAGGGGGTCCCTGCTTCATCTCTCTCTCAGCTAGGGGGTCCTTGGCCTGAAAACGTTGAAGACCCCTGCTCAAGAGTTAAAGATCTATAAGGGTCCATTTGGTTACCAACTCTCCATCATTTAGCTGGGGACCACCTGGAACCCCCTCAAGGACCACTGGTGGCCCCCGGACCACTGGTTGAGAACCACTGAAGTAGGGGAGTTTATTTACGATAAAACATAAAAAGTATAAACTATGGAGATAAGAGGTTTCTGCCTGACGACAGCACCGATTATTTTATTCATGTATGTTTTTTTGTAATGGGCAGCCGCAACACGCTGCCAACAGATTCAGAAAGGCTTTTCCACGGCAGCGCGTGGATTACTTGACAGACGGGGGCCAAACACATCACATTAAGGCTTTGATATTCACGTTTTGATTGCAACCGCCTGCATCACAGGTGAGTGGATGTAAAAATACAATTATTATAATATAATTCTTCTTTACAGTTTTGTCCAACTCTGCAGATTATACAATTGGCCCAACATACAGTGTTTTTTTATCATGCAACTACTTTATTTTGAATATATTGAAGCTGCAATGTTGAAACCACTTGAAACCCAGCATCCCTATATTCTGTGGGATGTACAAGGTCACAAGGTTCAAATGCGACCCGGTACACATTTGGCACACTGAACAGACAGACACACAGACCCTCTTCTAGACCTAGTGGTTCCCAAACATTATATCTCGAGAGGAGAACATTTGCTGTCTCCCTCCTCGCGACCTGTTATAGCTTAACGTAACACGTCTTTTTTTTTTTTTTACCCTTTTTCTCCCCAATTTAGTTGTTATGCCGATTAATTCCTCCCCACACACAATGCTGTGTTGTCACTGCTGTCGTATCCTACTGACTCACCTGCCAGTGAGGAGCCCCCACCAGGAGGACGTAGAGCCTCCGTCCTACTCCTCCCACCCAACACTCCCCACTGACAGGTGCCGCCCCCAGCCCGCAGGAGTACAGTACGTGCAATGACCGATATCACCCTCCCCGCACGGCTTCCCTCTCCTGAACACGGGCCAAAGACGCTCGACAAAGCCGGGTGCACCGCGGTGGATTTGAACCCACAACCTCCGTGTGGACAGGTACTTTACCACTGCGCCACCCGAGCGCCCTAACGTGGCACGTTCTTAGATTTTTGGACATTCATGAAATTCTCTTTCATGAGTGTTTAAACGATGTCTTTTTTAATTTCTGAAAAATGAAAGGGATATTTACTTGTGAGCCCCAAACATGGGTCCCGACCCAGTGTTTGGGAAACACTGTTCCAGACCGCTGGAACAATGAAATACCATAAAAATGTGTTGCTAACACTGAACAGTCTTCAATGCTGTAGTTGTAGTACTGTAAAGTTGGCAGTGATGTGATCGGGGCAAAAATGTGTGAATGTGAAAACTACAGTCTGTCAGTGTACTGTATGTGACAGTGTGTCTGTTCACTGTGTTTATGGCACAATAATGATGTGTGTCCTTCATAAAATATGAATGTGTTGATGTTTATGGCAGACATAGAACATAGTGTGGGCCCGGAGCCAGGCCCGGAGCTGGACAGTGAAATGCATCATGGGAAATGTATGAAAAACAAGGAGAAAGGCAGAAACAGACAAAAAGAGGAATTTCTCTCACGCACGCATGCGGCACAAACACACGCACGCACGCACGCACGCACGCACGCACGCACGCACACACGCACACACGCACACACACACACACACACACACACACACACACACACACACACACACGCACACACGCGGTCAAAGCAGATGGCCATAGAGGCCATAGTTCTGCCTGAGGTTTCCTTTAAAAAGGATGTATTTCTTTCCTTGCCTCTGTCACCAAAACGTTTGCTCACTGGGGACAGAGGTCTCTGCTCTGCAACAACTGTATAAAGTGCCTTGAGAAAACGTGTTGTGATTTGAAACTATCATAAAATGTAGTTGAATTGAATTGAACTGGCTGACGTGCACAGTCATCAAAAACATGACAGTGTGTCTTCTTTAATAACAGTGTGAACATAAACCACAACGTGAGGATCTCTCAGTTGTGTGTCCCGAGGAACATGCACATGTATTACTTACAGATGAAGTTAAATATCACAAAGAAGGGTTTGGGGTTTGGTTGTAGCCTACCGACCAGGGGCTTCATGGCTGGCACCTTCCCAAACCCCCAGAAACCCCAGAAACCCCAGCGTCGGTCTCCCTCCTCAGAAGGAGCTAATCATCACACAAACCAGAACAGATTTTTAATATAAGGCCCGGCTACTTACAGGGAATTAGACAAACCACCAACATATGCCACTGCACCCCAAAAACATGAAAACATGAAAACATCACCGCTGTGACTGACTCCTCGCCCAGGGAAGCAAGGCCACAGCCAGCTGGTGGGGGGTAGCTATAAGTACATTTACTCAAGTACTATACAGTTGTGAGTTAGATTTTTTTCTTTATACTTCTACTATATCTCAGAGGCAGGAAGTAATTGCACCTTTTTACTTCAATACAATGATTTGAAAACTTAAGTTTAAGTTATTATTTTATACTTGGGCTATTCTGAAATACCGGTCAAGCTCTCAAAGGGTCGCAGAGCTTGTAGATCTGCTAGTTTAAAAGAAAATCGGACACATTTTGAGAATTGTGGTACTTTTACGTTGGTACCGTGAGTATGTTTTGGTGCCCAATACTTTTGTACTTTTACTCAAGTCATTCTTTTTTAATACAGGCTTTTTCACTTGAAACAGAGTATTTTTATATCGAGGTATCGCTACTTTTATTTCAGTAAAATATATCCGAGTACTTCTTCTACCACAGACCACAACACAGGTCCTACACCCCCCCCCCCCCCCCCCCTCACACCCCGGGACAGTTTCCAACTATTACAACAAACCGCTCTCTCACTGTGAAACGCAATCCATTGCTAACTCGTTGAACCACTTTACATGACATCCCTGTTTTTGGATATGTCATTGTAAGTGAAAAAAACAAGAAGAATTCTAGATTAAAAAAAGTTTGAACATAGTGAAAATAGCAGATCTACAAGCTCAACACGCATTGTCAATTTGCCATGCATCAAATTGTAAACACTCCACTGACTCAACAAATTGTACTATGTAAAACATGTTAATGAATAAAATGTAATTTTGTCCAATGTGTATGGTAGAGTATGTTAATACAATATAACTTATATAATTGGGGTGGTTGTATTTTGTCTCCCTGCTCTTCTATTGAGACATCTAGATCAGTGGTTCTCAAACTTTTTCATGTCAAGGACCCCCAAAGTTACACTTATTAGCCCGCGGACCCCCATTTGAAAAGATAAGCCAGGGACCCCAATAAGAGAAGGTTTTTACGGCTCTCTAGCAGTGATTCTCAACCATTTTATTTTCAAGGACCCCCAGTTTGACATGCATTAGGGCTACGGACCCCCATTTAATTGCATTCATACCTCTGAGACCTCAATTCATATTGTAAAATCAATGTTAATTTAACTCTGAGCGTGTACAAATGGAACCAAATGGACCCGTTAGGGTCCATTTGGTTCCATTTGTACACTCTCAGAGTTACAGACTCATAAGGGTCCATTTGGTCCCTGTCCATCATTTAGCTGGGGACCCCCTGGAACCCCCTCGGGTACCCCTGGGGGTCCCCGGACCCCACTTTGAGAACCAACGATTTAGATGGTGTCAAAGGTCATGTCTCACCTAGACACACAGGATCTGACAAGACATTTAACCTAATGGTCAGGATTACATTTATCCCCTGAGCAAGCAGGCAGGCTCAATGGTGAAACATGTCAGCACTTGACCCGCGGGGAACCGGGTTCAAATCCGGGGTAGAAGAGGAAAGTTACATAGTACAGTACTACTTAGTTAATTTCCACCTCTGTCCATATGACACAATATTCTCCTGTTAAAGTGGCTCTGTGTGTCTGTGGTTTTGGTTGAGAAACAACCGCTGTTTGATTCAGAAGACTTTTGGCTTCTTCTGTTGACAAAGGCAGCAGAGCTTTGAGTCAGAGGAAGGCTCGCCCACCAGGAGGCTGTGGAAATGGGTGAGATTCGGGTCAGATGAGGCCTCTTAACTCATTTAGACCGGGAACGCATATCTGTGTCATTTTATATTTATTTGGCTATTCAGAAATAGCAGATATATTAGCTTGTAGGTCTGCTATTTTTGAAAAATCGTGAAAATGTGTGCACATCTTTGAATATATGTATTTTTTAAATCAAACATTTTTTAACTAAAATCTTTGCTTCTGGGGGTCCCTGGAACAACATATTTTGAGATGGGGGTCCGCGACCAAATACATATCCTTTTGGGGGTCCTTGACATGAAAAGGTTTAAGCACCACTGATATATAGCAACATACGTTTTTACCCAAAAAAAGATTAGGATTTAGAATACATTTGGAGAATCCCCAGAAGCAAAGATTTGAGTTGCACACATTTTCACAATTTTTCAAAAATAGCAGATCTACAAGCTCATAGCTCGGCACTCGGTGCCGCGCTATGAGCTTGTATATCTGCTATTTTTGAATAGCCCAAATAAATCAAAAAACGACACAGCTAGATGCTTTCCCGGTCTTAAAGGGTTAACACATCATTCAAAGGAGCCACTTGAGGTCTTTACAAAGAAGAACACTTTTAATGACTTGTTCTTTTCCCAGATATATAAAAGAGAGAAAAAAACAAACTCTCCCACTGTGACTTTACAGAACAGAACGCGCTGTACCCTGACGCCTGCCAGTGTCACACAGCCAAAAAAATCTTCCATTCCAATTCAAAATGACACCTTTTTAACTTTGTAATCGACCACATTTTGAATGGCGGAGTGTTTAGTCAGTCAACAACTCAACGAACACCTCTATTAAAGAGTCATGTGGGCACAGCCTTTGTTGTTGTTCGCCTCGTATTTGAACTGTTGCGTATAGTCAAACATTTGTTCTGTTTGAGCAATGATTAGCTTTGATTGTCATTGTTTGTTTTGTGTTTAGAGAGAAAAGCAAACCACCTTTTTTTTTGTAACGGAAAATTCAACTGAGCTCGAAACGTAGCCGACTATCTTTCCACAGTACGAGAGACTTGAAATTAACATGTTAGATTGTCTGTTATATATTTGTATGAAATTAAGTTTTTATTATGTATTCCGGCTTCCACTGGTTATGCACTGTTAAATCAGAAAGTGTGCTGAACTGACTTCATCATCACTGCATTTGAGCATGATGTCATTGTCACTCAACACATGTTCTCACATTTTACTCAATATTCCAACACCAGTTTTGATCATGTTGTAATAAAGCAGTGGTTGAGGTTCTCAAACTTTTCAGGCCGCGACCCCCCAACATAATCATATCTGAACTGGGGACCCCCCACCCTGATGACAAGCACTTGGAATTGTAGGAGTTGAGACATTACATTTAGTTAGACTCGGTTCAACAGATACATATTGTGAAAATAGCTGATTCACAAGCTCACTGTGATCTGTGAGCTGTGAGCTTGTAGATCTGCTATTTTCACAATATGTATTGTGAAAATTCTTAGATAATATTTGACAATTTGACCAACGTTAAGCATTTCTATTATAGTATAGTGTGTTCATTACTTTTGATGCAGAATGGTCAACAGTATTTCAGATAACCTGTTTACACTTATGCTGTACCGTATGTCGGTTTGTTTAATGTCGAGTGAGACGCTAATCCATTAAGACCGGGAACGCATTTGTGTCATTTCAAAATGTATTTAAGTCATATGGGGGGTCCCGAACCACAGGTTGAGAACCACTGTAAACAATCACATAGTACAACCTTTGCTTAAAACCGTTTGAAACCTCAAACATCTCAGGATACACATGGTAACAGTGTCCACGTGGATCTCAGACTTCATAAGAGGCCTGGGAAACTGAAGGTTCCCAGTTCGATTCCCTATAGCTCTGCCCTGGGTTAGTGTCGACGTGTCCTTGGGCAAGACACTGAACCTCTAACTGCTCCTGATGATGAGGTCGGTGCCTTGCATGGTTTCACTCTGCCATCGGTGAGTGAGTCAATGTGAACACTGTATAGGTGAATGTAAAGTACTTTGGATAAATGCACCATTACCTTCTAACATATACACTATACATCATAAATACATCCATGACATATTTATGATGTATGACTTCAAATGTGGACGAGATCTCACCGATCAGAGAGCTCTGAGGGTTTGACTTCCATTAAATATAATTATGCTTCAAGATTTCAGAAAATGCATAAAACATACGTGAAAGATTAGTGCAGGCGTGCACTTTCTATAAGTCTGCTGGCAGGACGCACAAGAATGCTTTGGCGCTCATGCTCGGTTCAGCGGTTTGCGAGATTAACTCAGGACACACAGACAGACAGACAGACAGACAGACAGACAGACACACAGGCCCTCTTAAGATAGCTCTCCACCACACCAACTTCGGTGGCGGTATAAGTGTTGGAAAGCGTCTCCTGACGAAAATCTGATGTTGAATGGGCGGTGGGTAGGCTACGCTGTCGCGTCGCAAGTTGTAGGGAAGCGTCGAAAGCCGACCGGTTCGGCTTTTGACGCTTTTCGCCGCTTCCCTACAACTTGCGACGCGTCGGATAGCATCGGGCTTGTTGTTGAAAAAGACGGCAAGCCAAGTCTGTCGGCGTCAGCTCTCAGGTGCATTCAGTAACCTTTTTTTCACACCTTCCAACCTACTGATCTCCCGACTACTACAGACTGCCACTCTGTAGTAATCTGTAGTAATCTGTAGTAGTCTGTAGTAGTCTGTAGTAATCTGTAGTAGTCTGTAGTAATCTGTAGTAATCTGTAGTAATCTGTAGTAGTCTGTAGTAATCTGTAGTAATCTGTAGTAGTCTGTAGTAATCTGTAGTAATCTGTAGTAATCTGTAGTAATCTGTAGTAATCTGTAGTAGTCTGTAGTAATCTGTAGTAATCTGTAGTAGTCTGTAGTAATCTGTAGTAATCTGTAGTAGTCTGTAGTAATCTGTAGTAATCTGTAGTAATCTGTAGTAGTCTCTGTTTGGTGCAGGAGAGCTTACTTTATAGACCTCCTGCAGAGGTTTTTACACTGTAAAAAAAAAAAAGAGAAAAAAAAAGTAATTTGTTCCGGCTGCTCTGTTTAGTGTAATCTGAATTCCATTGGACTTTTATTTCACTGGAATCGGCAGCAGCTCCTTTCATACGTTTCAGCGTCTCAGAAACACATCAGTGGTTGCGTGACAGATTCTCCATGACATGCACGGCGGCCCTAATGTAATGTTCAGCAGATACTATACTCTGTGTGTTACAGCAGCTGCACAGCGTTGCGGGGTAGAGCCTCGCATTCACGCTGCTTACCTTCAATCAGTCATGATACATTTAGCAGAGACCTGACGAAACCAAATTGTTTTTTTATCAACAAATCAGATACAGCACGGATAGCAACCGGCTACAGAGGCTGACTTTATTTATGACAACTGGAACGGGGCGAGGAGCAGTGGTGTAAAGTAACTAAGTACATTTACTCAAGTACTGTAATTTTGAGGTACTTTACCGGAGTATTTCCAATTGTCTGTAATTCTACTTCTACTCCACTACATCTTAGAGGCAATTATTGTACTTTTACTCCACTACAGTTATTTGAAAACTTTAGTCACTAGTTACTTTGCACATGTAAATTATTATATTATAAAACATACATTAACCACTTTAGCCCTATTTTATACATAGACTATTTGAAAATAGCCGATCTGCTATTTTCAAACATTTTAGTACTTTTGGTACTTTTTGGTATATTAGGTATATTTCGATGCCAATACTTTTGTACTTTTACTCAAGTAACATTTTGAAATCAGGCCTTTTAGTTGTAACAGAGTATATTTTATATTGTGGTATTGTTACTTTTACTTAAATAAAATATCTGAGTACTTCTTCCACCACTGTGTTTTATCAACAAATCAGATACAGCACGGATAGCAACCGGCTACAGAGGCTGACTTTATTTATGACAACTGGAACGGGGGGATAGGAGCCGAGACGCGTTGAACAAGGTCAATGTCACGGTCACAGAACTAGTGTACAGCAGGCCAGGGGTCTTCAAGGTTCTTCAGGCCAAGGACCCCTTAGCTGAGAGAGAGAGATGAAGCAGGGAGTGGGACCCCCGGCCACCATAGTGTATAAAATTGTGTTGCAGATTTTTCAACTTTTTCATAAATAGCTTCATAGATTGTTTGACGGGACTATCAAAAGTGTGTGTTGCATTTAACCACTTAAACCATCAATATTACAATATAGTAAATTTGACCTTTGGCTCGGTACTTGGTCTGCTCTTTTTACCCTCCACACACCAAACCACTTTGCCGAAAATAACCGATCTACAAGCTCAGCGCGAGGCGTTGTGAGCTTGCTATTTCCGGCTAATGTTCCCCCTCATAATAGTGATGCTAGGGTTCAAGTGGTTAATGTGAAAACATATATATAATTGGGGGCACCAAATCACACAATGATTTGGTGGCCCCCCTGTAGTAACCCTGAGGACCCCCTAGGGGTCCCGGACCCCCTGTTGAAGACCCCTGGTGTACAGGACAGATGACAGACCACCCCACCCGCACGCATCATGGAGTGCAAAGCAGGATGTGAGCTATAGCTTTTCGACTGAGTCAACAGGTGGGGGTTATTGCTGATCTCCGCATTGCTCACACAGGGAACACGTGGCAATCAGTAGGAACGTCTTCAAAGTGGCGTGGAGTAAGAGGAAGAGGCCTTCCCGTGCGAAAAGGGCCTTTTGATACAAATTGAAGTGAACTGCCATTCCGCTGGAAGCGGAGTTCAGAGTTCAGCGAGCAAACTTTTTAAAATAGCTCTTAAACGGCCTCCATAATTGAGGTGATTCAAGACGCGGGTTAAAAAGCCACAGACATCATCTATGTGAGCGTAATTGTACTGGATAAATTGTACTCGGAGTCGAAGGAGTTTCTGCTTAAATAGCGGAGCTTTTGAATCCAGCGGCCCTGATTAACCAATCCCAGCACAGTAGCGGCAGAAGTACTCTGATTTCTTATTCTCAAAGTAAAAGTACCAATGCCGCCATAATACAAATACTCTGTTACAAGTACAACGGCTGCATTCAAAATGTTACTTGAGTAGAAAGAGTAAAGCACAAGATAAATTACTTTGTGTCCAACTTTTTCCAAAAATAGCCGATCTACAAGCTCACAACCATGGGTCGTGATGCGAGCTTGTACATTCGCTATTTTCGAATATGTTTTGTACTAACACTCAAAGGTGTACTTGAGTACAGCACTTGTACTTAATGTACTTAGTTACTTATTCCCACCGCTGTCCCATGCAGCACCACGGGGGGAACGTCTGGGGATGAAATGGAACAGAAACTCAGGGGAAAACGGCCAAGCTGGACATAAAACTATATGGACTCTGTTGGGTGGAAACCTCATATGTCCAAAACCAGTGGTGGAAAAAAGTACTCACATTTCTTACTTAAGTAAAAGTGTCAATACCGCAATGTAGAAATACTCTGTTACGAGTAAATGTCCGGAATTCACAATATACTTAGTATTGGTATCAAAATGCACTTAACGTAACAAAAGTAGAAAGTGCTCATTATACAGAATGTCCCGTTTCACAAGTTTTCAAATTAATATAAAATGTATAAAAATCCTTTGAAAATAGCAGATCTAGCAGATAGCAGAAAGGAACTGGTTGGAATAACGTGTTCCTTCCACACGCTACGTCCTACCGGGTAACCTCCCCCCTGTCAGGTGATAAGAAGCGGCTTGCTAGCTCCTCATGCATTGAAGGAGGCATGAGCTCGGCTCTAGGCTCTCCCTAGGCTGGCAGAGGGAGTGTAGCGCCCAGGATTACTTAGACAATTGGCACTGGGTGAAAAAACGGGTTACAAAATCGTGGGATAAAAAAAAAAAAGGAAATAAGTGCAGTACTTAAGTAAATGTTACTTTCCACCACTGAGTGTGATCAAGTAGGGCATTCATTTACGAAGAAAAAAAAAACACTAAAAGTTACAACATGGAGATAAGAGTTTTCTGCTCCGAACAATGACGGTATCAAAGCACAGCATTTTTCTCTTTACCTTCTAACCTCCTGAAACAACCCTGAGCCAGTTAGCGTTCCCCACGCTACCATTAGCGTGCGTCTCCAGCGGGCCCGTACCGTTAAAAAACACAACGTGTGACAATAAAGATCAAGTGAAACCTGGCTGCATGAAAACGGGGAGCGTTGCCACGACGTTCTGGTTCGTCAAGCAATATCTATAAAACTCGTAAATGTATCCTCAATTTTACGGTCCGCAATGCCGGGCACGGTTCTCTCTCTCTCTCCCCAACTCTCGCCCATTATCCCTTTAAGAGCGGGAACGCGTCTGTGTCATTTTAAGATTTATTTGGGCTATTCAAAAATAGCAGATATACAAGCTCATAGCGCGGCACCGAGTGCCGCGCTATGAGCTTGTAGATCTGCTATTTTTTGAAAAAATCTCGAAAATGTGTGCAAATCTTTGCATATATATATATTTAAAGCGAATATTTTTTAACTCTGTTTACAACTTGGTTCACTTCAATTGGTATCAAAAGGCCCTTTTCGCACGGGAAGGCCTCTTCCTCTTCCACGCCTGGGAGTCCCTGGAACAACATATTTTGAGATGGGGGTCCACGGCCAAATACATATCATTTTTGAGAACCACTGATATGATAGCAACATAGGTTTTTTTCAAAAAACTGTCAGGATTTAGAAGAAATTAGAATCCACCAGAAGCAAAGATTTGAGTTACAAATGTTCGCTTTAAAAATATATATATTAAAAAAAAGAAAATAGCAGATCTACAAGCTCATAGCGCGGCACTCGGTGCCGCGCTATGAGCTTTTATATCTGCTATTTTTGAATAGCCAAAAGAAATCTTAAAAATGACACAGATGCGTTCCCGGTCTGAATGGGTTATTGGAGGCTAACGGCACCACAGCAAATCTATTCTCATGCCTAAAACAATGATTGGAGGCCGTAAACCACACGTTTATTGCCCTTAAACAACTTTGTGATATAATTGAAAGCAACAACTCCCCCCCGAATAATTTGAAGATAATTTCGCCGTGCCTAAGGCTGCAAAAATGCACGCCAGTGCCAGGGGGTTAGGAGGGCAATTTACATTCAGAGTTCAGCAGTTTGTGTGTGTGTTTGTTCGCAGCCATGGAAGAAGTACTGAAGTAAAAATATTAGTAGAAATACTCTGTTACAAGTCCCGTATCCAGAATTTACTTGAGTACGAGTAAAGTTTTTGTTCAAAAGTCCCAGAATTAAAGCTCTCATTATGGAGAATGTTCCCATTTCTAAAGTTTTCAGATGAAAATAAATTATGACATTTTGAAAATAGCAAATCTACAATATCACAATCTTGTGAGCTTGTAGATCGGCTACATTCAAGTAGCCAAACTATAGGGCAGAGTTGGTTAAAAGTAACTATTTGAACTGTTTTAAAAGTAACTAGTAACTGAAGTTTTCAAATAAATGTGTAGTGGAGTAGAAGTAAAAGTGTAGAAAATCGGTAGAGTGCTTGAGTAAATGAGTAAATGTACTTTTCCACCCCTGCGTGCTTGCAGCGGAGCACTGCTGTGCACTGAGGAACTCCCCTGCTGCAATTTGTTGTGCAATTGAACGTTGTTCTTTTTTCCACGGCCGTTCCAGTGAGCCTGGATGCTGTTATACTGTAACAACGCTGAGACATACTTAACGGTATCCTCACGGGACTCTCCACAAATGTACAGCAATTACGGTTTCATGATACTTGACATGCGGGTCTTTATGTCAACGTTGTCCTCATTGATGAAACACGCATGAGAACACGTCAGACAGGCACCGACGCAGAGCAACGCACCAACACAATGCAACAATATGGTATCAATATTTGATAAGGAGGGGTGGTCTCTATGGTATACATTCAGCCCAATAACGTACCACCTTATGGGAGGGGGTGCCTATGGTACACACTCAACACAAAACACAGCCTTTCTGAAGAACTCACTGCTCCCTGCTCATTATATGCTATAGGGTGGGGTGGCTCAGGGTACGAGGACAGAGTACAGCAACTTGCAATGGGCCTGGTCTACAAGATACGCTACATCACAACTACCCATGTACCTGTCAAACTACTTCAAAAGAGTGAGAAATGCCCACGGGCACAACACCAGAGGGAGCAGGGACGTGCAGAGGGATTTGGAAGGGCAGCGGGGTTGGAATTTCAAAAGGGCACCGAACAATTACCATACTTTTAGGCCCGAAAACCCAAATAACCCAAAAAGCTTAATGTCCTCAAAGTCACGCATCCAAAACATCTTGAAAACCGCCACTTTCGCCGGTTTTCCGATCGTCGATTTTTGATTGAGTTTTGGCCATTGTCGCCCGTTTTTCTTTAACAACACGGGCTAGGAAGATCAGAGAAAGACAAACTACCTGACCTGACAAAATACCTGAGTAAAGTTAACTTTAAGATGCATCCAGCACATCCACTGCCATTTCCATCGGCCTTACCGTTAGGCCGCTAGGGGCGGTTGTCTATGTGTGCACGTGCCTGAGAGGGAGCTCCACTGATCTCATTCCCAGATTCGGCACAACCATGAGGATGAATTCATTCTACTATTTTACCACCAAAATGTGGAACGCCCCAACAGACATCAAGAAGTGTGACTCCCTCCCCTCCTTCAAAACCACCATGAAAGAGCATCTGGTCTGCAATCTGCAACTGGACCTAGACAAGTCTTCTAGCTTGACAAAATAAATGACCCCCCCACTGTTTTTCTGTCAATATAGTTTTACTGCTCCTAGTATTGATGATCTCTTGTATTATATTGTATGTCTTCTATGTCTTGATGAATTGAATACACAGGACCACAATGGAAACAGGGCTTTTTGTGTTATCCTTTTAGCATTATTGTATAGCTGTGCCTCTGTACTTTTTGCAAACTGTTAATAAATTGTGTGTGTGTGTGTGTGTGTGTGTGTGTGTGTGTGTGTGTGTGTGTGTGTGTGTGTGTGTGTGTGTGTGTGTGTGTGTGTGCACACGTGCCTGTGTGTGCGTGCGTGTGCTTTTGCATGTGTGTGTGCGCGCGTGTGTGCGCTGTGTGAGCGCTGTGTGTGTGTGTGTGTGTGTGTCAGTGTGTGTGCGCACGCGCCTGTGTCTGCGTGCGTGTGCTTTTGCATGTGTGCGCGTGTGTGTGCTGTGTGTGTGTGTGTGTGTGTGTGTGTGTGTGTGTGTGTGTGTGTGTGTGTGTGTGTGTGTGTGTGTGTGTGTGTGTGTGTGTGTGTGTGTGTGTGTGTGTCTGTGAGTCATCCAGGAGGTAGGCAGAGAACAGAGCGGATGGCCGGGCCCGCGTTGCTACCCGTTTCTGCTGAAGCCAGGAACTCATCAGTCTATCATCAACTCCCTCACACACACACACACACACACACACACACACACACACACACACACACACACACACACACACACACACACACACACACAGCTGGGTACAGTGTACGTGACATAAGGCTCGTCTGGCCGGTCAGTCACAGGGGGGACAGCGTGGGGTCAAGGTTCGGCCAGGCCGTCAGGTCGCTGGGTAGGAAACAATCCCCTCATCGCTGTTTTAAACAATCGCTGCTCTTCTACAGAAACAACATGGCCGACCCACCACCGTCCCCTCTCTCTCTCTCACAATGACAATACTGGAACCTCCAAGAATAGACACTGGATTGCACTGAGAGTCTGCTTTATGGGTAAATGTCACCACAAACACATACCTTTTCTCTCCCCATCACTCTCTCCCAATTTCCTGTCAGTTTACTGTAAACCAGGGGTCTTCAACCTTTTCCGGCCAAGGACCCCCTAACTGAGATAGAGAGATGAAGCAGGGACCCCCACTATATATTACATAAAATTGTGTTGCAGATTAAAGCTTTTCATAGATGTTGGATTCATGTTAATGTGTATTTTCAGACATTTAACGACTTAAACCGTCAATACTTAGTAAACTTTCACTCTGTACTTGGGCTGCTCTTTTTTCCCCCTCTTTGCCGAAAATAGCCGAGGCCTTGTGAGCTTGTAGATCGGCTATTTTTGGCTAAAGTTCTCCTCAGAAAAAGGATGCTATAGGGTTCAAGTGGTTAGGGTAAAAACAAAATCATATCACACAAAGATTTGGCGGACCCCCTGTAGTAACTCTGAGGACCCCCTAGGGGTCCCGGACCCCCTGTTGAAGACCCCCAGCTGTAAAAGAAAATGCATGGTTTTGTGTCTGAAACAGTTCAGCCACCAGGAACCAGGAACATCTGCATACACTGGCTTATAGACACATTACAGCTATGCCCCCCCCCCCCACCGCGCCCCCCCCTGTCCTCTGTAACCCTGGGGGGAAATGTCCTTCGCAGCTACTGTCGCTGTGGGATGATTTGCGGGGGTCTGTGTGAGGGCATGGCGGGGGTAAACGGCCCGCTGGCTGCAAACAGCAACGAGGGGGAGGGTAGGGGGTGTGGAGGTTGGGGGGGTGGTTACACAGTAGGCGGCGGGCGCAGCGCGCTGACACGTTTAAGGCTTCCGCCCCGGCGGGGTGAGCTGGAGGCTGGCAGGATGGACGGACGGACGACGCACTGACAGACACACAGGCTGGACGGATGCAGTGGCCAGGCAGTACAGTATACTGTAACTAGAGTACATTTACTCAAAGTACAATTTCAAAGGCACTATATTCCTGTACTTGAGTATTTCCATTTCCTCGATCACATTATGCCACATTATGTGGTTCTCAATGTGGATTTCAGGGACTATCGGGGGTCCTATTAGGGGGGGGTCTAAATTGACCCTTGCAACTAACTCTGACAGAATAAAAATGCAACCAAATGGATCCTAACGGGTCCATTTGGTTCCATTTTTATACTGTCAGACATTTTTACGTTTGAGAACCATTGCTTTATACTATATACTTCACTGCATCTCAGTGGCAAATGTTTTAGCTTTTTATGATTAAAAAAATAATAATTATCTACAGGCTCACCAGAGCTTGTTTGACACATTTTGAAAGATCGGAGTACTTTTTATTAGATGCCAATACTTTTGTACTTCTACTCAGAGGACACGTTGAACACAGGTCTTTTACCTGTAACGGAGTATTTCTATTGTCGAATCATTACTTTTATTTAAGTAGAAATCGGAAGGAGCACTGACAAACATATGGGTCAAGAGGTAGCCCTGCTTACTGGCTGGCTGGCTGGCTGGCTGGCTTACTGACTGACTGGCTTACTGACTGACTGACTGACTGACTGACTGACTGACTGGCTGGCTGGCTGGCTGGCTTACTGACTGACTGGCTTACTGACTGACTGACTGACTGACTGACTGACTGACTGGCTGGCTGACTGACTGACTGACTGGCTGGCTGAGGCTGGCTGGCTGGCTGAGCGGCTGCATGGCTTCCTACTCGGAGAGGGGAAAAGGGAAGGAAAAAGGTGGCGCTTTGTCCCCACCCCTACACCCCTCCACCCCTCCACCCCTCTGCAGGAGCAGCGGGGTGGCAGGAAGGTGACAGTGGGCCTTGATGAAAGTCTCTTCCACTTGGTGGATGGCCTCTTCACCTCCCACAGAGGAGGGGGGGGGGGGCAGACACACAGAGGAGGGGGGGGGGGGGGGGACACAGACACACAGAGGTGGGGGGGGACACAGACACACAATGACACCATGGCAGCTAGGGCTCTCTGTTCATTTTAAAAGCAACATTTAAATTAGTTTTACATTCACATTTTTACATCACATTTTAGTCACAAATGTTTTAGTTTTAGTCTTTAGTGGACTACATATCATGAGATATTTGTGTGTATGGACCAAGTACATGAGCCGAGTATGGGGGTTTAACTGGTTGAAGAGGAAGGTTTGTGAGATGATGACTTTGATCAATAAGTATGCATTGCCCCGCCCCAACCCGCCTCAGTGTCCTTGCTCAAGGACACTGATCCTATAACTCAGGGGGAAGCCGGGGCTCGAACCGGGAGCCTTCCAATTCCCAAGCAGCCGCTCTACCTCCTGAGGCACTGGAGGGTGGCTCAGGAGGCACGGGGAGCCACAGGGAGCCACGGGGAGGCCTCCCCGTGGCTCAGGAGGTAGAGCGGCCGCTTGGGAATTGGAAGGCTCCCGGTTCGAGCCACGGCTTCCCCCTGAGTTATAGGATCAGTGTCCTTGAGCAAGACACTTGCATGGTTTCCTCTTCATGCTAAATGTGTGTGAATGGATGAATGTAAAGCGCTTTGGATAAAGGCGCTATAGAAGTGCACCGTTTACATAAATGAAACAAGTGTACACTTCAAAGTTAGAAGCCCATAAGCACTCATATAATAATAATCATAATATTTGCTCTGGTCAGACGGGTATATGGTATGCCAGCTACTTGATATTATAAACATGGTTTCAGATGTGCTCATGAATACACAATGAACGCTATAATAGTTCAACCAAACACAGAAGCTTATGGCTCGACCGCTGAAAAACTCATGAATATGAAGGAACATGGAACATTCTTCTTGTTGATTTTACATAGCAGTGTATTAAATTAAATATGGGCTCATCCAACTCTGCCAAAAAAGCTAAAGAACATGAACACTAGGTCTAGTCAGAGCTGGCAGGTCTCTCTGTCTGTCTTTGGGTTCATGTGGTAGAATGTTTTCCCAGACATTTCCATGATCAAAACATGACGATACGGCTTGTCTGTCACTGATCGATCGCTGGCACACGACTAAAGGTGTAACATTCATTAAGCCCTTAAGACCGGGAACGCATCTGTGTCATTTTTTTTTTTTCTTTGGGCTATTCAAAAATAGCAGATATACAAGCTCATAGCGCGGCACCGTGCTATGAGCTTGTATATCTGCTATTTTAGAAAATTTGTAAAAATGTTTGTGTCTTAAAGCGAGCATTTTTTATTTCGATCTGTGCTTCTGGGGGTCCTTGGAACATATTTTGAGATGGGGGTCCCTGGAACATATTTAGAGATGGGGGTCCGCGGCCAAATACATATAATTGTGGGGGTCCTTGACATGGAAAAGTTGGAGCACCACTGATATAGTAACATACTGTTAGGATTTAGAAAACAATGTTTAGATATGTATTAGGCGAAGGACCCCCATCTCAAAATGTTTTATTCCAGGGACCCCCCCAGAAGCAAAGATTTTAAAAACATATATTCTCTATATACTCTATATACAGAGTTTAAAAAACATATATTCAAAGATTTGCACAATTTTTCACAATTTTTCAAAAATAGCAGATCTAGCTTGTATATCTGCTATTTTTGAATAGCCAAAGAAATCAAAAAAATTACACAGATGTGTTCCCGGTCATAATGGGTTAAAAGCTTCCACCGCTCACTACTGTGAGTAGTAATATAACATTATATATCCACTCGTCTGGCTATGCCAGACTACATGGGTGAACACAGAGGCACAGACCCTTACATACAGCATGTGATGGTTGACTGCATTTATTAAATACTTTTGAGGGTTTCTGGCACGCTGTGTTGTTATGAGGGCCAAGAGTGGACGCCGTAACAAAAATAAAAATCGACTACTATTGTACTGTTACTTCGGTAAGGCTGAATATTTAAGGTCAGGTCTATAATGCATTGTAAGTGCTTATAACTTGTTATCACACTCGTTATAAATGTTAATAATTATGCATAACAACTTATAGCGAGTTTTATGACGTATTACAAAGTGCTGGTCATAATGCATTATAACAGCACATTATAACTACCATTTATCGTCAGTTATAAAGTCTATTTGTTATCAGTTGTTACATAAGTATGAACATTTATAACGAGTATAAGTACAAGTGTTACCTGGTAGCTGAGGTGGGGACGAAGTACTCAACCCCAGTACAGATACTCTTGGTCAAATCTACTCCACAAAATTACATGCTTTTAAAAATACTTAAGTACAAGTAAAGGTAAAAGTAGAAGTACATTTCTTATTTTTTAGCGGCGCCAGCCGCTCTATACCTTTAGGTATAGAACGGATCCTGCTCTATACCTGACTTTGTCCGTGCTCACCGTCAACGTTCTGATTGGTCAGACACGTCAACAAAGTGATTGGTCAAGCTTCACGTGACACGTGGCTATAAACACATTATAAACACATATCGATGACAAAATGTATCAAAGGCGCCGGTACCTTCACACAGGGTGTGATTTTTATATATTAATGAATTGCTCTAATATTTTCACAATGAATGTATAGGACCTTGTATCTCTTGTTTCAGAGAAGTAACTCTCTGAAAGCACCTGACGTGCTTGTAGAACCACTATGTTAAACAAAGCCTGCAGAAACACATATAAAAACATACACATTAGCTTTTTGGAGGTGTCCTCTGTGTTTGTGATTCTAATTTGGGGTTGATTGGATGTTGTGTTTGTGATATGTTTAGTTTTTTGGATAAGGTCCCAGCCCGCCCACACATTTATGAATCCACTTGCAGTCAAACAGTATGGAGTATCAGAACCCTGATTGATGCTCATTGTCACATGACTCACATACCTATTTTTTATTTTTATTTTTGGGGCGGTGTAACCGCCCCCTATAAGTGAGTTTTGGACACTGACCAATCCTGCACCGTGATTGGCCAATAGTCTACAACGCAGTCTACACCCCTAACCCTTCCATTGTTAATGCAAATTGATACTTTTTCAAAGTCAGCCAATCACATTACAGCTAGTGTCATCACCACTAACTGTAATGTGATTGGCTGACTTTGCAAATTCAGGACTGTGATTGGCTAGCGAAACACATGACACATGTGCAGCCCTTTGAATAGCAGTATGGACTTAAAAAAAAGTCATTTATCCTTTTTTTTAAGTGAGTCATGTTGTGATGACCACACACCACCTACTTCACACTGGGTGTCACAACAGTGACATAGTGCTCCAATTCCACATCCTGTGATTGGCTAGTGAGACACATGATGAAAATAATCTAAAACCATTTTGATGTGAGAGTAGTATATTCAACTTAGATGCTGTGTATTTCATGAGATCAGTGAAAAAGAATCGCTGTGATGACCACACACCGCCCACTTCACACTGGGTGTGACTCTTTAAGAATAACAAACTGATATGTGATGCAAAGTGTTTGTGAAGGGGTGTAGGGGTGGATCATGAGGTGACGTGATCTTGACTGCCCTGTAGGTCGTCACCAGTGTTTGGAACTGGATGAAGCGTCCTTGAGCAAGGCACTGAAGGCCTAACTGCTGCAGATAAGCAGGTTTGTGAAGAGTTACAAACATTTACACTGTGTAGTTCACACAGTCTATTGTAAATGTAAGGATTCATCCTGTCAATCAGCGTGACTGACAGGAGAGATGATCAGAGGAGCAGAGTTTGTACCATTAAGGTTTAAACATGGACAGAAGTATGGGTAGAGTCTCTCAGTGAAGGTGCAGTCAGTGAAAGAGTAGAGATGATCTCTGGTCTCCACATCGCAAAAGGAGACCAGACCCTCCTCATAATCCACAAACACTCCCACTTTCTGGAGCTCCTCTCTCACAGGGAGGAGAACACCACAGCCAGGAGCAGCCCTGTACTCATTTCCATTCCTCAACACTATAGTCCAGTAACCATTGTCGGGACACAGATAGAGTTGTCCCTTCCTGTCGATGGACTCTCTGGCCACTCCTAAACTCCAGCCAGTCTTCCCTCCAACCTGAGCCTCATAGTAAAACTTTCCTGAGGAGAAGCTTTGTTTTCCTAAGACTTCACCACCGAGAGAGAATCTTTCCGTGTTGTCTGGAAGATTCTGCCACACGGTTCCATCACTCACTTGTTTCCCATCCTCAGACAGGATGACTCTACAGTGTGCTGAGTCACATCCACCTCATATTGCTGGATCCTCCTCATCTCAGCATCACACAGCTTGTTTTCCATCTCTTGACCAGGTGTCTTCTCCATCTGTCTAGAAGAACCCAAGAACCCAAACAGTGACGTCTCAAGTGACGATCCAGGAACGGTCAGTTCTGACTTCCACTCTGTGCTCTAATGGTTTCAATAGGAGGATGTAAAGTCTGCTTCTCTTTCACTGATGTCCTCACACTGTGTGAAGTCAGCCTTTAAATACAGCTCCTCAAATCTCAACTCATCAAATATGACGTCATTTTCCCGCAAAAATGGAGTTCCACGTGACTCCAGACCGGCCTCAACGCACTGTGATTGGACACATCGTGTAACCATGGCCACATGAAGCGGGCATTGCTGAATCGTTAGAGAGCCCGCCCAGGAAGGCAAAGGTCCAAGGTTCGATTCCAGGCCTCAGCAATGTGTCAAACTGAGAAACTGCCCCCCGAGCGCTACGCAAAGCAAAGCGACGCATTGTGAGCTTGTAGATCGGCTATTTTCAAATAGACAAAGTATATAAGTCTGAAGTGGTTAATGTATGTTTTTTTAATAATCATCGAAATAGTAACTAGTAACTAGTAACTAAGGTTTTCAGATAATTGTAGTGGAGTAAAAGTACAATATTTGCCTCTGAGATGTAGTGGAGTAGAAGTAAAACTATTGAAAATGGGAAATACTCCAGTAAAGTAAAAAATGCCTCAAAATTGTACCACCACTGGTATTACAAAACCGAGGGTCATGCGTTCCTAACAAGCATCTTTCCCAACAAGCATCAGCATAATTCATAATAATAATAATAATAGAGACTTCACAACTGAGGGAATACAGTAAAATATTTGTTTTTATTTAGAAAACGACTATTCATCTTGAAAATAAGTTTAAGGAATCCAGTGATATAGGTACATAATCAACAAAATCAGGTTAAAGTGCAAAAATACAATTAAGACATGAATCTGTACAAAAATACCATTGGAATGTGATAGTTCATAGAGGAGGATAGAGGGCTATAATTATGAAATATGGCTTCCATGATCTTTTCAGTTGTTTAAAAAAAGAAAAAAAAAGGTAAATTGCATAAGACAGCGATTCCCCCAACCTGTGGTCCGGGGACCACTAAACGGGCCATGAGGTTATTGCAAGTGGGTCCCCAAATAATTGGCAAAACATTTGATAATATAACATTAATATTTTAAAAAATATACTATGTATAAAAACCTTGAAAAAAATGACTTTTCATTGAGTGGAACTTTAAAGTATATACTATGTTAGTTCCACTTGATCCAAGCCGGAAAACACAATCGATTGATCGATCATTAACCCCTTCAATCTAGGAACGCATACCGTGTCATTTTAGATTTTTTTTTATATCTATAACCCATATTTTATACTTTGGGGCTATTTGAAAATAGTAGATCTACACACTCGTAGCGTGGCACCGAATGCTGCAATACGAGCCTGTAGATCTGCTATTTATGTATTTTCAATTGTGAAAATGTATCGTCAAAATAACTAAAATATTTGCTTCTGGGGGTTTCTACAAATGTCGGTTCTCAAACTTTTTCATGTCAAGGAACATACATTACATATAATACACACATTATATGTATTTGGCCCCTAACCCCCATCTCAAAATATTTAGTTTTGAGAAGAAGCAAAGATTTGAGAAAAAAAATATATATACATTGAAAGATTTTTTCACAATCTTTCACAAAAAAATTGCAGATCTACAAGCTCATAGCGCGGCACTCGGTGCCGCGCTATGAGCTTGTATATCTGCAATTTTTTTGAATAGCCAAAGAAATCAAAAAATGACACAGATGCGTTCCCGGTCTTCATGGGTTTTAAGTGGTCAGATGTTCGTGCATTTCTTGAGATTTGTTTTTCAAGTGGGTCCTGATCCTGATGAGGTTTTGGGAACCTCCGACATAAAGGTTTTGGTGTAAATCCCTTTGGTACTAAATGTCTTTGGATTAAATGCTTTGGTATGTCAAAAGTATTTGGAACGAGCAGCTGTCTGTCTCTGAGAGGTCAGTTTCACAATCCATCCGTTCTGTTCGTTCAAATAAAAAAAGCATCAACTTCTCCATCAACCCATCTTCTTTCACATGTGTTTCCATTTTGCTATGCAATAATTGGCAAGGAGATACGCTTTTCCTGCAGTTGAGATGAACAAAATAAAATAACGCAAAACAAAACAATTTTTTTAGCTATTCAAAAATAGCAGATCTACAAGCTCGTAGCGCACGGCACCGAGTGCCGTGCGCTACGAGCTTATTTATGTTTTTTTAATCGTGAAAATTAATCGTCAAAATGTGTTTTTTAAAGAGAACATTTTAACTCAAATCTTTGCTTCTGGGGAATGTCTTCTAAAAAATATATTTTTTAAACTGATCACACTTTTTTTTTAAACTGATCTTGCTATAATATCAGTGGTTCTCATACTTTTTCATCTCAAGGACAGCTAAAATTATATGTATTTGGCCGCGGACCCCCCCACATCTCAAAATATTTAGTTCCAGGGACCCCCAGAAGGAAAGATTTGAGAAAAAAGTATACATATATATTCAGATGATTTGCAAAAAAAAAAGGTTATAAATCCAGGATTGAAGAACAAGGTGTGTGTGGGGCGGGCTGACGCAACAGATCTTCTTTCACATGTGTTTCCATTTTGCTATGCAATAATTGGCAAGGAGATACGCTTTTCCTGCAGTTGAGATGAAAAAAAAAAAACATAACCAAAACAAAACAAGAGAGAGAGAGAGAAAAATGTGTCTTTTTGTTTCATTGTTTTGCTTTGGGGACAGTGGGGACTCCAGTGTCCCCTGTCTGTCCCCTTCCATTGTCATAAAAGGAATCACTTGATCTTGGCCGGCTTTATTTCCTTGACTTGCATGTGCAACGTTTTGTGGACGGCCAGAGTCCTTGACTGACAGAAGCCCTTCCCGCACTCCTGGCATTTGAAGGGTTTCTCTTTGGAGTGGATGTACCTGACGACACAAAGAGAGACACAACACAGACAGTCAGCCTTTTAAGAATAACACTTCTAACAATAGCAACACGTCACATTGGAACCCTCTTTAACCCATTAAGACCTGGGACGCATCTGTGTCACTTTTAGATTTCTTTGGGCTATTCAAAAATAGCAGATCTACAAGCTCATAGCGCGGCACCGAGTGCCGCGCTATGAGCTTATAGATGTGCTATTTATTTTTGCAAATCTTTCAATATATATATTTTAAACATTTTTAAAACTTATGTTGCTATAATATCAGTGGTTCTCAAACTTTTCTCATGTCAAAGGACCCCCAAAATCATATGTATTTGGGACCCGCGGACCCCCATCTCAAAATATGTTGTTCCAGGGACCCCCCGGAAGCAAAGATTTGAGTTAAAATGTTCGCTTTAAAAAAATATAATCAAATATTTGCACAAATGTTATACGATTTTTCAAAAATAGCAGATCTACAATCTGTATATCTCAATTTGTATATCTGCTATTTTTGAATAGCCCAAAGAAATGTTAAAATGACACACACAGATGCGTTCCCGGTCTTAATGGGTTAAAGCCTATACTTAGCAGACAGGAGGAGTACGTCCCCCAGGGCTGTGTACTTGGCGCCCTCCTGTTTCCGCCTTTACACTAAATATCTACGCCGAAAATAGCCCCGATCGACAAGATCAGAAGCCTGTAGACTGGCTACTATTTTAGTCTAACGTTCTGCCCCCAGAGTAATGTATTGTTTGAATGGATACTGAAATAGATTAAAGGTAGCTCTCCACATAAACAGAGACTATTACTACAGACTGGCTGTCGAATGACGTCGGGAGATATCAGGCGGTTGGAAGGTGAGAAAAAAAGTAGCTGAATGCACCTGAGAGCCGACACCGACAGACCGGTGCTGATTTTGTTAACTTGTTGATCATTTTATGTTTGGTTGCTCGGGTGTTGCGCTCTGAAAATAGCCGATCTACAAGCTCACAACGCGTCGCGCTGCGACGCGTTGTGAGCTTGTAGATCGGCTATTTTCAGCATAGAACCAAACCACTTTCAAATCAGCCATTACCACGCCATCAAAGCACCGCCAAAATACATTTTACTCGACTAAATCAACTGTATATTTAGTCGACTAAAATCTTGTGATATATAGTCAACTAAAACTAGACAAAAACTAAAACATTTCAGATGACTAAAATATGACTAAAACTAAATCGAAATTTGCTGTCAAAATTAACACTGCGACAGACGGTGCAAAAAATAATTGCCTATGGCTTGATGTCTTTTTCAACAACAACACCACCGCTATCCGACGGTCCAAAAGCTCGGTCGGCTTTCGATGCTTCCCAACGCGTCGGTGCGGGGGATATCTACCTTAAAGCGATAGTTCACCCCAAAAAATGACTTATTTTCCATCAATTACACACCCCATGAAGCCTTGACTTCATGGAGATGTTTTTGTATTTGTCTCATTCCTGAGCCAATAATCTGATGACCGGCGGAGTTTCTGGTAGGAGAGTCAATGGAGACTCTTTGAGTGTCCTATCGGAACCTCTGCCTACCGGAGACTCCGCTGGTCAACACATTATTGGCTTAGGAATGCGACGAAAAAATAAAAAATATCCATGAATTCAAGTCTCCGTGGGGCGACTAATCGATATAAAATAAGTATTTTTTTGGGTGAACTATCCCTTTAAGGGGGTATGTCCGGGTCCGCCCCAAACCGATTATTTTACTAATTAAAATCAATTGATTATGTTTCATAATCGATCATGCACGTGTCGTGCAACAATATCCTGCGGCACAAAAATAGCCGACATACAAGCTGTGAGTCAGCAGCCAGAAGAAAACCGCATTGTCATTGTGTCTTATGAAACATTGTTCACACGTGTGCTGAGTCACCAAACATATGCTATTACAACATAATACAACATCAAAGGAAAAAAGAAAGAAAAAAACCTAATACGATTCAACTGCAATAAAATCATTTTCCTTTTTTTTTTTTACGAGATATGGTCTCACTTAATAGGCATGTTTTCATTGTTATATTATAGTGAGTTCCCTCTTTGGAGCATATAATGTTCTCTGTTGGGTAGAAACCTTGTATCTCCATGTTTTCTTTCTTTCATAAATTAATGCCCTAGATCAGTGGTTCTCAAACCTTTTCATGTCAAGGACCCCCAAATTGACACTTATTAGCCCACGGACCCCCATTTCAAAAGACATGCCAGGGACCCCATAAGAGAAGATTTTTTACGGCTTTAGCAGTGATTCTTAACCATTTTAATTTCAAGGACCCCCAGTTTAACATGCATTAAGGCTACGGACCTCCATTTAATGGCATTTCTATCACTTGGACTGCAATTTATATGGTAAAATCTATGTCAATTTAACTCTGAGAGTGTGCAAATGGAACCAAATGGACCCGTTAGGGTCCATTTGGTTCCATTTGTACACTCTCAGAGTTACAGACCCATAAGGGTTCATTTGGTGCCTAATCTATCATTTAGCTGGGGACCCCCTGGAACTCCCTCAAGTACCCCTGGGGGTCCCCGGACCCCACTTTGAGAACCAATGCCCTAGATCATCATACAACAGTATTACAACAACCCTATTTATACTTCAGCTATTTGAAAATGGCCAATTTACTAGCTGGTCACGGTGTGACAGGTTGGGAGTTTGTAGATCTGCTTTTCTCTCTAAATTGTGAAAAAAACTCCCGAATACTGTTCAAAATGTGAAACTAGACATGTTGAAAGCAGCATCAGTATTGAGCAGTGTTGATTTTGACAGCAAATGTTGATTTCTTTTTGGTCATTGTCTTTTGAATAAAATTTAATTTAGTTTTAGTCATATTTTTGTCTAGTTTTAGTTGACTAAATATCATAAGATTTTAGTCGACTAAATCTACAGTTGATTTAGTCGACTAAAATGTATGTTGGCGGTGCCTTGATGGCGTCGTAATGGCTGATTTTAAAGTTGGTTACATGCTGAAAATAGCCGATCTACAAGCTCACAACGCGTCGCAGTGCGTTTTCGAGTGGTTATGGTAAAAAGAAAAATCGTATCACATAAAGATTTGGCGGACCCCCTGTAGTAACTCTGAGGACCCCCTAGGGGTCCCGGACCCCCTGTTGAAGACCCTGCTGTAAACTCGAAGAAAAAAAAAACTTTTTTTTTTTTTTCTTCCAAAGGGCACTTCTGGTCAAGAGGGCAAAGGGCAGGTGCTCTAGCACCACCTAGAGCCTATCTGTGCACGTCCCTGAAAAGTGTCGTCATAAGACCGACCCCGCCTCGATCCTCACCTGTGGTCTCTCAGGTGGTCTTGCCGTCTGAAGGCCTTGTGGCAGATGTCGCAGGTGTACGGCCGCTCGTCCGTGTGCGTGCGCTCGTGGATCAGCAGGTTGTAGGACTTGGTGAAGTGGCGTCCGCAGAACTTGCACACAAACTCCTTCTTGGTCTTGGACGGCAGCCGGCCGCGGCTGGGCTTGATGCGCTCCGGCGACAACGACGAGACCCCCCCCAGCTTGCCTCCTCCTCCGGCCGCCGCGTCCAGGAGGCAGCCCAGACCCCCGGCCACGCCGCCGCCGACGGAGGTCTGGCGTAGCAGGGACTGATGATGCTGAGCCGCCGCCGCTGCCCCGGCGCCCGTCGACATGCTCAGGTCCTCGGCCTTCAGCGGGTCCTCCTGGGTGGCCGCGGCCGCCAGGTTGGCGAAGTCGAAGCGCGGCTTGTTCTTGGCGCCGTGGTGCTGCTGGTGATGGTGCTGCAGCATGGCCACGGCGGCCGCCGCGGCCATGTGGCCGTCGTGGTGCTTGCTGTGGGGCTGCAGCAGGTGGTGGGGGAAGATGGGGATGGAGGCCATGGAGGCGAAGCCGGCGGGCAGCTTGGTGGAGATGGCGCAGCGGGGCTGCAGCGCCGCGGCTACGGCTAAGGGAGGGTACCCGCCCAGGGTCCACTGGTGCAGGTGGATGGCGTGCAACGCGCTGAAGCTGTAGATCCCCGGGAAGTGCGTGGAGGTGTCGGCGGAGGAGGGGAGCTGCAGCCCCCCCGTGGTGGAGCTCTGCAGCAGGGAGGAGGAGGAGGAGGAGGAGGAGGTGTAGTTGGCCAGCTGCAGGGAGGGATGGACAGGGACCGGGGCCGGGAGGGTCTTACTGCCCATGGCTGCTGCTGCCACTGTCCTCCTGGAAGAGAAAGACATAGAGTTCAGTCACAGAGGTTCATCTGATTCTTTTTTACTCATATTATGTATTCTTTCAATATTTGTATAATTTTTTGACCAAGTGCTTTTATAAAAACACAAGACAGAATCAACAACAAGCCAGCAACCAACAATTGAAAAAAATATATAATACAAATACAAATAATAGTAGTAGTCACTCTTCTTTTGAAAACCTTGCAATTGGTGACCAGTCTCTAACAAAATCACCAAGAGTGCCTCTTAATACATAATAACCTCTATGGTAATATGGACATAATTTACTCATGTATTCTTGACCACAATGTTAAGAATGTCACTTAGAAAGCATTCTATTCATCTATTTTAATGTTCAATGTTTTTAATACATTTATACATACATTAATACATGTATTGCCATCTTTAATGTGCTCTAATAATGCTTTTTCTTGTTATTGGCAGGTCAGTAGAAAGTAATAAATGTAATAAATGAACCGTGAATAAACAACTTTATGCATGTCTGCAACACTAACGGTTTGTTTTCACAACCCCCCCCCTCCCACTAGAATAACTAACACACACACACACACACACACACACACACACACACACACACACACACACACACACACACACACACACACACACACACACACACACACACACACACACACCTCTATCTGCAGCCAATACACATCAAGCCCAACCTGATGGGTTGTTTTTGGAAGCACCCCCCCCCCCCCATTAACACTGCATATCAATGCCCCCCAACACCCCCTACCCACACACACACATTGTAAAGACCTGAGTGTTAATTGAATTGTGGCAGTAATAAAAGAGAAGAAGAAGAGATTAACAATGAGGATTCTGGGTACAAACTGCACTTGAAGAGAGGAGACCACATGCCAATTATGTGTGTGTGTGTGTGTGTGTGTGTGTGTGTGTGTGTGTGTGTGTGTGTGTGTGTGTGTGTGTGTGTGTGTGTGTGTGTGTGTGTGTGTGTGTGCGGCTGTGCACACACGCACCCACTTGCATGCGTGTGTGCATGTGTGAGTATGCAAATAGAACACAAAACTATTGGCAGCCGTAACGCGTGCTCAAGCATGCACACACAAACACACCTGCGCAGACACAGGCACACACACAGACGAATGCATCCACACACACACACACCATGCAAGCACATACATTAGCAGCACTCACACATTCAAGACGTGGTGTGTCTGTGTGAGTGTGTGCATGCATTCGTCTGTGTGTGTGTGTGCCTGCGCATGTGTGTGTGTGAGTGCATGTGTCGGTCTGCGCTGTGCGTGTGTTTCCTTTCATTCACCTGCCCGGGGCAGAGTAGCTGTGGCAGGCAGCAGGTAAACACAGTGACAAGCGGCGGGTTAGCTCACCTCTCACACACACACACACACACACACACACACACACACACACACACACACACACACAGGGCCAGGTCTGTTGAATCAGGTTTTGATAAGAGCAGACAGACATAACAATAGACAATAAAGTATCTTTGTGCTGAGCTGTAACGCGCTGATGGACGGCTCTCTGCTCTCAGACTCACTCACTGTGGTTTGTTTTTATTATCATGCTCTTGTTCTTTCATCAGCCCTGTGCTCTGTCCCAGTCTAAACCCTCCTGTCTGCCATGATACTGCACATACCACACCTTACACTGCATGGGTACACAACCTGTGGCCCCGGGGCCCATGTTTGGGTCACGAGTAAATATCCCCCTTTTTTTTGTTTCATAATTCCCTGCGTGTTTCGGCAGTGGTTGAAGAAGTACTCAGATATTTTACTTAAAGGTAGGGTAAGTGATTTACTTTGGTTAAAATAAGTGTTAAATAGCTCTATATTCTGTTGGCTATAGAGCAGTGGTTTTCAACCTTTTTCGCACCAAGGACCCCCAAATTGACACATATTAGCCCACGGACCCCCATTTGAAAATATATGCCATGGACTCAACCATTTTGATTTCTTGGTGGTCCCAATCTACACTGTATCATCATCATCAGTGTTCATTTAACTCTGAGAGTGTACAAATGGAACCAAATGGACCCGTTAGGGTCCATTTGGTTCCATTTGTACACTCTCAGAGTTACAGACCCATAAGGGTCCATTTGGTTCCATTTGTACACTCTCAGAGTTACAGACCCATAAGGGTCCATTTGGTTCCATTTGTACACTCTCAGAGTTACAGACACATAATTTGGCACATAATTTGGTTCCCAACACATAATTTGGTTCCCAACTATTCATTTGGCTGGGGACCCCCTGGAACCCCCTTCAAGGACCACTGGTGGTCCCCGGACCACTGGTTGAAAACCACTGCTATAGAGTGTTTGTTCAGTAAAAGGAGTCTCCATGTCTCTCCAGCTCTTTATTAAACAGAAAATACATTTTCAGTGCTCTCTCCTGATTGGCTTAAATGTTGTCACCTACCTGAAAATGTACTATATTCTGTTTACTAAAGAGCTGGAGAGACCCCTGTGACCGAACAAACACTTTATAGTACTTCAACATTTTTAACAAAAACACAAACATGACCAAAAAAAGATCACTTAGCCTACCTTTAAGTTAAAGTAGCAATTTTTTGGGGGGGGTTCCCCGGTTTAAATGATTGATAGTTAAGAACCAAAAGGAACATTATAGCTAGTGTCTGTATAACTCTGAGAGTGTACACATGGAACACACTCAGGAGTTAAATTAACACCATAGATTATTATTAAGGTTCAGAGATGAATATAGCATCACTTATAGGCCGGATTAATGCATGTCCAAAACTGTTACTTTTCAGGATTCAAATTCAAAAGTAGCAGATCTACAAGCTCAAAACGTGAAGCTTCGCTTTCGCGGCCACGTTTCGAGCTTGTAGATCTGCTACTTTTGATGCTTTCAGTGTGACGCTGTAGTACGATCAAGTAGGACGTTAATTTATGGAAAAACACACAAAGTTTAATTAAGGAGATGAAAGGTATCTGCCCGACAACAACAATATCAAAACAGAAAGGAGAAAAAAAAGAATTTCTGAATTAAACCAAATCAACCATTTAAGTGCGTAAGTAAACCACTTATTTACGTTTCGTTGGCCAATTCTCTCTTCACCTGTTGAGACAATTACTTCCCCATGTCTTTACTTGTTTTTTCCCCCCATCATCTACCATCGTGTTACATAAATAGCAACAGGTCTGTTATAATAAGGACTGCAGCAGTTAAGTTGTTGTTGTACACGAGAGGATCGATTCAGTGAATATTTTCCTTTCCAGAAATAGCCTGCAATTAAAGTCTAAAAAGCAGGAGGAGGAGGCTCCACAGGGCGCCCCCCGTGGCTTGTTCTCTTTCTGATCACGGCGCAGAAGTAATTGACTTTTACTTAGAGGAAGGTCATTAACAGCGCTAAGCCTTTAACCCTTCGCTTTGATGTCACGCATACAACCGAGAGAGCAGCCACTATAGTATGTATCACTGCTGGAAAATAAAAGTACTCACATTATTTACTTAAAGGCTTGCTGTGTAACTTATTTGTCCTGCGTTTACGCAAGAGAACAATAAATAGATTTGTCACCGATCATA
>NC_139957.1:43053817-43199561 GCF_963454915.1 Gymnoscopelus microlampas
GTGTGTGTGTGTGTGTGTGTGTGTGTGTGTGTGTGTGTGTGTGTGTGTGTGTGTGTGTGTGTGTGTGTGTGTGTGTGTGTGCGCGCGCGTGCTGGAATGCGCTCCCATCTGAGACGATGCATCCCACCTGCTGCACTACTCTCTCTCTCTCTCTCTCTCTCTCTCTCTCTCTCTCTCTGAGTTTCACATTGACATTTCAACTGTAAACCAACTCTTTATAGTGAAGTTATATGAAGCCTGTATCGCCACGCATAACAATTCATGTTCATTCTCACTCAGCTGTAGTGTTATAGTGTAGTAGATATACTTTCGTATCTATAATAGATATGATAGATATGCAAATGTAAAAATTGATTAAAAAAATACATATATGATGATAGCCTTGATCCAAGTCTACAAGAACCATCGGACACAACTACTATCATTATTCAATGTAAGGGTCGCATCGCATTAGAACCATATAAATAAACAGATCTGAGGCTAAATCACTTCACCAACAATGATATAGTTATCAGATTTATCACAGTAAAGAGCGTTACTTTAGTTAAAAAAAAAGTCCTCAATTGATTTGATCCTGTTAAAATCCTAGAGCGTTACAAATGCAACCATTCCTTCCTTCTGTGCTGTCAGCGTAACAACCAGGAGAAAGTCCGTTTATGATCATTATACAGCCTATATAGTTATCATACGTTCATTATTGAATGAGAAGATATATGTACCTGTACAAGTGTTGTAGTTGTAGGGCTGCCTCCAGGTTCAAGGTGGTGTTTCTCCTCCTTTTGGAAACTTTTAGAGAAAACCTCTGGAACGGCTTTAAAATGATGCAGGAAAAAGTTTGTAGAAACTTTCACTGAGGAGCGTTTCTTCTTGTTTCAGTCAGAGAGAGAGTGAATGAACATGATCCAGTCCTCTGTCTGTCTGTCTGTGCGCTGCTTCCACGCAGAGAGACGTGCGGTAAGGAGAAGTTACGTGCGCGCATGTAGTGGTGTGTGTGTGAAGTGGTTTGAGTGTGTGTGTGTGGGACGCCCCCCAAAAAACTGATGTACTGCGGTCACACTAACAGGACAGCCTCTTTTATTCTCACCCCAAAGTCATGCTCCCTCCCACTGCATACAGACCAGCCCACATATTAATACATACAGACCAGCCCACATATTAATACATACAGACCAGCCCACATAATACACACAGGCCAGCCCACATATTAATATATACAGGCCAGGCCACATGTTAATACATATACAGTCAGCCCACATGTTAATGCATACAGGCCAGCCCACATGTTAATACATACAGGCCAGCTGAGCTCACATGTTAATGCATACAGCCAGCCCACATGTTAATAAATACAGGCCAACGCACATGTTAATATACAGGCCAGCCCACATATTAATACATATACAGCCAGCCCACATATTAATACAGCCAGGCCATATAATAATACCTACAGCCAGCCCACATATTAATACACACAGCCAGCCCACATATTAATACATACAGCCAGCCCACATACATACAGGCCAGCCCACATATTAATACATACAGCCAGCCCACATATTAATACATACAGGCCAGCCCACATATTCATACATAAAGGCTAGCCCAAATATTAAAACATATATAGCCAGCCCACGTATCACTGACGTAAAAAAAAACATTTATTTCCGATTACCAATACCGCAAAAAACATAATGTTTAAAAAAAAATAAAAAATGATTGGCTTAGGAATGCAACAACAACATATCCATGAATTCAAGTATCCATTGGGTGAGCAGGCCTAATCGATAGAAAAAAAGTAATTTTTTGGGCGAACTATCCATTTAAGTAAAGTCTTCAAATAATTACACATTAATACAAATGTCCTACAATATTTGCCTCTGAGATGTAATGGAGTGGGGGCTATGAAGTATTGAAAAATGGCCATACTAAATTAACCACTTAAAGCCCATTCAGCATCTGTATTTTGGGGGAAGCTTTTGCAGAACATAGCAGATCGTCAACCATATGGGTTTAAGTGGTTAAAGTACCTCCGAATTGTAGTACAGTAGGCCTTTGAGTGAAAGTACTTAGTTACTTAGTACTTAGCACCTTCACAGCACACAACAATCCTATCAGATCTCCAAACATCTAGGAGGTGAGCTGCTATCTAGACTAGAGACACGATGATCTGACAGCCCTGCTGTAGTTAGACATGCTAATGAAGCTCTGCACTAATCATTAGCTATTTATTTACATGTCTGCATTTATGACTGATCTCTATGTTGTTGTCCTCTACCACTGCTCTACCATTAAATAATAATAATAATATTATGTATAATATTATTATTTTAATAATGACAATTAATAATGACAATTATTATCATTGTCATTATTATATGATAATTTATAGCCTTCAAAAAATTCAGACTAAAGTGTCATATTTTAACCTTGCGTGGGTTTCCTTTGAAAAGAGCTTCTGTATCAAATATAATAACGTGCCACAATCAGCCTAAAGCTATAATTATAGACTATAATACAGATAATAATAATGATACAGAACATAAAACAATACACAAAGTACATTGTTGATGAATGGTGACAGACAAAAGATTCATTAGGTCATGATATGATGCATTATGTGAGATTATGTGATCAAAAGAGAGATGCAACATGTAATAAGCACATTATAGCTTGTAAGTTACAAGCTATAATGTGCTTATTACATGTAACACATCCATGGAAAAACTAAAAGAGAAGACAAAAACATTATAACATGTTTTGTTACATTTTAAACACAGTGTCTTTTCAAATGTCATGAATGTCTCAGGCCTGATAGAATGACAACATTTGACAGTTTGATTTGGTGATTATAGTTTTGACGTTGAGATCTGATCTGTTTGACAGATCTACACAAAGTCTTTTAAACCACGTGGTTCTCAAAGTGTGGTCTGGGGACCCCCAGCGGTCCTTGAAGGGGTTCCCGAGGGGTCCCCAGCAGAAGTAGTTAGCATAGCATCAGGGATCAATTTAAGCACTTTAACCCTATTTTATACTTTGGCTATTCAAAAATAGCAGATCTGCAAGCTCGTAGATCTGCTATTTTATTTTATTTTTTTTAAATGTCAAAGGATTTGGAATACTTTAGACCAGTGGTTTTCAACCCTTTTCATGCCAAGGACCCCTAAATTGATATACATTTGGCCACGGACCCCCATTTGAAAATGTTTTGTGCCAGGGACCTCCAGAAGCAAAGATATCAGTTAATTTTCGCCTTAAAAAATATAAATATTCACAGATATGCACACTTTTTCAAGGATTTTCAAAAATAGCAGATCTACAAGCTCATAGCGCGGCACTCGGTGCCGCGCTATGAGCTTGTAGATCTGCTATTTTTGAATAGCCAAAGCTAAGTGGTTAAAAAATATTACGTTAACTAATTTCGCTGGGGACCCCCTGGTACTCCGTCAAGGACCACTGGTGGTCCCCGGACCACTGGTTCAAAACCACTGATTTAGACCCCCCCCCCCCCCCCCCCCATTAGTCTTCTCTCATGGGGGTCTCTGGCACACAATCTTTTTCAGAAGGGGGTCCGTGGATAAAACATATCTAAAAAACATAAAACATTATTATCATATCAGCCTGTGGGTCTCTGACATGCTCTCCTTTAAACCAGAGAAGCTGCTTTAGCTCTGTTAAAGGTGTATAACACCTGCCATCTGCTGGCGGCACGTATATGACAATCACAATCATTTCTTTCATGCCAAGTATGAGATTTCAGTGTCACTCACTCACACGCACGCACGCACGCACGCACACACACACACACACACACACACACACACACACACACACACACACACACACACACACACACACACACACACACACACACACACACACACACACACACACACACACACACACACACACACACACACACAGTACTACAAGTTTTTTACTCAAGTAAAAGTATCAATACTGCAATGTAGAATGTAGATGTTACAAGTAAAAGTCCAGAATTAAAAATTTACTTGAGTATAAGTACAAAAGTATCGGCATCAAAATGTACTTAAAGTACAAATGACAGTGAAGTGACCATTTAAGGACTTTTAAGACATTTTTAATATACCTAAAAAAGAAAGAAAGAAAGAAAGTTTCAACAAGCTTAACAAGCTAATATTAGCAAAATTGTCAAATAATATAAGAAAGACATTTTTGAAAATGTTTGCGAGGCGTTGTGAGCTTGTAGATCTGCTATTGTCATAGATATTGAGCATTAGTGAGGCCCAACTATATGAACATAATGTTGAAAATGGGCGAAGTGTTCCTTTAATGTCAGCATGGAAATAAATAAATGATATGAACAAAATAAAATAAATAAATAGAAATAAACCAATAATGTGCTTCTGTACACACACTGGTTTTGCAATGGCTTGTTGCAGTGGATTTATCTTGAGCCCAGTCACTGCTCAGCCTGACATGACTTCTTTATACGATGGTGCAGGGACGTGCACAGATAGACTCTAGGTGTCGCTAGAGCACCTGCCCTTTGCCCTCTTGACCAGAAGTGCCCTTTTGAAAAAAGCAGGAGTCTTCAACAGGGCGTCCGGGACCCCTAGGGGGTCCTCAGAGTTACTACAGGGGGTCCGCCAAATCTTTATGTGATATGATTTTTCTTTTTACCATAACCACTCGAAACCTATAGCATCCCTTTTCTGATGAGAACTTTAGCCAAAAATAGCAGATCTACAAGCTCACAACGCCTCGCAGCGCGAGGCGTTGTGAGCTTGTAGATCGGCTATTTTTGGCAAAGAGGTATAGGTGTAGAGGGAAAAAAATAGCAGACCAAGTAAACAAAAATAAGTATAATTTACTTGAGCACCTGCCCCTCAAAATGTCTGTGCACGCCACTGCGATGGTGTCACGCTCTGAAAATAGCTGTATTGTGGTGCAATTGGTTCATGCTATTTACAAGTGTGTAGATCTGCTATTCTTGAGCTGAGTTCAGCCGTAGGAATGAATGTGCTTACAGCAACCCCCATGGAACAAACAGTGTCTGTCTGTGTGCTATAAACACAACACTGGACAGAGAGCATGGACATTTTTTCGGAGGTAAAATAAAAACAAAGTGTAAAGGATGGCTCTTTGGTGGCGAGCGGCCTCCTTGTTAAGATTGTTTAGCACTTAAGAGTACAAACACACACGCGCACGCACGCACGCACACACGCACGCACACACGCACACACGCACACACACACACACACACACACACACACACACACACACACACGCACACACACGCACGCACACACACACACACACACACACACACACACACACACACACACACACACTTGTATTTCTATACTTGTGAGGACATTAACATTTTAGGATTACAATTTATAAATGCCATTCTTATTTTTTTTGGGGCTAAAAAGGCTAAAAAAAAATAGCAGATCGACAAGCCCAATCTGCAATAAAGAACAATAAACAGTAAAAGTACAATATTTGCCTCTGAGATGTAGTGGAGTAGAAGTAAAAGTATTGAAAATGGGAAACACTCCAGTAAAGTGCAAATACCTCAAAATATTACTTAAGTACAGTACTGAGTAAATGTACATAGCACCACTGGTCCTCGACACTGTATTTTTCTGAAATTCTACTCTTGTGGGGACATTTGGTTCTTGAAAGTACCGTAACACAAACACACAAACTCACTCACAGTCAGAGGAAGTGCAGAACACGAGGGCCACTAAACCAGACCCCCCCCCCTCCCCCCTACCCTCTGAAACGGTGTTTACAGATCACTTACATATATTATACAAACTATTTACATCACTTTAGTTCTAACCCAAACACTCGGGCCAAAGGAAGTAGACGCCAGTAGTAGATCTAAAACAAACCTTCTATAAATGAAACCCACGCGCTGTCCAACTTACAGCCTTTAAAATGACCCTTCATAAAACAACGAATATACAAAAAAATAATGAATATACAAAATAACTGACTGACTGACTAAATAACTGACTGACTGACAGTGGTGGAAAGTAACTAAGTACATTTACTCAAGTACTGTCATTTTGAGGTATTGTTTTTACTTACTGTACTGGAGTATTTCCAGCTTTCAGTACTTTTACTCCACTACATCTCAGATGCAAATATTGTACTTTTACTCCACTATACAATTATTTGAACTTTAGTTATAGTTACTTTGCAGATATAGATTATATTATAAAACATTAACCACTTCAGCCCTATTTTATACATAGGCTATTTTCAAACATTTTAGTACTTTTACTTTAGTTACTTTAAGTACATTTTGATGCCAATACTTTTGTAACATTTTGGCCTTTTACTTGTAACAGAGTATTTTTTATATTGTGCTATTGATACTATTACTTAAGTCAAATATCTGAGTACTTCTTCCACCACTGCAGACTGACCGAAATGTTAGGAAAAGTAATTGTACAGTATTTAAAAAGTGAAGTTGTGGGCACCCTGGTGGCCCAAACAGGTAGTGCGCTCAGACACAGAACCCTGTATCCTGGGTTCCAACAGGATTAATGTCTTGTCTGGTGTCAATTATATTCTCTATCTGTACACCAAAACCCAGAGTATATTAACACATCAAGTGCCAGAGGTTTTTTAAACAGGTTACATCCAGTGCCAGCGTTTCAAAGGGTGTCTGGGCGATGGCCGAGGGTCCCGTCTAACGACTGGAACAATAATATTTCTAACTTGATCCGCCATTGCAGAGTGATCGCCCGGCGAAAATGGCTTGTTTTGACCACTGTAAAAAAGTATGGAGATATGGACCTTTTTCTCCAGATCCTATCATTGGAGCGACGGAAGTGAAATTACAATCATTTAGCAGACGCTTTTATCCAAAGCGACTTACAGTAAGTGCATTCAACATAGGTAGGGAACGAAGTGACGTGCTTGGGGCCCTTGTCACATCCGTCCATTCCATTTGACAGGGACCTATAGATCATTCTTAAGTTGCGTTAGAACGCCCCTTGAGGGGAAAAAAAAGAAAAAAGAAAATTGAAAACACAGATTTACGGTTTTGGCACTCTTCGGGTGTATTTGAAAACACGTAGTAGATCTGGCGCTGGTGTTTGGCACTCAATGTGTTAACATATAACCCAAGTATAAGATATTTTACTCTTTCTGTTCAATTAAAGGCAGGGCAACAGATCATTTTTAATGCTGGATATTCAAATAATGTGATAAAACAATACTTATTTTCTAATTTGGCATTTTCATATACTATGCATACGTTTTATACATTTTGTAAAAAGGTGTTTGAACAGCTAAATCTGCCTCGACCCCCAACATTCAATAATCATGCAGTTTTGTGATGACAGTAAACTCACATAAACTCTATAAACAAATACAAGGATACTTAATTAGCTGATCTTTAAAGATGTATTTTCTTTTTTTTAATCAAAAGTGTTTTTTGAAAGTTGTCTTTTACATCTCAACTGAAAGTATTATTTAGGGGCCAAGTGTCTTGCTCAGGGACACCTTGACACATTGCGGGGGCCGGGAATCGAACCCTGGTTTTCCAAAGCGGTCTCTCTACCCATTCAGTTATGGCTGCCCATGTGTTGTAGATGAAAAACTTCAACATCCAGTGGGAACACTCAAGTCACTTCTTTCAGTCGATGCTGTTGGTGGTCATGGCAGCCAGTTCCCACCTGATGTCGTGAGGGAGTTCTGACCACTCCAGACCACACTGAATAACTGCTAGTTTGCATAACGTCTTAAGACTAGGACTTAAGTCTAAGATGAATAGTTTATCAGAGGATTTGTGATTCATATGCTCTTCTTCCTCCTCTGGAGTGAATGTGAATCCTCCAGACAGGATGACACAGTCTCCCACTCTGCAACAGCCCATCACAACCGACAAACAAAGGCCTCTCCCCTTTGGTTCAACCTTCTTCCAGGAGAAGGTTTCTGGATTGAATTTCCACAGATCGTTGAAGGTCATATCAAGGTTTCTACCACCATATATGTACAGCTCTCCATTGTAGGTAAAGGCTGAATTATGCCAGCGTTCTTCTGGAAGAAGCTCTGCAGAAGGTGTGCTCAGCCAGCAGTTGGTCTCTGTGTCAAACACTCTGATAGTGTTAGTGTTGCCCTGGTCCCGATAGCCCCCAAATACAAACATCTTTGTCCTGATCATGGTGGCATAGTGACATGCTAAAGTCAGTGATGGAGTGCCTCTGGTGTTAATTAAAGCCCAGACCATTGTGGTGGTGTCCAACTTGTACATCTCATTAGTGCATCTATTCAGCTGGAGGTTTCCTCCATAGACATACATAGACGTTCCCAAGACACAAGCTGCGTGGTTGCACCTCCCCTTTGGAACAGTCCCATAAACCTTGGGTTGGAACCATTTGTGGGTGTCGACCTCAAATGCATAAAGCACATTGTAGAACACTCCACCCTTGTATCCTCCCCAGATATAGACAGTATTTTCTATCAGTACAGCCGTGTGGTAGAAGCGATTTAAGGGAACCTCGGTGGGACGTTCCCCTCTTCCAGTTGTCACTGGAGGCAACCTCCTCCAGCGCAGAGACACTGTGTTGAATATGTTTACTTCCATCTGTTCATTGTCGTTCATGTTACTGTGCATGTTGGACTCTCCAATGGTGTAAACCTTGTGTCCGACTGGCACAGCTGCATGAAATCCTTCTGGTCCATTAAGATTCACGGTCCACCTCAACATTTTACAATGGCGGACAACTTCGACTTCTGAAGCATTGGTCTGTAACACAACACGGTGACATTGTGCACACCACCACTTATATTGGTACAGACCTACAAGTAGTGACATCATGTTGATGACATCAGTCTTGTCCAAATATGGAGTTCCACCCGGCCTGGTGGAGATTATGCGCTCCACTGAGCACACCTCTCTACTTTATTGTTTTATTATTGCTGCTAAAGTTGAGTTGAGGAACCAAAAAACATACACAAGATGTAACATACCCACTGAGCAGCTTAAAAAACAGCTAATCAACGTCTAGGCTAAGCCTAGACCGCTAAAACTTTCACTGTTAGACCAATTATAACCCGGTTTTAGACGGAGGTCTAATAGCCGACTATGGCTCAGTGGGTATTATTAGGGCTGCAATGTTTTTGATAGATTATTTTCTCAGCAAGCATTCACTTGATTACTGTCTCGATTAAAAATCTTGAATGCTCATTATAAGATGGCACCCTTTCTGTCTACTCCAGGGGTCTTCAACAGGGGGTTCGGGACCCCTAGGGGGTCCTCAGAGTTACTACAGGGGGTCCGCCAAATCTTTGTGTGATATGATTTTTTCTTTTACATTAACCACTTGAACCATAGCATCCCTTTTCTGAGGAGAACTTTAGCCAAAAAATAGCCGATCTACAAGCTCACAACGCCTCGCATCGCGAGGCGTTGTGAGCTTGTAGATCGGCTATCTTTTGGCAAAGAGGTGTTTGGTGTAGAGGGAAACAAGAGCAGACCAAGTAAACAAAAAAAGTTAAATCTGAAACACAATTTTTATACAATACAGATGAGGGGGTCCCTGCTTCATCTCTCTCTCAGCTAGGGGGTCCTTGGCCTGAAAACGTTGAAGACCCCTGGTCTACTCATTCTGTGTGACAGAGGAGGAGAGCTGTGGACAGTTCAGACACCAAATCATCGGTAGGGCAGGTTTTGAATGTTCAAGAGAGAAGATTTCAACTGTAATCATTTTTTTTATATCAGCGTGCTAACTTTCCAGTAAGAAGAAGGCTGCAGTTTCTAATTGGCTTTAAATCTCCACCGATGATGCAGGATGATCCAGTAGGCAGGTTTCTGAACTGTCCACAGCCCACCAATGAGACGCACAGTGAGTAGATGGAAATAGTCATCTCAATCAATCATAACATAATGAACAATTATATGAAGATATGGTAGAAAATGTGTAAAGTGCTCCTTTAAGAATGGATTCCATGCAAACCTTCAGGGCCGGTGAACATTCAACTGAAATGTAAAGAATGTCACCTCCATGTCGGTGAGCTGGATGCAACCCTATCTGGAGGGGAGGGTACAGGGGGTGGAGGTGAACGTAACGGACTTTTGCGCTGCTGTCAGACACAGCATAAACCGTGTCAAATGAACATATTATGGAGATTTCCAACATGAACTTTAATGTCAGACACAACAGAACCCCCCCCCCCCCCCCCCCTGTCAAAGGCAAATACTGGAGTCAAACGTCCCAAATATGCACATAATTATACGTCAAACACACATACATGGAGATAAACATGCACCGATGTGAGACACAATGAACATAAAACTCCTGCAGATAGAATGCAAGCTTTAACCCATTAAGACCGGGAACGCATCTGTGTCATTTTCTGATTTATTTGGCTATTTTTTGAAAAATCGTGAAAAAACATGCAATTATTTGAATATATATATATATATATATATATATATATATATATATATATATATATATATATATATATATATATATATATATATGTATATATATATATATATATATATATATTTCTAAGGCGAATATTTGTAACTTGAATCTTTGCTTCTGGGGGATTCTCCAAATGTCTTCTAAATCTTAACAGTTTTTTGAAAAAGAACTATGTTGCTATAATCAGTGGTCCTGGGGGGAAAAATATATATATTCAAGGATTTGCAAAAATGTTCACGATTTTTCAAAAATAGCAGATCTACAAGCTCATAGCGCGGCACCGACACGAGCAGACACAAGCAGCGACGTGCCCAAAGCCATCAGACCAACATGCACTGATGTCAGGGCACAACACCAAACTCCTGCAGATAGAAGGATCAGCGAAACCTCTAGTGTGTGAAAAGTTCATCAACATTTTGAAAAATGTGAACATTTTTCGCCTATAAAACGACATGCCCAAAAACTCCAGTATGAAAAGAAGTGGTTAACCATAAAGTATGAAAGCAACAAAGCTGTTGATTCTTTCAATCCCTTATTCCTGGACGTGTTGTTGTTCCCTCGTGGCGCTGATGTCATGATCATCAGGAACACTCAGGAGAATGGTGATTCAGAGCCTGGGTTCGTGTTGCTGGCTCCTGTAGCGCACATTCACTGAAATGTCCTCCTGATGAGGAACATCACAGAGCAGAGCGGAGAACAAACCAGAAACACATCATCTCACACATCTTACCACACGACTCACATCAGCCACCACTTGCACTCATCCAGCGATGGAGAGAGTAACTAAGTACAAATCAGTGGTGGAAAAAGTACTCACATTTTCAATCAAAATCTACAAAGTAACTAGTAACTCAAGTTTTCAAATAATTGTAGTGGAGTAAAAGTACAATATTTGCCTCTTGAGATGTAGTGGAGTAGAAGTAAAAGTATTAGAAATTGGAAATACTCAAGTAAAGTACAAAAACCTCAAATTTGTACTTAAGTACAGTACTTGAGTAAATGTACTTAGTTACTTTACACCACTGAGTACAAATGACTCAAGTATTTCACATCGGGATGAGGTCAACCATTCAGCATGTCTTCAGAGCTGCTGGGAGAATGCAGCAGAAATAATGTTTTCTGCAAATAACAACCATCAGATTTAAAATTGCCCATAGCCTCAATAATCCTGTAGTGAGGACTGATGTGATCCTTCTTTTGAAAATATTACTTAAAGGTTCACATTAAGAGGACCGCACAAAATCATTGAATTTGAAAACAGCCAAAATAGTTAATCAAGTAAGGTACACAAGTGCACAATTGTGTACTTGAATCGGGAGCGTATCTATGTTCCCCGGGTTCTATGTTCCCTGGGTTCTAAACCCTAACCCCTTTGGTACGCGGGGAACATAGAACCCGGGGAACATAAGGATGACCCCCCTTGAATCTAGGTAGATTCAATTTTGAAAATAATTGTTAAAGGGATAGTTCACCACCAAAATTACTTTTTTTTCCTATGGCTTAATCACCCCATGGAGACTTAAATTCATGGATATTTTTTCAGTTTTTGTCGCATTCCTAAACCAATAATTTGATGACCACCGGACTGGTAGGAGACACAAAGAGTCTCCTTTGTGTCTCCTACCGGAACCGCTGCCTACCGGCTATCCGTGAATTTAAGTCTCCATGGGGTGACTAATCTGCAGGAAAAAAAATACATTTTGGGGGTGAACTATCCCTTTGAGTAGGCCATTCATAATTAATACATTTCCTTTGGTATTTAAAGAGGTGGTGCCATGGTTTTGCACTTTTTCTGTTTTTCATGTGTCTATGAGGTTGATAGAACTTTATTAAGCCCCCTGGTGGTGTTTTTATGGTGTTTTATGTCTTCTCTGACTACTTTAGTTTCTTCCTGGGGGCTGAAACCTTGAGGGTCAAACGTGCCAAAAGAAAAACAGCGCTTTAGTGACATAGTAAAAACATGCCCTTCCCCTCATTATCATAACACAACAGGTGTGGGCATGAGGAGGAGGGACTAGGACAGGTGGGTGGTGCTAAGGTGGTGGGGGAGGTGCTAAGGTGAGAACCACTTAATGAACTGGAGGCGTGTCCACATAAGAACATAATTTTAACAATTTCTGTACACTTTTTTGAAAAAAATCTTCCTCCTAGTATAACCATAATACCTGATGATTATGTTTTAGGGGGGGAAAACATCACTGAAAATCACGGCACCCTGTCTTTAAGTATATTTTGATGACAATGCTGTAGTATTTTTTACTGAAGAACAATTTTGAATGCAGTATTTCTTTTACTTGTAATAGGGTATTTCTTCATTCTGGCATTATGCTACTTTTACGTAAGTGAAAAATATGAGTGCTTGTTTTCCCCACGTGCACTGAACCAGTTCACATGCACATCCAATCAACAGTTTCATTGTTTATAGCACAGACACACACATGCCAGTGTGGAGATGCATGCCTCTTTAAGAGCCAAAACACACAAGCAAAGCGTGATTTACTGATTTTGTTATTACATTTTTATGTATCTGACATGATATCTGTATAAAGGCTGGAAACCATTGATTTTAATCAAGTGAAACGGTCAAATGTCTTCTCTAAAGTCTTCTTCTGCCCCGACCTTGACTGTGACGTTACAGGCCATGGATTTAAAGGATGCGTAGTTTTGAAGGAATTGTTCCATTTATTTTTTTATTTTTTTAAAATAAATACTTAGGTTCAATTGGCACTAGGGTATTTTGCATGTATTTTACAGCATGCTCATCCCCCCAAAACGCCGGGGGGACCATAAAGTGGTTAAAAAGCAGAAAGTGGTTAAAAAGCAGAAACACAGAGATACAAGGTTTCTTGGCGACAGAGGCGATATGAAGTACGGGCCCCTGGGTTAAGTGGACAGCCTGGACCAGGGGTCTTCAACGTTTTCAGGCCAAGGACCCCCTAGCTGAGAGAAAAATGAAGCAGGGACCCCCACTATATCGTATAAAATTGTGTTTCAGATTCACAATTTTCTTGTTTACGTGGTCTGCTCTTTTTTCCCTCTACACCTATACCTCTTTGCCAAAAATAGCAGATCTACAAGCTCACAACGCCTTGCGCTGCGAGGCGTTGTGCGCTTGTATCTGCTATTTTTGGCTTAAGTTCTCCTCAGAAAAGGGATGCTAGGGTTCAAGTGGTTAAGGTAAAACAAAAAAAAACATAAATCATATCACACAAAGATTTGGCGGACCCCCTGTATTTGAGGACCCCCTAGGGGTTCCTGTTGAAGACCCCTGCTATAGGGTTTATAAAGTGGTTAAAAAGCAGAAACACAGAGATACAAGGTTTCTTCCCAACAGAGGCGATATGAAGTACAGGCCCCTGGGTTAAGTGGACAGTCTGGACACTATGAGAGGATGTGCTTGTTTACAGACGCTGGACACATTGTTACATTTGCGTCTCCACTTCATCACATCAGCTGTACTGTATAGTATTGGAATTAAACACTAAACAACTGGTAACTTCATGTCGTTGCTGTCAGGCAGAAACCTGGTATCTCCATATGTCAACTTTTTATGGTTTTTTTTCCCCTTCGTAAATTGATGCCCTATTTCATCATACAAGAATGTCGCACAAACAAAGATTTTGAAAATAGCAGATGCACAAGCTCAGAACGTGTCACGATGTCATATATATATATATATATATATATATATATATATATATATATATATATATATATATATATTTAGCAGCAGACCCCCATCTGAATATGTTTTGTGCCAGGGACGCCAGAAGAAAAGATTTGGGTAAAAGAAATGCAAGATTTAAAAAAAAATCTAAAATAGCAGATGTACAAGCTTAAAATAATTGTGATGCTGTATTAACACACTTTGCTGGGGACCTCCTGGTCGAGTGTCGCGCTATGAGCTTGTAGATCTGCTATTTTTGGAGAAAAAAAAACGTGAAAATGTGTGCAAATCTTTGAATATCTATATACCGGTATACATTTTTAACTGTGCTTCTGGGGGTCCTTGGAACAAAATATTTTGAGATGGGGGTCCGCGGCCAAATACATATCATTTTGGGGGTCCTTGACATGGAAAAAGTTTGAGAACCACTGATATTATAGCAACATAAGTTTTTTTTAAAATACATAGGTTTTACAAGACATTTGTAGAATCCCCAGAAGCAAAGATTTGAGTTACAAAGGTTCGCTTTAAAACCTGTATAAATTCAAGCCAGCTTGACATTTGTTTTTGCTAATTTGTTTTTGCCAGAGAAGCATATTTGATTATCATCACGTAGCTACAGAACATCAACATGAAGACATAATCACGTAGCACCGTTGGAACAGATTGTCTGTCTAATTAAACTCAACTGGAAAATAGTGCTGATGCACATCAACACCTTTCCAGTTGAAAGAACGTCATTTTTGTTGCACGACACTTTCTCACCAAAGCATAATTATATTAAAGGGATAGTTCACCCCCAAATGGGCCACTGTACTGTTGACAAAGTGACGTGGATGACGTCACGTGTGAAATCTCCTCTTGCGAGACTTCCGGAGATGCACATATCTGACATAAACACTATGGAGGGTTTCCGTCGATATAAACTCCAGATCTCACCAAAGAAAAGGGATTAAAAAAAAACTAAAATAGGAGATCTAGCAAACGGCCTATAGGGCATAGCAGTGGCGGCCATTTTCTGGTTCCACCCCAAAATAGTCAATGCATTTTCCCCATTGACATTTCCAAAAATATTTATATCAATTCATTTAGGCAGTGGTGGCCTAAAGGTTAGAGGAGCGCCCTCGTTGCCGGAAGGTTGCCGGTTCGAATCCCCGGACCGGCAGGAAAAATCTGGGTGGGGAAGTGAATGTTCACCACTTCCCCAACACCACTGAAGTGCCCTTGAGCAAGGCACTGAACCCCAACTGCTCCAGTGGAGCTGCGTAGTGGCCAACAGTATAAGACTGTGGTTGTACTAGTCAGCTCCCAGGTTTTAATGTGTCTGTCTGTCTGTGTGTTTCTATGTGCAGGGCGTTGCTGAAAATGAGCACTTGTGCTCAGCTACTACCCTGGGTAAATAAAGAAAAAAATAAAAAATAAAAAAAATTTAAGCCTCATCCAGGGTCCTGGTGAATCATGACCATAAAACATTTCTTTCTGTGATTTAAAAACAAAAACAAATACCCTTTGTTTTGCCATTTTTTCAAAAACGTTTTTTCACAGAATTAAACTTTTTATGGTCATGATTCACCAGGACCCTGGATGGCTTAATTCTAGGCTTTAATGAATTGATATCAATATTTTTGGAAATGTCAATGGGAAAATGCATTGACTATTTTGGAGTGGAACCAGAAAATGTCCGCCACTGCTATGCCCTATATGCTCGGGTTTTTAGCTGCGGTTGACTCGTTATGGAATTATGATTTTTTGTCTACTGTACTACTCGTCCTAGGATATCATAACATCATAGAAAAGGTAAGAAAACCACAGGTGAAATTCCCCTTTAAGAGGATCTTAAACTAGCACTATATGGCTTGTTTCTATTGGGGTCCCCTTGTACTCAACAAGGTCACATTTGTCCCCCCCCCCCCCCCCCCCCACAGGGTCTCGGTACAAAACAATGTTTCAAGTTATGTTTTCATTTATTTATTTATTCATTTTCCAGATATTAATTGTCCAGTGTATTTCAATCCCTTAAAAAAAAAACTGTGGAGAATCGGTTAAGGTTCACTTCATAAGAGAACCTCGGTCCTGTAATTGTGAACACTGGTGGAAAAAGTACTCAAATTCTTTACTTAAGTAAAAGTATCAATACCGCAATATAGGAATATTCTGTTAGGCTACAAGTAAAAGTTCAGAATTCTAAATTTACTTGATTAAAAGTACAAAAGTGTCGGCATCAAAATGTACTTAAAGTACCAAAATGCGACGCGTTGTGAGCTTGTAGATCTGCTATTTTCAAACAGCCTATGTTTAAAATAGGGCTTAAGTGGTTAATGTATGTTTCATAATATTATAATTTATATCTGAATATATATATATAATTGCAGTGGAGTAAAAGTACAATATTTGCCTCAGAGATGTAGTGGAGTAGAAGTAAAAGTATTGGAAATTGGAAATACTCAAGTAAAGTACCTCTAAATTGTACTTAAGTACAGTACTTAAGTAAATGTACTTAGTTACTTTCCACCACTGATTGTGAATAATATAAACTTTAAAGAATGTATGGTTTCAGCTTCCCCCTCCGCGGTGTGCATATGTCAGTTTGTCGTCGTAGCGGAACGGCCAAAGTGGTTATTAGAGCATGCATTAAGATATAGAAGTCATTTTAACCAAAATCAAATGGCTAGGAAAACGTGAACTCTTCTGTTCTGCATTCAAGAGGCAACTCAAATGACTTGGAACCACGGTGTATCAGGTTACTGCGCTAACAGACCGTGACCTGTTCATTACAAACTTTACATTAGCTTGATATGTTTCATATTTTCATGATAACGTCACTAATGAAGTTGTTGGATGAAAACAAACAGGAAGGGTCTGTGATTTTAGCATTGTACGTTATAGCAGGGGTCTTCAATGTTTTCCAGGCCAAGGACCCCCTAGCTGAGAGAGAGATGAAGCAGGGACCCCCTCCTCTATATTGTATAAAATTGTGTTTCAGACTCAACTTTTTTTTGTTTACGTGGTCTGCTCTTTTTTCCCTCTACACCTATACCTCTTTGCCAAAAATAGCAGATCTACAAGCTCACAACGCCTCGCAGCGCGAGGCGTTGTGAGCTTGTAGATCGGCTATTTTTGGCTAAAGTTCTCCTCAGAAAAGGGATGCTATAGGGTTCAAGTGGTTACGGTAAAAATAAAACATATCACACAAAGATTTGGCGGACCCCCTGTAGTACCTCTGAGGACCCCCTAGGGGTCCCGGACCCCCTGTTGAAGACCTCTGCATTAATGGCATAGTATGTCACTTTGCTCTGTCTTTATATGGAGTTGGTACAACTCCATAAGGTTGGACAAAGGAGAAGACAACCATACACAACTCTAACCAGCCACTGGCCACTCCACCCCGTGCCACCCCGTGCCACCCTGTGCCACCCTGTGCCAACCACTCACCCTATCTCCAATCAAGCTGACAACTCCTTCCCTGCCAACCCCCGCGGCATTTAAACCCAGATTTCAAACATGGCGTTGTGCATATAGTTTCCAGTAACCCTCCCTCCCTCCCTCCCTCCCTCCCTCTTCTTTTCTACCTCTATCCTATTGTACAGGTTCCAGGTGGGGTCGGTCAACTCATAGTACATTTTACCCATCTCATTAGGTACTGTAAATGTGATTGATTGAATTCTATATTCACAAGATTATTAACAGTACAAGTAGGCCTACAGTCAAAAGTCATGCTAAAATACATTACAAATGCGCACCGAACGTGCAAATTTATGTGCATAAATTACCTCCACGGTTAGGTGGGGTCGCGAGTCAATGGCCGCATTATTTTGGGGTCGCGGGCTGAAAAGTTTGGGAACCCATGCCTTAGCTGACCATTTAGCACTCTGCATCCTTGGCCGTTTATGCCGCGTGTCACATGGTGCGTACACGACGCGCCCATAAACGACCATACTCCTGGGTTTACTGGGCTTACTGCGGGTCCATTTGGTTCCACTTGTATGCTCTCTGTAGTTAAATCAACACTACAGTTGGTACAAATGGAACCAAACGGAGCCGTCCATTTGTGCGCTCTTTGCAGTTAAATGAACCCATTTAGACCTGAGGCCGATTTAAAAGAAAACACCTTCTAAATCCTAACCTAATTTTCAGAAAAGAAGAGTAAGAAATATACATAGCAACATCTAAAATGACACAGATGCTTTTCCGGTTTTAATTTATTTAAATTTTCTTTACACTGACTGGACACCACCACCTGTTGTCATCGCACACACACAAAACTCATTATGCTGTATATGTGTAATGTAAGCAAGCCGCTATAGCGCCACCATGAGGCTGATTTGAAAGATTTCGGGTGGAGAGGCCTACTGGCGCCGTGCGCAAAATGTTTGCCGCTGTAGAAGTTAGCAAGATTGGCTCCGGATAGACGTGCACGCGCATGCACACCTACGCGCACGCGCATGCACACCTACATTCACGCACGCACACGCACACGCACAAACGCACAAAAACATTATCTCCAGGCCCAGCCTTTGGCCTGACAGTGTGTTTTCGAGGTCAGGCCCACCATTGTGAATTTGGCAGCCGAGGCCCCCTAGGGGTCCGTCCACAGTACTGCACTGTAGCTACTGGCTCGGCTCAGCAACACATTTGTTTTTCTTACGGCTCCGCTGAGCATTCTGGATTCTTCAGCCTGTTTGTTTGTCCAGTATGTGTTTCTTTCTTGTCTTTCTATGTCTCTCTATGATAAATGGCCTCACATCCCTGGCCCTGTCAATGGACTGTTTTCCCCTTAACCCATTAAATCCGGGGGAACGCATCCGTGACATTTTAAAGATTTGTTTGGGCTATTCAAAAATAGCAGATATACAAGCTCGTAGCGCGGCACCGAGTGCCGCGCTACGAGCTTGTAGATCTGCTATTTTTGGGGAAAATCGTGAAAGTTTGTGCAAAGCGAACATTTGTATAACTCAAATCTTTGCTTTTGGGGGGTCCCTGGAGCAAAATACAGATCTAAAAATGTTTTCTAAATCCTAACAGTATAGGCCAATGTTGCTATATCAGTGATGCTCCAACTTTTCATGTCAAGGACCCCCGAAATGATATGTATTTGGCTGCGGACCCCCATCTCAAAACGTTTTGTTCCAGGGACTCCCAGAAGCAAATATTGGAATAAAAAATGTTCGCTTTAAAAATGTATTTATATTCAAAGATTTGCACAAAGTTTCACGATTTTTCAAAAATAGCAGATATACAAGCTCATAGCGTGCCTCGCTATGAGCTTGTAGATCTGCTATTTCTGAATAGCCAAATAAATCTAAAATGACAGACTCCTTCCCGGATTGAATGGGTTAAGAGATGGATAGATTGCATTCCTGCACTTTTACACTTGAAGACAGAATCCCACATTTTGCCGTGTGGAAAGAAAGTGTGGGCGACACACACAACGCAGGTCGACCAGCAGCTGGATTCAAACCCACAACCCCTGAAGTCACAGAGCCTTGGTTGAACCCGGCTGCTGTCAGACTGTTGAACAAGGCATGAGCCTGGTTCAGCAGTCTGATGACAGGCGGTGCTGTCAGGCTGGTCTCGGACCTTATAGCTCTTCCTTGGACCTACAGTACCTGTGGATTACACTAGGGACAAGTGACTTGACTTTTTTGTTCTTTGCTCTTCCTCATGGACCTACTTGTGGATTATACCAGTGTCTACCTTACTGTATGTGGATTATGTGGTCGACACGCACTGACATTTAGCACCTTAATCCCATGTACAAACACACTGACTTTGTGTTTTTATTGTGTTTTTTCTAGCACCTTAACTAACGTCCATAAGTATATCATGCACAGTATACATCTGCTGCTATGATCACGCACCTTGATATCTTATCTCAGGTACTTGTGTTGTTTGATCTCCTTTCCCCCTTGACACCCCTCCCTCTTCCCTCTCTCTTTTTTCTATGGAAATAACGATACGATGGGAATTATGCACGAAAACGAATTTCACCCACTCTTTTACTTCTGTAAACTGTGATGTGACAATAAAGCTGATTCTGAACCATTAGGACGGTTGTTTCTCAAACTTTTCCATTTCAAAGGACCCCCAGTTTAATATCGTCTGTCAGGTCCAAAGCTGTTACTTTTCAGGATTCAAAAAAAGAAAATGCAAAAGTAGCAAATCTACAAGCTCAAAATACATCGCTTTGTACCTCGTTTCGAGCTTGCAGATCTGCTGGTAGGGTATAGGGAGTCACACTTTTTGGTGGCATAACAGAATGAATTCATCCCCATGTTGGTACCAAATCTGGGGGGGATGAGATCAGTGGAGCTCCTTCTGGTGTTGTGCCCGTGGGCTCTAGTGAAGTAGTCTAACAGGTACATGGGCTACTGATCCCTTGAGTATCTTGAAGACCACGCCCATTGCAAGTTCTGACTTGCTGTACCCTGACCCCTGACTTTTGTTGCCAATTTTATCACCAGCAAGATTGTTATCTAAAACACAACATATAGGTAAACTCTTCTTTCCTTGTGATAACATTGTCACCCACACTCTGATCGTAAAGTCTGTGGCCTTACTGAGGTACATTTTGGACCCAAGAATGGATTCAGTTTTACCTGTAGGTGTAATGACAGTTTGTTACATTTACCGAGGTGGGAGCTATAAGGGCTTTTTCCAACCTGCAATTTGTTCACGTCCGAGACGAGCAAAGCCGAGTCATCCGCAAGAACAAGAACAGATTGCAGTCACACGCTGATGTCATGTCGTTAACCTAAATTAGGAACAGTAAAGGCCCCAGTATGCTTCCATCGAGGAACGCCACAGCACGCGCAGCTCACTGAGAAGGGGGGGGCGGGTCGATTTGGACCCCCTGGTGGTCCCTGGACACAAACGTTAAGAACCAACACACCAGGTAACCCCCCCCCCCAAATACGTAGCACTTTCATCGAAACAACGTGCGAAGCTCTTTTGCAAACTGTCTCCGCTCGCACGACAAGCACAGCCTATACTGGAACAGAACCAGCCTGTGTAATCTGACTCTCTGCTGTTCTAATGGTCTCTGGAGAGGGAGAGAGAGAGAGAGAGAGAGAGAGAGAGAGAGAGAGAGAGAGAGGCTACTTAACGTGGGGCGGGGCCACTGTGTTGTTTGATGAGAACAGAGATCCACTTAGAGCTCTATACAGAACAGTTTGATGGAGCTCTATAACCACTAGCGCTGCTCTCACAGCGGGGGAGGGGTGTCCGTGTACCTTCATGCTATGATGTTGTAGAAAGATTTGCCGACGCTTAACACAGCGAAACCAGATGTGTGCGTGTGTGTGTGTGTGTGTGTGTGTGTGTGTGTGTGTGTGTGTGTGTGTGTGTGTGTGTGTGTGTGTGTGTTTGTGTGTGTGTGAGAGAGAGCGTGTTTTGTGTGTGCGCCACTGCCTGCGTTTGTGTGTGTAAGTGTTTCTCTCTTCTCTGTCTCTTTCTCACACTCTCCTCTCTGTCTTTCTCTTTATCTCTCTGACTGCGTGTGCTGTGTGTGTGTGTGTGTGTGTGTGTGTGTGTGTGTGTGTGTGTGTGTGTGTGTGTGTGTGTGTGTGTGTGTGTGTGTGTGTGTGTGTGTGTGTGTGTGTGTGTGTGTGTGTGTGTGTGTGTGTGTGCGTGCGTGCGTTCGTGCGTGCGTGCGTGCATGAGTGTGTGCGTGCGTGTCTCTCTCTCTCATTCCTTCACTCTGTCTCTCTCTCTCTCTCCCTCCCTCTCTCCCTCCCTCTTCTCTCCCTCTCTCCCTCTCTCTGTCTCTCCCTGTCTCTCTCCATCTCTCCGTCTCTCCCTGTCTCTCTCTCTCTCCCTCCCTCGTCTCTCTCTCTCTCTCTCTCTCTCTCTCTCTCTCTCTCTCTAATCCCCCCTCTCTCTCCCTCTCTCTCTCTCTCTCAGGGCCCCATGCAGCCCTCCTTGCCGTGATGTGACAGTGTTTCAGATGTCTCGTAGCGTGTTGGGTTCAGGCCAGGGCAGTGTAAGGCCATGTGCAGCAAAAGCCCTTTTTACAAGCACATGAAACCTGGCAGGGTGTTGTGACCAGCATGCGCTGAGTCACCCAAAAACTATTTGTGGTCGGACATGGTTCTGATTTGTGGAGCAGTAGTGGATGCAGGTGCAAGTTTTTTTTTTCTTTTTTTTTTTACTTAAGTAAAAGTAGCAATACCACAGTGTAGAACAGTGGTTCTGAAACCTTTTCATGTCAAGGACCCCCAAAATGATATGTGTTTTGCCACGGACCCCCATCTCAAAATATGTGGTTCCAGGGACCCCCCAGAAGCGAAGATTTGAGTTAAAAAAATGTGGTTAAAAATAGCAGATCTACAAGCTCAGCTTGTGTATCTGCTATTTTTGAACACGCGCGCACGCGCACGCACGCACGCACGCACGCACGCACGCACACACACACACACACACACACACACACACACACACACACACACACACACACACACACACACACACACACACACACACACACACACACACACACACACACACACACACACACACACACACACACACACACACACACACACAAACCTCTTAGCCACCCACAGCATAAAAATTGCAAAACTTCTTGCACAGATCTTGCAGTGCAGAGAGTACGTATACCACCAATGATGTCATTCAAACTATATCTGCAAGACACCAGTGTTAATTATGTCGACTAAAACTATTACATTACATTATTACAGTCATTTAGCAGACCCTTTTATCCAAAGCGACTTACAATAAGTGCATTCAACATAGGTAGGGAACGAAAACTACTAATCACCAGAAGTCTTAAGTGCATTTTCTGCAAAAACAAGCAACCAAGAGTATACCTAGCGCTAAGGTAAAAGTGCAATATATCAGCTAGGCCTACCTACTTTCTTAAACAGATGAGACAAAATAGCAAAGTCAAATGAGCAGGAGGTAAAACAAATAATTGTACTGACTAAACAAGATCCAATAAAACAATACAACAATAGAACAAGCGTTCGTACAACTAGTTAACAACAAGTAGGACAGGCAAAGAGGAAGGGTAGTGTTTCCTGAAGAGGTGGGTTTTCAGCCTGCGGCGAAAGATGGGCAGTGACTCTGCTGTCCTGACATCAGTGGGAAGTTCATTCCACCACTGTGGGGCCAGAACAGAAAAAAGTCGTGACCGTGTGGATCGGCCAGAAGGACCCTTGAGTGACGAGGCAATCAGTCGCCCCGAGGTGGCAGACCGAAGTGGTCGGGCAGGGGTTAGACCATAGCCCGGAGGTAAGAAGGAGCTGTTCCTTTCACTGCCCTATAGGCTAGCACCAGGGTTTCAAACTGGATGCGAGCCGCTACGGGGAGCCAGTGTAGAGAACGGAGAAGGATAGCTGTGTGGGAGAACTTTGGGCGGTTGAACACCAGACGAGCCGCAGCTTTCTGAACAAGCTCCAGAGGTCTGATGGCAGATGCCGGAGCACCAGCAAGGAGGGAGTTGCAGTAGTCCAGGCGGGAGATGACAAGAGCCTGGATAAGCACCTGGGCTGCCTTCTCCGTGAGGAAGGGGCGAATCCTCCTGATGTTGTAGAGGAGGAATCTGCAGGACCGTGTCACTGATGCGATGTTATGACGCACTGACGGAAATCTAAATAAAAACCCAGCAATGATAACTAAAACGACTAGATATATTGACAATTTCGTCAATATATCATTTGTCATTCTATGCTATGGCTGCGCGAGGGTGTCAAAAATAGCCGATCTACAAGCATTGTGAGCTTATATATTATTTTTATTTATTTAATTCTAATATTTGTATTACTATTTCCGGCACACAGCTTAAGTTTAAATCAGGCATTACATCACAGCCTGCCAAAAATACATTTTAGTCGACTAAATCAAATGATATTTAGTCAACTAAAACTAGACAAAAACTAAAACATTTCATGTCTAAAACTAAATGGAATTTTATTCAACAGACTATGACTTTACATTTTTAAAACCGCCAGACACCATGCAGTGTAGTTCAATGACTGTGTTGCACACATCCAGACACTGAACACACTTGGAAACACAGTGTAATTGTTCCTAATTTATTTCTGCAACATGGAGTCAAAAACAACAGCAGGGTCTCTTATTCTGTCTGCTATTAGTTTCTCATGAAATAAAGTGTTTGTAAATATGAATATGAATTAACCAGCCGGACGCGATGGTCCTGAAAAGACCCCCAAATCATGTGTCCAGGACATGTGTGTGCTTCAGCCATAAACAATGTTCCATTAAACTAGTTCTAACATTCTAACTATTTATTTACAAGCGGGAGGGAGAAGCTCTGGACAAATAACAGGTGGCTGACTGCACAGCATGGAGCCAAAACACCTCCTCTAGTCTGGACCGAGGAGGAGAAACCTCGCATCTCCATTTTAGAGTCAATTATAATGCCCTACTTCAGTGGTTTTCAACCCTTTTCATATCAAGGTCCATTATTTATTGGGCATTTGAGCCACGGATCCACCGTTTGATGAGATTTAGACTCTCAGACCCAAGACTTAGAATATTTTGTTATCGTTGGATAAGATTTTGGTTACCAACTCTCTATCATTTAGCTGTGGACCACCTGGAACCCCCTCAAGGACCACTGGTGGTCCCCGGACCACTGGTTGAGAACCATTGCCCTACTTGATCATACTGCAACGTCACACAAAAGTAGCAGATCTGCAAGCGCAGACCTTGCATGTCCAATATAGAAGTAACCAACCACACACACACACACACACACACACACACACACACACACACACACACACACACACACACACACACACACGTGCGCACGCGCGAGCACGCACTCACACGGCACGCCACACACACACTTGTTTTTATTACTTGTATATATAATCTCGTATAGTCCAGACCACAATCTCAGAATGCTATAGAAAGTATGGAACTAAACCTACCGAAGGCCGAAAAAGGGAATTTCCGTTCACAAAAATATATTCTAAACTAGAAAAGGTGCTCCTCGGAGCACAGGTCTCCCCGTCAGGTCAGGTAGGTTATTGTGGGCCAGCAATGTTTGGAATTCGCCAATCAGGATGGAAAATCGGACGGATCCGACTTGATCACTTGACCATAGAGGTATAATGTGTACCGATTTGCGTGATGTTTGGATAACATTTGTAGGAGCACTGTAAAAGACAATCGGGGCAGCGGTTCTGCTCTGGCATCCAGGGAGCGTGTGTGCACAGTTTCACTGCGATCGTGCCAACGGTGCCGGAGATTAGCTGTTCACAGACAGAAGGACGGACGGACGGACAGACGGACGGACGGACAGACAGACAGGGTGCAAAACAAAGTCGCGGCCATGCCTTTCGGAATGGCTTTACGTTGGGAAACAAATGCGTGTTCTCATAGAAATATATACGCACGCACGCAGGCACACACACACACACACACACACACACACACACAAACACACACACACACACACACACACACGCGAGTGTGTGTTCTAATTAGCTTGGTGTGTATGTCTGGGGTGTATAGGGTGTCCTCCTGACACGAGGCTGACTGCCGCCAGTGTTGCCATATTCTGTGACAGAAATAAGTCACCAGGTCTAGGAAAACAAGCCCAAAAGAAGCAACTATACACTTTAGAAACAAGCCCAAAAACTACACTTTAGAAACAAGCACACATAAGCAACTACACTTTAGAAACAAGCACAAATAAGCAACTACACTTTAGAAACAAGCACAAATAAGCAACTACACTTTAGAAACAAGCACAAATAAGCAACTACACTTTAGAAACAAGCACAAATAAGCAACTACACTTTAGAAACAAGCCCAAAGAAACTGCAACCCACAACTACTAATATTTAAAAGCAACGTCACAGAACAACAAGCCCAAAGTCGCTTATAATAAGCGGATATGGCAACGCCGTCTGCCTTAGCGGTTCTCTGCCCATGTGGTTGTGATTACGGAGCGGGGGAAATATGAGTGTGATACACAGGTACTACACTACTCTCCATCAAAGCACAAAGCTTCTGTCTGCTAAATTATACCTCCAGCTTCCAGTGGTGGAAAGTAAGTACATTTACTCAAGTACTATACTTAAATAACAGTTTTGAGGTATTTTAATTACTCTGCTGGAGTATTTCCAATGTTCATTCATTTTAAGTTCTACCCCACTACATCTCAGAGACAAATATTGTACTTTTACTCCACTACAATTATTATACTTTTTTTAAAAGATTTTTTTAATAATTACAAAACATACATTAGCCACTTCAGCCCTATGTACATTTCGGCCATTTGAAAATAGCCGATCTACAAGCTCACAATGCGCATTGTGAGCTTGTAGATCCTGGAACAAAATATTTTGAGTCTGCAGCCAAATACAATGTTAGGTGTCTTTTACATGAAAAAGTTTTTCAGAAAACTGTTTAGGATTTAAAAGTATATCGGCCTCGGGTCTTAATACGCTAAGTCAGGGGTCTTCAACAGGGGGTCCGGGACCCCTAGGGGGTCCTCAGAGTTGCTACAGGGGGTCTGCCAAATCTTTGTGTGATATGATCTTTTTTTTTTACCTTAACCACTTGAACCCTAGCATCCCTTTTCTGAGGAGAACTTTAGCCAAAAATAGCAGATCTACAAGCTCACAACGCCTCGCAGCGTGAGGCGTTGTGAGCTTGTAGATCTGCTATTTTTGGCAAAGAGGTATATGTGTAGAGGGAAAAAAGAGCAGACCAAGTAAACGAAAAAAAGTTTTTTATACAATATAGAGGGGGTCCCTGCTCCATCTCTCTCTCTCAGCTAGGGGGTCCTTGGCCTGAAAAGGTTGAAGACCCCTGCGATAAGTAAAGTAAAATACCTTGAAATTCATTCGTTCGAGTAAACGTACTTTACACCACTGTGGGGGGGGGGGGGGGGGGGATGGGGTGGGAGTTGGGAGGTATAGAGGGGGGGGGGAGACACGGGATTGGATGAAGGTGGGCAGTGCTGTGGAAGATGGAAGAGCAGCTCCTGGCCTGGAGTTGATCTACGAGTGAAATCCAGGCTTTCATCTTCTGTGCTGCTGGGTAACAAGACACAGTGCGTCGCCCGCTGCTTTGATTTACAATACCGGCTCCGGCCAAAACACTAATCATTTATTATGTTCCCAGCATGCCGGGATACTTATATATATATACAAAAAAAAGACGATCTACAAGCTCTCAACGCGTCGCATTGCGACGCGTTGCGAGCTTGTAGATCGGTGTTTTGGGGGGAATAGCCGAGTAAGTGGTGAATGCATATTTTGCAACGGTAATCTTAAATCTGCAAAGTAACTTGTAAACTAAACCTGTCAAATAAAAAAAGAGTACAACATTTGCCTCTGACGTGTAGCAGCGGTATTAAGTATTATAAGTATAAAGTATTGAACGATAAGGCGCACTCAAATAACCCATTTAGACCGGGAAAGTATCTGTGTAATCTTTAGATTTCTTTGGGCTATTCAAAAATAGCAGATATACAAGCTCATAGCGCGGCACCGAGTGCCGCGATATGAACTTGTAGATCTGCTATTTTTGAAAAATCAAGAAAATGTGTGTTCAAGTCTTTGAATATATATATATTTTTAGAAGCGAACATTTGTAAAATATTTTTTTCCAGGGACCCCCAGAAGCTAAGATTTGAGTTAAAAATGTTGCTTCAGGCCTGGGCCGTATAGCATGACGGTCCAGGCACCCAGGCTGCGGATTCGACTCCCGTTCCCGATGACCTTTGCTGTGTGTCACCCGCCCCCCCCCCCCCATCTCTCTCCCCAGCCTACTTTCCCTATCCGTCTCTAAATAAAGGCATAAAAAGCCCCCAAAAAAATCTTTAAAAACAATAAATAAATAAATAAAATGTCGCTTCAAACATGTATTCAAAAATTTGCACAAATGTTAAGATTTTTCAAAACATAGCAGATCTACAAGCTCGCCCTATGAGCTTGTAGATCTGCTATTTTCGAATAGCCCAAAGGATAAAATAATGGTTGGCTAAAAAATGGTGGCTAAAAAATCTAAAACGACACAGATGCGTTCCCGGTCTTAATGGGATAAAGCAAAAAAGTAGCTCAGAACTTCGTGCGGTACTTGAGCATCTCTGCGCGTTACGTTTCATCTCCGCGCTCGCCCGGTATAACAAGACCTACAGTTCTTTTGATTTATCAGACCTGCTCCGGCCAAAACACTAATCATTTGTTATATTCCCTGCATGCCAGAATACTTTCACACAAACTGTCAGGCAGGATGATGAATCTGATGATACACATCTTAAAGTATTACTCACGCCGTAAGAGCTTTTTATGTTTTGGAATATTATTACTATACCCTGCCGCTTGTCTCTCTGTGTGTGTGTGTGTGTGTGTGTGTGTGTGTGTGTGTGTGTGTGTGTGTGTGTGTGTGTGTGCTTGCTGTATGTGTGCATGTGCCATTGTGTATGCACACATGTATCGTGTTTGTGTACCGTGTGCGTGTGCGTGTGTGTGTGTGTGTGTGTGTGTGTGTGTGTGTGTGTGTGTGTGTGTGTGTGTGTGTGTGTGCGCGCACGCGCTTGTTTGATGGTGAATCTTTCAGGATGCTGTGGTTCCCCAAAAACGTTTGTTCCAAGGACCCCCAAATTGTTATTTATGTATTTGGCTACCGACCCACTACCTGAAAATAGTTTTTGCCAGGGACCCCCAGAAGAGAAGATTTGTGTTTTTTTAAGAATAAAATATTTTCAAAATTTTCCAAACATTTTTTTATTTTTTATTTTTTTATCCCATGATTTTGTAACCGATTTTTTCACCCAGTGCCAATTGTCTAGGCAATGCTGGGCTCTGCACTCCCTCTGCCAGCCTAGGGAGAGCCTAGAGCCGAGCTCATACCTCCTTCATTGCATGAGATCACCCAACAGGGGGGGAGGTTCCCTGGTTAGACGTAGCACGTGGAAGGAACACGTTATTCCAACCAGTTCCTTTCCCCTCCATCAGGCGCCCCGGCTGACCAGGGGGAGGCAGTATAGAGACCAGGATTACTGCATGCTTTTGTGAGGGTACCTACCCTAGGATACACGGGGAGAACATGCAAACTCCACACAGAGTAGGCCCTTTCGCCAACCCCACCTAGTGTATGGGCACTGATGACACAGAGGAGAGAACACCCCCCCCAGCGTCCGCAGTGTCCCCGGCGGGAATCGAACCCAGGACCTTCTAGCTGTGAGGCGACAGCGCTACCAACTGCGTTTTTTAAAATATTTTTTGATATTTTGATATTTTTCAAATATTTTTTAGTAGCCAACATAAATGGATACAGTGTTTTCCATTTATTTTTTGTCATATTTTAGTCATCTGAAATGTTTTAGTTTTAGTCTAGTTTTAGTCGACTAAATATCATAAGATTTGATTTAGTCGACTAAAATGTATTTTGGTGGTGCCTTGATGGTGTCGTAATGGCTGACTTGCTTGCATGCTGAAAATAGCCGATCTACAACGCGTCGCGCTGCGACGCGTTGTGAGCTTGTAGATCTGCTATTTTCAGAGCGCAACACCCGAGCGCAACCAAACATAAAATGACTTGTATCTTAGTTCTACTGGATCTCTTCTCCACTCTCAGTCCCTCCCTAACATTTTAGTCTAGTTTTTATTTGTTGATGAAATTGTCAATATATTTAGTCTTGGTGTTAGTCATCATAGCTTAGTTTTCATCTAGTTTTAGTCAGTGAAAAAAGGTAGTCGACGAAGATTTTTCGTCATAGTTTTAGTTGACGAAATCAACACTGGAGTGGCCAGAACCTTACCTAAACTGCTGCACCTGTCCACTGGCCTGCTGCCATCCATCATTGATGTGTATGGATGCCTCAGAAGGGTAACAAGGTCTGTGATCATCCAGGGTCTTTGACCCCAATCCCCACTAGACATTATACACATTGCTTTGCAAAGCAAGCAGCCCCGCACTGATCCACCAGCTGTGGACATCACCACGTTTGGGATGATGGGGCAACAAGGAATGGGGGGGGGGGGGGGGGGGGGGGATAATCATGCCTGCCCTGGTCATGGATGCTCCTCCTGCCCCCAATTGGACATTATCAGCTGTAGTTACAAAGCTGGGTTAAAACCCATGTATGACAGACAGCAACGTGCAGCTGCAGGCCTGTTGGCCTGTTAGTAGCAGCTACTGCTTCTAACAACAGGGGTCTTCAACACTTTCAGGCCAAGGACCCCCTAGCTGAGAGAGAGATGACGCAGGGACCCCCTCCTCTATATTGTATAAAATTGTGTTTCAGATTCAAGTTTTTTTTGTTTACGTGGCCTGCTCTTTTTTCCCTCTACACCTATACCTCTTTGCCAAAAAATAGCTCTACAAGCTCACAACGCCTCGCAGTTGTGAGCTTGTAGATTTGCTATTTTCGGCTAAAGTTCTCCTCAAAAAAGGGATGCTATAGGGTTCAAGTGGTTACGGTAAAAATAAAACATATCACACAAAGATTTGGCGGACCCCATGTAGTAACTCTGAGGACCCCCTAGGGGTCCGTTGAAGACGGCTGTGACGCAGTGGTACATGAAACAAGAGAAGATGAAGACAGAGCGGATGATGAAGAAGATGAGGCTGGCAGTGCACCAGTGTTCATTTTTTACAGCAAATTTTGATTTAGTTTTAGCAATAGTCTTTTGAATAAAAATTCATTTAGTATTGGTCACACAGGGCCCTATTTTTGCCAGTGCCTTACCCACTATCCCTGGCAAACTTTCTTTGCCATTTATTACAAATTTTAAAAACATTTTTTCAAATAGTTCAAATAGACAATCTACAAGCTCACTATAATAGCTAAAATCTAAAATGACTCAGATGCTTTCGTGGTGTTTGCAAAGACCTGGAACGCATCTGTGTCACTTTAGATTTCTTTGGCTATTCAAAAATAGCAGATATACAAGCTCATAGCGCGGCACCGAGTGCCGCGCTATGAGCTTGTAGATCTGCTATTTTTGAAAAATCTTGAAAAACATTTTTTTCGTTTCTTTTTCAAAAAACTTTAGGATTTAGAAAAACATTTTGAAGAATCGCCTCAGGTCTTAATGGGTTAATTGGCTAAGCAGCATGGCGGGACGAGCGACCGGATGGCAACCGCAAGTTTCCCAGTTCAATCCCGGGCTCCGCCATGCAGAGCCGCTGATCTCCTAATTTCTCCCGATGAGCAGGTTGGTGCCTTGCATGGTTTCCTCCGCCATTGGTGTATGAATGTATGTGTGAATGTGTGTGTGAATGTGTGTGTGAATGGGTGAATGTAATGCACAATCTATGTAAAGCGCTTTGGATAAAAGCGCTATATATATATAAATGCACCATTTACCACAGTGCTTGAACTTTCAGAATGGGCCCTCAAGCTGTTTAAAGAAGCCTCTGTATATTTATTCTCTCCGTTATGCCACCGGTCTGGACCGGACAGGACAGGACATTACAGGAGGGGGGAAAAAAACTTAAAAAGGAAAATAATTTCAAAAGCGAGCCGTTATTTATTATCTGTGAACTGCAATCCGCCTCTAATGCCAGCGCAATAAGTAGCCGCTAACATAAACAGTTTGATACCGGCCGGGCTCTCAGGCGCGTGACGGATGGCTCCAAGTATGCACCGAGACATTCTTGGTTTATCCCTTTAAGACCTGCATGAGGCCGCTTCTAAAAAATGTCCTCCAAATCGGTTTAATGCTATTCAATTCATTTTATTTTTTAAATCGTTAACATCTTTGCAAATCTTTGAAAATGTATTTTTTAAAGCGAACATTTGTAACAACAATTTTTGCTTCTGGGGATTCTACACATTTTATGTCTTCTAAATCCTAATCCTTGAAAAAAAAACATACTTTTTCATGTCAAGGACCCCTCAAAATTACATGCATTTGGCCGCCGACCCCGGACCCCCTTCAACAGGGGGTCCAGGACCCCTAGGGGGTCCTCAGAGCTACTATAGGGGGTCCGCCAAATCTTTGTGTGATATGATTTCGTTTTTTTTTTACATAGGGTTAGGGTTAGTTACTTAGCACTAATCACTTTTCTGAGGGGAACATTAGCCAAAAATAGCAGATCTACAAGCTCTCAACGCCTCGCGCTGAGAGGCGTTGAGAGCTTGTAGATCGGCTATTTTTGGCAAAGAGGCTATAGGTGTAGAGGGAAAAAATAGCAGACTAAGTAAAAAAAAAACTTTAATCTGAAACACAATTTTATACAATATAGAGTAGGGGGTCCCTGCATCTCTCTCATCTCTCTCTCAGCTAGGGGGTCCTTGGCCTGAAAACGTTGAAGACCCCTGGTATATATTCAAAGATTGGCACACATTTTCAAGATTTTGTAAAACAAATTGCAGATCTACAAGCTCATAGTGCGGCACGAAGTGACGCGCTATGAGCTTGTAGATCGGATTTCTTTTTTTTAACAGCCAGAGTATAAAATAATGTTTAAAGTGGTTCAAATAAAAATAAAAATGACACATGATGCGTTCCCGGTGGTAATGGGTTATGCAGGAGCCCAGGAGGACCATATTGGCGCTGAACGCATTCCAAAGCAGCAACGCATCTCCAACCGGCATAAAACAAATGTATCCAAAACAGCCCTCCCCCCTCCTCCTCTTCCCCTCCCTCCTCTCCTCCCCCCCTCCCTCCCTCCCTCCCTCCCTCACACACTCTGTCTGTTTCTATCCGACTTGAAAGCAACTCCAACCCGTTGTTAGCTCTGACTCCTCTGGACCGCCCGCTGAACACTGAGCGGGGGGGAGAGAGAGAGAGAGAGAGAGAGAGAGAGAGAGAGAGAGAGAGAGAGAGAGAGAGAGAGGGGTGGGCTCCGTACACACTTACAGAACATGGAGCTATAGGACACGAAAGGCTGATACGACAAAAACTAAAAACATCTCCATGAATTCAAGGTGTGTAATTGATAGAAAATAAGTCATTTTCTTTCCCTTTAAGTCGAGGATCCCCCATTGGAAAGGTTTTGGTGCCAGGAACCCCCATATAAGGGCCATAAGGCCACACCGCACTTTGATTCTACCTGTGGGGTGGAATCTGCCAATGCTTTTCAATGCGAATGGCGTGATGGTTTGATGGTCTTGCGCATCTTTCCTCATTTCTGTAAAAAAAAATCCCTTACATATATTCAAAGATTTGCACAAATGTTCATGATTGTTCCAAATAAATAGCAGATCTACAAGCTCATAGCGCGGCACAAAGTAATAATGATAATCCTTTCTAAATCCTTTTACATCTTCCTGGTCCTGTTTTTTTTTATCCTTCCCTCCATTCTTTGATTTACTGTGATCACAGCAACTGAACTGTCAGTCTGTCACTGAGGCTTATTCAAGTTGTTCCTGGGGTTAAAAGGCATCAGCTAAAGGGTGTTCCCAAAACCTTTCCTTGCCAAGGAGCCCCCTGGACAACTGCCTATCCATATTCCGTACACGTGCACCGAGTTTGATGAGGATCGGTTCAACGTTTCTCGAGATACACAAGCTATACAGACGGACATACGGACAGGACAAAAAAAAAATGTGTGTGATCATCAATCTATAATTCTTCAAAGGAATTTCATTTTCAAAAAAATATATATAAATCCAATAATACACAAAACAAAAGTTACAAAAAGTGGTTCAAATAGTCGATCTACAAGCTCACAACTTTGTGGGCTGGTACACTAGTTTGGTTCCCAGGGCAGACATAAAATTTCCCCTTTGGGTCTCGAGCTAAAACACTTTTGGGAACCACTAGTGCTCAACGACTCAAATGTAAAAAACGTCAATCCGACCGACCGGCCACGTTTTTTGGGGGAACGACCGAGGCATTGCTCACTGTAACTGTGGTGACATGCATAATGCTGTTTACACAAGACCCCGGCCTTGTAATCCCCATTAGCCTAGCGGAGAGGCGAACAGGAATCCACAACCCCCGGTGCCAAGTGCAACTGGAAACATATGGATCCAACAGGAAAGGCTCATAAATAAAGATATGACTCCATTTTCTCGGCTCTCTCTCTGTCCATCTGAAAGCCATATTTTCTGGCCACGGCGGCGTGGCTCTTTAAACGCACGCAGTGCGGAGGGGCATGAAAAAAGGGATGCGCCGTATGCTTCAGTTGCATGGTCCATGCATCCATCACCTCCAGCTTCTCACACACTCTGCTGCTGCCAGAGGTTGAACTTGTCACACCTGGCCTGCCTGCATGCGCTCACATCAGGCTGCCTGCATGCGTTCACATCAGGCTGCCTGCATGCGTTCACATCAGGCTGACTACATGCGTTCACATCAGGCAAACAGGGAAGTTGTTTGCTGCTGGTCGGTGCAAACTAAGCTGTAAGTGTTGATTTCGTCGTCTAAAACTATCGACTACCCATTTTCACTGACGAAAACTAAATAAAAACTAAATAAAAACTAAGCTATGATGACTAAAACTAAGACTAAATATATTGACAATTAGATCAACAAATAAAAACTAGACTAAAGTGTTAGTGAGGGATCTAGTGGAGAAGAGATCCAGTAGAACTAAAAGACAAGTCATTTTTATGTTTGGTTGTCGCTCGGGTGTTGCGCTCTGAAAATAGCAGATCTACAAGCTAGATGTGAGCTTGTAGATCTGCTATTTTCAGCATGCAACCAAGTGTAAATCCAGCCATTACGACACCATCAAGGCACCGCCAACATACATGTTAGTTACTAAGTTACTGTTACTAAATCAACTGTAGATTTAGTCAACTAAAATCTAATGATATTTAGTCGACTAAAACTAGACTAAAATAAACAGTAAAACATCTCAGATGACTAAAATTGAATACAAATTTGACACACACACACACACACACACACACACACACACACACACACACACACACACACACACACACACACACACACACACACACACACACACACACACACACACACACACACACACACACACACACACACACTCACAGGTCAGAGCGATGCTGGATCTGTGTGTTCTGTGTGGAAGCGGTTGTTGCACAACACAGCCATAACGGTACAGTAGTCCATGCAGGGTGTTGGCTCCTCTGTTCTGTTCCCGCGGCCTAGCGGACCATCTGTCTGACAGGCTCTCTCCAGCCAGCCAACCAAACCAACCATAGGGATGAGCCACAGCCTTGAACCGTGTGATAAATACCTTCTCCATCTTTACACCAATAACACAGTACAAGCAGAGGCGCAAAGTAACCAAGTACATTTACTCAAGTACTGTACTTAACCCATTAAGACCGGGAACGCATCTGTGTCATTTTAAGATTTCTTTGGCTATTCAAAAATAGCAGATCTACAAGCTCATAGCGTGGCACTCGGTGCTGCGCTATGAGCTTGTAGATCTGCTATTTTTTGGAAAAATCTTTGAATACATATTTTTAAAGCAAACATGTGTAACTCAAATCTGGGGATTCTACAAAAGTCTTCTAAATCCTAACTTATGTTGCTGTAAGTGGTTCTAAAACATTTTCATGTCAAGGACCACCCAAAATGATATGTATTTGGCTGCGGATATTTTGTTCCAGGGACCCCCAGAAATTGTAACATGAGTTAAAAATGTTCACTTAAAAAATATATATGTATATTCAAATATTTGCACACATTTTCACGATTTTTCTATATGCATTTCTATATTGCAGTATTGGTACTTTTACTCAAGTAAAGAATTTGAGTACTTTTTCCACCACTGCTGGCGATGAATACCTTCAAGCATTTGAATTTCTTAAATTTCCTTAAATTTCTCCATCTTCCACCACAAGCATCATTCAGGGATTGAAGGAAGAGAAAAAAAGAAATAAAAAAAGGATGAAAACATCAAGAAAACAGTGATTCATGTGTGCGAGCCCCCGCGCGTATAACCGTTATCCACAACGTTTTCCCATGTCAAAATAGCACAACATTTACAAGGCCTGGCCCGCAGCACAGCGCACATGACCCATAACACCGCCGTTTATGAGAGGAGAGGATAAAATATGATGTTGGCCCAAGGACTCCATCCTAAACACACTACCGTTACTATGGCCGTGTGTGTGTGTGTGTGTGTGTGTGTGTGTGTGCGCGCGCACTTGCATTACTATACTTGTGAGGAGTGGTGGAAAGTAACTAAGTACATTTACTCAAGTACTGTACTTAAGTACAATTTTGAGGTAAATGTATTTGCTGACGTTTTTCAAGTTTCTACTACATCTCAGAGGCAAATATTGTACTTTCACTCCACCACAATTATTTGAAAACTTTTTAGTTACTTTTTACAAAACATACATTAACCACACAGTCTATATACATTTCGGCCATTTGAAAATAGCAGATCTACAAACTCAAATTGCGTCGCGATGCGACTCATTGTGAGCTTGTAGATTTGTAAAATTGTTATACATTCGAAACTTGGGACATTCTGCATAGTACTTTGAGTACAATTTGATACCAATACTGTACTCTTGCATTTTTCTCAAGTACATTTTGAATTCCGGACTTTAACTTGTAACAGAGTACAAGTAAAGTAAAACATATAGACAGGCTTAGAGGAGTTTGCTCGATTTATACTTAATTGCTTATCGGTGTCATATGCACCAAAAAAATAGCAGATCTACAAGCTCACAAAGCGTCACTGTGCTACAGATCGGCCATTTTCAGCTTCAGGGTTCGAATTAAAAATACCCCCCCCCCCAAAAAAAAAGAAATACGTCATGTCCTCACATGTATAGTAATTACAGACTTGAGTGCGTGTGCGTGTCTTTGTGTGTGCGTGCGTGCGTGCGTGCGTGCGTGCGTGCGTGCGTGTGTGTTTGTGTGTGCATTTGTGCGTATGGGTGGGTCTGTTTAGTCGTGTATAGGCATGAAATGAAGGCAATATGATGGTTCAATATATTCCATCTGTTGGGATGGACGTAAAATTCCTCTCGTTCTGTCAAGGTATTCATAAATGTCAGAGGGAATATAAAAGTTGATATTTTCTCTCCAAAATTGTTTTCAGGGACACACAGTGAAATGTGGAGTGTTCACAGGACTCTGAGGGTCAAATTAACACCTAGAATATTGATAACCAGAACCAAGTGGACCCTTTTGGGTCTGTAGGTGGGAGAGTTGAACACATATGAACCCAAACGGAGCCTTTACGAGTGCATTAAGGTCAGTCACACACACACACACACACACACACACACACACACACACACACACACACACACACACACACACACACACACACACACACACACACACACACACACACACACACACACACACACACACACACACACCGTATATATGGATAAAGAACAACCGAGAGGGAGACAGTGTATTTATAATAAACATAATAAACATGTATAAAAATCTTTTGAAATTTGCCATTCTACAAGCTCACATGTGAGCTTGTAGATCGGCAATTTTCAAATGGCAGAAATGTATATAGGGCTGAAGTGGTTAATGTATGTTTTGTAATAATAATCAAAATCTAGAAAGTAACTAGTAACTAAAGTTTTCAAATATTTGTAGTGGAGTAAAAGTACGCATCAGGAGTCATCCGTATAAGATGCCCGAACCACCCTAGCTGGCTCCTTTCCAAGTCAAGGAGCAGCGGCTACTCCGGGCTACTCCGGGAAACCGCAAGGTTTCCAGTTCGATCCCGGGCTGGGGCGCATCCCCAGAGTTAGTGTCGAAGTGTCCTTGAGCAAGACACTGAACCCCTAATTGCTCCCGATGAGCAGGTTGGTGCCTTGCATGGTTTCCTCCGCCATCGGTGTATGAATGTGTGTGTGAATGGGTAAAAGCTTTGGATAAAAGCGCTATATAAATGCACCATTTACCATTTACAGCGAGTCCCTCGCGAATGACCGAACTTCTCACCCCAACCGTCTGAGAAAACTCAATTCGGCCGCTTGTATCCGCGGTATTCTTATTCTCTGGGTCATGACCCACACACACTACATGACCATAGGTGAGAGTAGGAACGAAGGTTTCTCTGTTGTATCGAGAGCTTTGCCTTCTGGCTGAGCTCTCTTTTCGTCACAACGGCGCGGCTACGGCGCACCGTTCAATTCCTGTGTTGCATAACAGTTCTCCCACTTCTCTCTGCACTGTCCTATGTAAATAAAGCATTGTTTCAAGCAAGGTTGTGAAACACAAAGGAGACGTCTCTTCTCTTAATGAATGTGTTGCAGTTGGTCACACTACAAACAGTGAGCATATCCCAGCAGTTAGTCAGCGCTATCAGGGAGTGTTTCTGTTTCCACGAAAAACTGCTGACCTTTCCTCACTTCTTATTCACGTTTCCCGTGGGAAAAACACCACCTAGCGCTGAAACACTCTTCATCTTTTTAATAGTTCAGCTTTTGAGTGTGCCGAGTGTTAAAACACACACAGTCATCATCACCTCCTTCTTCGCTAACCGGGGGGAGTATGCCTGGAAGGTCAGATCAAAAAGTAAGTTCACACAAGTTCCCACAATGCATTGCATTAGTAAATGAGAAAATCTTGAATTCCGAACTTTTACTTGTAACAGAGTATTTCTACTATTACAGTATTGCTCCTTTTACTTAAAGGGCAAGACCACTTTGTTAGAGGTTTGGGTTGTGTATTTACCTTGCCATGATGTAACTCCAAAGGTGGACAAGAAATACAAAATAATTGCTCCATTGATTAGAAATTGATAATTCCAAATTTGCTCCTCATTGACTTACATTGTACGGTAAAACAGCTCTCAAAGTCACTCTTTTAGCACATAAATGAACACAAACAAAGTTGATTCAGACAATATAGAACATCACAAAACCCAGTACTGTTTTTTTTTTTTATAAAAATATTAACTTCCTGCTGATTTTTCTATTTGAAGATCCGGATCCGCGAATCCAGTCCAGGTTTTCTTCTTAATAAAATAGCAAAATCAACAGGAAGTTAACATTTTTATTAAAAAAAAAAACAGTACTGGGTTTGGTGATGTTCTATATTGTCTGAATCAACTTTGTGTTCATTTATGTGCTAAAAGAGTGACTTTGAGAGCTGTTTTACCGTACAATGTAAGTCAATGAGGAGCATATTTTGAATGATCAATTTCTAATCAATGAAGCAATTATTTTGTATTTCTTGTCCACCTTTGGAGTTACATAATGGCAAGGTAACAACACAACCCAAACCTCTATACCAAAGTGGTCTTGCCCTTTAAGTAAAATATTGAGTATTGTATTACAATGCCCGAACTGCTTTAAAAAAAAACTGGTGGAAACGCGTCCGGTTTCCGTGAAAGCATCAAGGTTCCAAGAATCTAGAACAGATATCAGTTTTAAAACCAAAGTTCTTTCGGTGGAAAAGGGGGCCTTTGAGAACACTGGTATGAGGATATGTGAATTTCCTTCAGCTAGGCCCTCTTTGGTCCGGAATGAACGCGTGTCTAAACTCACTCGTGAGAAAATGTTCGTAGCACTGCAACCCAGGTCCATAATGATTAAATAAATGTCATTCCAAGTTATTTCCTTTTTCCCCCCTATTTGTTCTGGAAGCTGCAAAAACAGCATAATGCTATGCTACTCATGTCAGACCTGGAATAATGACATTCAAAAGGCCAAAGTGATGTGATTTTATATTTAAAAAAGAGTTAAACGCTCTTGTAATGATTTCTATCGATCTCCAGCTTCAGAAAATAGCCTATATTTTCAGGTCGGGATAACAGTTTCATCTGATCAGGATTAAAACACGTGTGTGTGTGTGTGTGTGTGTGTGTGTGTGTGTGTGTGTGTGTGTGTTTGTGTGTGTGTGTGTGTGTGTGTGTGTGTGTGTGTGTGTGTGTGTGTGTGTGTGTGTGTGTGTGTGTGTGCGAGTGTGTGTCTGTGTGTGTGTGTTTGTGTATGTGTGTGTGTGTGTGTGTGTGTGTGTGTGCGCACGTGCGTGTGTGTGTGTGTGTGCGTGTGCGTGTGCGTGTGCGTGTAAGGTCATGGGCCCAGCTTTCAGACCTGGTGGTGATTAACTGTGTGTGTGTCTACCAAGTTGAGTCATCAGGGCTTCTTTTTGACAGCCAACCTTCCAATCTACAGTACAGCAGAGTGAGGAGAGTCACATTTCATGCATGTTTCAACCATAACCATATCGTCTCTGTCGGGTGGAAACCTCATAAGTCCCAAAAACTGTTGCTTTTCAGGATTCAAAAACGGCAAAAGTAGCAGATCTACAAGCTCTAAACGCGGTGCAAACAAAGTTAGAATATGGAGATAAGAGGTTTCTGACGGACTGCAACGATATGTATGTTCAACCTTCAGACCAATTAAATGGCTCGTCAGCAGGATCTCTCATCATGTCACGGAGGACAGATAAGATGTCTGGGTGCAGAAACCAGGGACCTAACGCTATATGAACTGTCACATCTAGTTTCACAAACCACTGCCCTGTCCCCCCCCACCTCTGTGGTGGAAGAAGGGAGGGCAACCAGAACGCTCGTCCCCCAAAAAGAAACGTCTTTCTTGGACCACTCTACCCCAGCGGTTCTTGCATTCTTGTATTCGTTTTACTGAGGTTAAGGTTAGGAATAAGTTTAGGTTTAGGCTAATTTTACTGAGGTTACGTTTAGGAATAAGGTTAGGTTTAGACATAGTTTTACTGAGGTTAAGGATAGGAATAAGGTTAGGTTTAGACATAGTTTTACTGAGGTTATGTTTAGGAATAAGGTTAGGTTTAGACATAGTTTTACTGAGGGTATGTTTAGGAATAAGGTTAGGTTTAGACATAGTTTTACTGAGGTTAAGTTTAGGAATAAGGTTAGGTTTAGACATAGTTTTACTGAGGGTATGTTTAGGAATAAGGTTAGGTTTAGACATAGTTTTACTGAGGTTAAGTTTAGGAATAAGGTTAGGTTTAGACATAGTTTTACTGAGGTTATGTTTAGGAATAAGGTTAGGTTTAGACATAGTTTTACTGAGGTTATGTTTAGGAATAAGGTTAGGTTTAGACATAGTTTTACTGAGGTTACGTTTAGGAATAAGGTTAGGTTTAGACATAGTTTTACTGAGGTTAAGGTTAGGAATAAGGTTAGGTTTAGACATAGTTTTACTGAGGTTAAGGATAAGAATAAGGTTAGGTTTAGACATAGTTTTACTGAGGTTATGTTTAGGAATAAGGTTAGGTTTAGACATAGTTTTACTGAGGTTATGTTTAGTAATAAGGTTAGGTTTAGACATAGTTTTACTGAGGTTAAGGTTAGGAATAAGGTTAGGTTTAGACATAGTTTTACTGAGGTTATGTTTAGGAATAAGGTTAGGTTTAGACATAGTTTTACTGAGGGTATGTTTAGGAATAAGGTTAGGTTTAGACATAGTTTTCCTTACGTTTAGGAATAAAGTTAGGTTAGGTTTAGGCAACGTTTTACTGAGGTTGCGTTTAGCAACACCTGGGGGCGATCGTTCCGTGTTTTGGGGCGAGTGTTCTTACTTGCTGTACAGTAAGTGTAATTAGTTTGTAGTTTATAACATGTTTCCTTGCTTAATGTTTTATGTAAAGGACATTGCGTTGCCTTGGTTGTTGAAATGCTCTTTAAGTCAGGGGTCTTCAACGTTTTCAGCCCAAGGACCCCCTAGTTGAGAGAGGGATGAAGCAGGGACCCCCTCTATATATTGTATAACATTTTGTTTCAGATTACTTTTTTCGTTTACTTGGTTTGCTCTTTTTTCCCTCTACACCTATACCTCTAAGCCAAAAATAGCAGATCTACAAGCTCGTAGCTTGTAGATCTGCTATTTTTGGCTTAAGTTCTCTTCAGAATATGGATAATAGGGTTCAAGTGGTTAATGTAAAAAAAATAAATCCAATCACACCAAGATTTGGCGGACCCCCTATAGTAGCTCTGAGGACCCCCTAGGGGTCCCGGACCCCCTGTTGAAGACCCCTTGCTTTAAGTAAATATACTTAGTTACTTTCCAACCACTCATTCTCCGCTGCCATAGGGTTCAGGGCCCTGCAGCCAGGTGTCTCCGATGGGCCAATTTCCCACATTATTGTAATCAATGATCTAATAATTGAACACGGGGCAAAAACAGAGTGGTCGTCCTCCTCCTCCTCCCCAAAGACCCTAATCACTGACAGTCCTCAAATTGAGCTCAATTAGAACAAAACGCTCCTCTAAGTCGAGGCAGATGGAGGGAGGCTCAGATGACAGGGAGGTTCAGCTCTCTCCTCTCCTTCTCCTCTCCTCTGGAGAGGGACAGCAGTCACTTTATTCCATTGGCTCTCTTTTAAGTGGGGACCGGGGGGACCAGTGTTGATTTTGACAGCAACGCTTGATTTAGTTTTAGTCGTAGTCTTTTGAACAGCATTTCATTTCTCTTTAGTCATGTTTTAGTCATCTGAAATGTTTTAGTTTTTTAGTCATAGTTTTAGTCGACGAAATCAACACTGCTTTTCAGGAAATGGGGGGAAAAATGTGGCTACATTCCGGTGAATGCAATTTACTATTATTTAGTCACAAGCTCTTCTTAATACTTAATTGGTTCAATATTTATAAAACCCACTGACACACTTAACCACTTAAAAGGAGTATTTCACCCAAAAATAAATTTTATTTTCTATCAATTACACACCTTTTAGTTTTTGTCACATTTCCTAAACCAATCATTTTATGACCGGGTCATCGGTTAGTAGGCGACTCAATTGAGTCAAATTATTGGCTCAGGAATGCGACAAAAACAAACCGAATTCCATGAATTCAAGGCTTCATGGGGTGTGTTAATTGATAGAAGATAAGTCCTTTTTTTGGGGTGAACTATTATTTTAACCCATTGAGGCCTGAGGTTCCAATTCTGCAAAATGTCTTCTAAATCCTAACGGTTTTCTGAAAAAAGCGTATGTTTCTATATCAGTGGTTTTCAAACTTTTTCATGTCAAGGACCCCCAAAACGATACGTATTTGGCCGCAGACCCCCATCTCAAAATATGTTGTTCCAGGGACCCCCCCAGAAGCAAAGATTTGAGTTAAAAATGTTCGCTTTAAAAATATATATATTCAAAGATTTACACACATTTTTCAAGATTTTTCAAAAATAGCAGATCTACAAGCTCGTAGCACGGCACTCGGTGCCGCGCTATGAGCTTGTAGATCTGCTATTTTTGAATAGCCAAAGTGTGAAATAATGCAAACGTTGTCCAAATTGTAAGAATAAAAAATAGCGAAGCTACTAAACTAGCACATCTAATGGAAATATAAGTTATATGACTGCTATACGACACAGCATGAAATAGTGCATTCATTCAAGGAAACAAAATCAGTGATGACAGATATAGGAAAGTGAGGAGACAAGCAACACAGTGCAACAGGAACAAGACTCACATCTACGTCTCAGTAAAAAAAGATGAACGTGGCATAGTTTACAAATAATACTGGATTCATGTGGAAGTATTTGGAAGCGATGGTGGCTGTGACTCTGTTTTACTGGTTGGGTGTGGAAGGGCTGGAGAGAGGCACGAAGGGACGTATTGTACGTGAACCCTACATTTATGAGGGGCCACAAGTTCATACGAGAGTACATTTCAAATCAGCGGACATCTTAAGTAACACAATCTCCACAGAAGTTTAGACGTACTGTACTGTATAACTGCAGGCAGGAGGGGAGTGGACTTTTTTGTGTTCTCCTGTTAGTCTTAATGTCTGACTGTACCACGCGCTGCTTACATTTCTAATAATAATAATAATGCATTTGTTTTATAAAGCACTTTACATTCTTGCAAATCTCAGAGTGCTACAGGGGTTTAAGTACAGCAACTTGCAATGGGCCTTGTCTACAAGATACACCACAACATTGGGATACCCATGTACCTGTCAAAATACTTCCAAAACGTAAATTAAGTCCATAATCATAACACCAGAGGCAGCTCCACCGATCAGGTTCAACCCAGATTTGGCACAAACAAGGGAATGAACTCTTTCTCATGCTATGCAACAAAAATGTGGAATGCCCAACCAAAAGGAGTAAAGGAGTGTATAGTCCAGTTCTATATGTAATTTCGTTCTAATTTTCGGGGGATTATGAAAACTATACATTTTGGAAACTTCAGAGTATAACAAATCAGAAAATCCATGATTCCATTTGCGCAGAAGCCAATATGGTGGCCATCTTGGATTTTGAAAAATGGCGACCTTTGAATATTCGTTTTTCAATATCTCGACTTCTAGATTACATAGGATCTGGATTCTAGTGGCTAAATCTACATTTGTAAGGTCAGGAAATCCAATGGTGCTAATTAAAAATATTTACAAATGATCAATGGCACAGATGTGGGTCATAATCCTTGATTTTGGGGTAGTAGAGGCCCTAGGAGGGGTCCACGCGCGACTGCTTATTTTTTTTTCTAGTTTTCATTTTTGGCATCCATAGGACCTCTAATATTGGGATTTTGATGATCCCAAGAAAAAAAGTGGTCCCAAGTGTGTTTTTTTCAATGTTCTATTAACCCTATGAGACCTGCGGGATGGCTGGCTGGAACGCCGGCGAGACTGTCTTTCGGAGACTGTGGAACGCTCAAATTTAGACGTAGCTCAAAGATAGAGATACCATTTGATTCCAGACAACCTCAGGTTTCCAATGGGACCAACCTTGTCATGCTACCGTGTCGGGAAGGGGGCTAAATACCTAATGATTCAAAGTTAAGACAACATTTTGGCCAGGGAAAAACGACCATCACCATTTTCCAAATGGTCCCTTGAGCTGTCACCTCAATATATGTGAATGGAAATGAGTTACATGGATACCTACAAGCCTCCCCTGTACAGACATGCCACATTTATGCCTATCTCATGCAGTTTTGGGCAAGAACCATGCAGTGTTTTGCATGCAGTACAAATATGTAATTTTTGCCTATTGTAAAAAGTAGACCACTTCTAGGAGAGGAGACTGCATCTATAGCTGTATGAGACCACTGTACTGTATCTAGAAACCACTGTACTGTATCTAGACCACCATACTGTATCTATTGCTATATGAGACCACTTTACTGTATCTAGAGACCACTGTATTGTATATATACCACTGTACTGCATCTATTGCTACATGAGACTACTGTACTGCATCTACAGTATAGCTGTATGAGACCACTGTATTGCACCTAGACCACTGCGCTGCATCTATATCCCACTGTACTGAATCTATAAACCACTGTACTGCATATATAGACCATTGTACTGCCTCTAAAGACCACTGTACTGCATCTATAGACTAGCTACTGTATCTATAGACTGCTGTACTGTATCGATAGACCACTGTAGTGCATCTGTAGACCATGTAGTGCATCTGTAGACCACTGTCGTGATCTGTAGACCCCTATAGTGTGTCTGTAGACCACTCTAGTGCATCTGTAGATCACTCTAGTGCATCTGTAGACCACTCTAGTGCATCTGTAGACCACTCTAGTGCATCTGTAGACCACTCTAGTGCATCTGTAGACCACTCGAGTGCATCTGTAGATCACTCTAGTGCATCTGTAGACCACTCTAGTGCATCTGTAGACCCCTCTACTGCATCTGTAGACCACTCTAGTGCATCTGTAGACCCCTCTACTGCATCTGTAGACCACTCTAGTGCATCTGTAGACCACTCTAGTGCATCTGTAGACCCCTCTAGTGCATCTGTAGACCACTCTAGTGCATCTGTAGACCCCTCTAGTGCATCTGTAGACCACTCTAGTGCATCTGTAGACCACTCTAGTGCATCTGTAGACCACTCGAGTGCATCTGTAGATCACTCTAGTGCATCTGTAGACCACTCTAGTGCATCTGTAGACCCCTCTACTGCATCTGTAGACCACTCTAGTGCATCTGTAGACCCCTCTACTGCATCTGTAGACCACTCTAGTGCATCTGTAGACCACTCTAGTGCATCTGTAGACCCCTCTAGTGCATCTGTAGACCACTCTAGTGCATCTGTAGACCACTCTAGTGCATCTGTAGACCCCTCTACTGCATCTGTAGACCACTCTAGTGCATCTGTAGACCACTCTAGTGCATCTGTAGACCACTCTAGTGCATCTGTAGACCACTCTAGTGCATCTGTAGACCACTCTAGTGCATCTGTAGACCCCTCTACTGCATCTGTAGAGGGGTCTACAGATGCACTTGGGCAAGAACACTGGTTCTTGCCCAAAACTGCATGAGATAGGCATACATTTGGCATGTCTGTACAGGCTTGTAGGTATCCATGTAACCCATTTCCATTCACATATATTGAGGTGACAGCTCAAGGGACCATTTGGAAAATGGTGATGGTCGTTTTTCCCTGGCCAAAATGTTGTCTTAACTTTGAATCATTAGGTATTTAGCCCCCTTCCCGACACGGTAGCATGACAAGGTTGGTCCCATTGGAAACCTGAGGTTGTCTGGAATCAAATGGTATCTCTATCTTTGGGCTGCGTCTAAATTTGAGTGTTCCACAGTCTCCGAAAGACAGTCTCGCCGGCGTTCCAGCCAGCCATCCCGCAGGTCTCATAGGGTTAATAAAACATTGAAAAAAACACACTTGGGACCACTTTTTTTCTTGGGATCATCAAAATCCCAATATTAGAGGTCCTATGGATGCCAAAAATCAAAACTAGAAAAGAAAATAAGCAGTCGCGCGTGGACCCCTCCTAGGGCCTCTACTACCCCAAAATCAAGGATTATGACCCACATCTGTGCCATTGATCATTTGTAAATATTTTTAATTAGCACCATTGGATTTCCTGACCTTACAAATGTAGATTTAGCCACTAGAATCCAGATCCTATGTAATCTAGAAGTCGAGATATTGAAAAACGAATATTCAAAGGTCGCCATTTTGCAAAATCCAAGATGGCCACCATATTGGCTTCTGCGCAAATGGAATCATGGATTTTCTGATTTGTTATACTCTGAAGTTTCCAAAAATGTATAGTTTTCATAATCCCCCGAAAATTTTAACGAACCTTCTTTTTTGGACATATAGAACTGGTCTAGTAAAACCCTACTCACTTTCAAAACTGCCCTAAAAAAAACATCTTCAGGAGGCTGCAATTCCAAACTGGCCCCTGTCACAGCCCAGGAAACCAAAACAATTACACAGTAGGACCCAACTAGGCTAGACTAAAAAGGGTCAAATTAATAGAGAAGGCCCATGAAAATTTAAGAGAACGCTTTGTTGAAAAGGTACGTTTTTAGTCAATTATTTTAAACGTCAGTGGCCTGTGGTGCTCTCAGGTGATCGGGGAGGGAATTCCACAGACATGGGGCTGTATAGCAGAAGGCCCGGTCGCCCATCAGTGGCGTGCACAGACATTTTGAGGGGCAGGTGCTCAAGTAAATGATACTTTTTTTTTGTTTAGTTGGTCTGCTCTTTTTTCCCTCTACACCTATACCTCTTTGCCAAAAAATAGCCGATCTACAAGCTCACTGCGAGTCGTTGTGAGCTTGTAGATCTGCTATTTTTGGCTAAAGTTCTCCTCAGAAAAGGGATGCTAGGTTTCGAGTGGTTATGGTAAAAAGAAAAATCATATCACATAAAGATTTGGCGGACCCCTTGTAGTAACTCTGAGGACCCCCTAGGGGTCCCGGACCCCCTGTTGAAGACCCCTGCTGTAAACTGAAAAAAAGCGCACTTCTGGTCAAGAGGGCAAAGGGCAGGTGCTCCAGCACCACCTAGAGTCTATCTGTGCACGTCCCTGTCGCCCATAGTGTGGAGCTTGGTGTTGGGGACGAGGAGAAGGTTAGTGTTGGAAGAGCGGAGGCTTCGAGTGGCGGGATTTGGGGCGAGGAGTTCTTTGAGGTGTGTGGGGGGGGGGGCGGCATTGCTGTAGACATTGAATTTCTGACTAAAGTATTCAATCAATCAATGAAAAAACCCTTCTGTCACAAATCACTCCCCACACTTTGTGTCCACAAGAGGGTGCTGACAACACCAAAACAGACTGGTTGAAAACACAGTACCATATGGCATTGGTTCTCAAAGTGGGTCTTTTGGGGGGTTTCCTGGGGGTCCCCACCAAAATCACAATGATTTTAACCCCTTTAACCTTTTATACTTTGGCTATTCAAAAATAGCAGATCTACAAGGTCATAGCGCGGCAACGAGTGCCGCGCTATGAGCTTGTAGATCTGCTATTTTTGAAGAAAAAAAAAAGTTCAAACCTTTGAAAATATGTATTTTTTAAAGCGGACCTTTGTAACTCAAATCTTTGTTTCTGCATGGGGGGTCCCTGGAATGAAATATTTTGAGATGGGGGGTCCGCGATCAAATACAAATCATTTTGGGGGTCCTTCATGGCATGAAGAAGTTTGAGAACCACTGATATATATATATATATGGTGCCAGTGGTCAGAAATCACATGCGTGGATGTGATGTGTATCTTTGAACTCTCATTATATCAGCTCAATGACAACTATAGCTGAATGAAACACACAGCCTCATTCATCAGCTCCTTCAAAGGAATACATGAACCTGGAGCCAAAGAGACACACACAGGAACCGTCTCATTCTGGAGACACCCTCCTGTTGTTTTAAGATGAATTATGACCCCCCCCCCCCCCCCCCACCTACACACCCCACCGAGGGAGGTAGGAACTTGGAAGGGCACAAAATTGCGTATTTCTAAATAACAGATTATCTGTGAGACAGAGGGGTTTTGTACAGTGTGTGTGTGTGTGTGTGTGTGTGTGTGTGTGTGTGTGTGTGTGTGTGTGTGAGTGTGAGTGTGAGTGTGAGTGTGTGTGTGAGAGATCTTTTTTTGACAAGGTTATAGGGTCAGGATTATACATTCAGAGTTTAGGTTCAGAGGGTTAGTGGGTTGGAGATAGAATTGTGCCTGATTTCTACATAGTTGGGTGCCAGTGTAGGGTTGTTTTCAACCTTTTTTGCGTCAAGGACCCCCAAATGGACACATATTAGCCCAGGGACCCCCATTTGAAAAGATATGCCAGGGGGGACTCAACCATTTTAATTTCTTGGGGGTCCCAATCTACACAGTAGTATCATCATCAGTGTTCATTTAACTCTGAGAGTGTACAAATGGAACCAAATGGACCCGTTAGGGTCCATTTGGTTCCATTTGTATACACTCTCAGAGTTACAGACATATAAGGGTCAATTTGGTCCCTAATTATTAATTTGGCTGGGGACCCCCTGGAACCCCCTCAAGGACCACTGGTGGTCCCCGGACCACTGGTTGAAAACCACTGATTTAGAAGTTTGCAGAAAAAAACACATGAAAGTACAGTTCAAATACAAGGTCAACTAAATAGGATAAAAAAAATCACACCCAGTGTGAAGTGGGCGGTGTGTGGTCATCACAACATGACTCACTTTAAAAAAAGGATTTTAAAGTGACTTTCTTTAAAGTCCATACTGCTATTCATAGGGCTGCACATGTGTCATGTGTTTCGCTAGCCAATCACAGTCCTGAATTTGCAAAGTCAGCCAATCACATTACAGTTAGTGGTGATGACACTAGCTGTAATGTGATTGGCTGACTTTGCAAAAGTATCGATTTGCATTAACAATGGAAGGGTGTAGGGGGTATACACATTTTTTGGTCGGTGTCCAAAACTCACTTATAGGGGGCGGCTACACCGCCCCAAAAACAAAAACAAGAAAGCCAATGGCTCGTTTCAGTTGGGGTCCTTTTGTGCTCAATTCATAGTGACATTAAATACACTACTTTGCAGAACTACCGATCCATCCACAAGCTCACAATGCATCGTGACCCATTGTGCTTGTAGATCTGCTATTTTCAAACATTTTAATACTTTTACTTTTGGTACTTTAAGTCCATTTTGATACCAATGCTTTTGTACTTTTACTCAAGTAAATTTTGAATTCCGGACTTTTACTTGTAACAGAGTACTTCTAAATTGCAGTATTGATACTTTTACTTAAGTAAAAAATGTGAGTACTTTTTCCACCACTGCATGCGTGCGGTAAAACATTGGGGCACAGTGTAGGGTAGTCGTGGTGCAGGCCTGTCTAAAGAGAGGACCGCACAGAGGATCATTAACACGCCCGCTGTCTGATGATCAGGACCAGATTTGTTATGATCATCTCTGACAGCCTCATAAAACAACACTTGTTCAGGTCCTGAAGAATGTGTTCAACACAGACTGTTGAAAAAAAAAAGGAAAAAGATATGGACGAAGGGAGCCGGGACGGTTTCTAACAACAGACACGTTTTGAAGCCACTATACTTTCAGCTAATTCAAATCCACCATCTTGGATTTCCGGTCCCGATTCTGGAGCCGTAAAACGGATGCTATTGGCTGGAACGGCAATAGCATCCGAACAGCTTTATCGTCAATTTTAAAAGGGCGAATCAGCAACACATTCTAGGCAGCAACACCTTCTAAGTTTGAGTTTCCCAAACTTTTTAGCTCGAGACCCAAAAGAGAAATCATGTTTTTTGTGTCTTCATCCTTCTCCTCCCCTCAACACTCCCCGCAGATGGAAAATCTTTGTTTTATTTATTATTCTGTTGCTTATATCATTTAGATCTCACTGAACGTGAATAACACATCATTTCACATTAAACTGGGCTGTTGGGATCCCAGGAAGGGAAAAAAAGAAAGTATAGCCTTAAAATAGGCCCTGGATGCCATGATATATTTACTGTTAAACAACAGCTACAGTTATATATTGGAACATCAGACTCTAACTGGGTCTTGTTATTGATCACAAACAGCGAGTACAGACGGTACTAATCTGGTGCAGGTACCAAACAAGAAGCATTCTTATTAATGGTTCCACTGTAAAATACACAATAATATTATGTACTTATATATATTATGTGTGCTCAGGTGATCTACAGTATCTGTGGTTTATGAATCTTTATTTTGTTTATTTGTTTCTTTTTTTTTTTTTTAATGGACCATTTTCTTCCCCCCTGTTGTTGTTGTTGTTGTTGTTGTTGTTGTTGGTAGTCATGGCTGCCAGTTCCCATCTGATGTTGTGCGGGAGTTCAGAATGCTCCAGATCGTACTGAACGACCGCTAGCTTGCATAACGTCTTAAGACTAGGACTCAAGTCTAAGATGAACAGGTCATCGCGTGCGCTCCACCCTCCAAAGAGGATGATACGATCTCCCACCATGCAACACATCCCAGCCTTCTTAGACGGGCCTTTCCCCTTGGGCTCAACCTCCTTCCAGGAGAAGGTCTCTGGATTGAATTTACACAGATCATTGAAGGACTGGTCGTGGCTTTGGCCACCAAATATGTACAGCTCTCCATTGTAGGCAAAGGCTGAAGGACACCTGCGTTCTTCTGGGAGAAGCTGTGCAGAAGGTGTGCTCAGCCAGCAGTTGGTCTCTGTGTCAAACACTCTGATGTTGTTGAAGTGGACCCCGGGCCCCCCACGGCCCCCAAATACAAACATCTTTGTTCCGATGACGGTGGCAGAGTGATCCGATGAAGCAGATGGTGGGGTGCCTCTGGTGTTAATTAAAGACCAGATCATTGTGGTGGCGTCCAACTTGTAGATGTCATTAGTGTCTCCGGTCAGCCCGTTCGATCCTCCATAGATATACATGACCTTGCCCAAGACACAGGCTGAGTGGTCCTTTCTCCCCTCTGGAATAGTCCCAGAAATCTTGGGTTTGAACCATTTGTGGGCGTCGACATCAAACGCGTAAAGCCCATTGCAGTAAGTATAGCCTCCCCAGACGTAGATGGCACCTTCTATCAGCACAGCTGTGTAGCCCCACCACTTGCAGGGAAACACAAAACTGTCTCCTCTATAAGTCGTCACTGGGGGGAACATCACCCAGCGTGAAGACACTGTGTTGAAGACGTGGACATCAATCTGAGCCGTGTTACCATGATAGAGCCCTTTAAAGTAGTAGACCTTGTGCTCCACTGCAATAGCAGCATCGTGGAATCTCTTTGTTGGTCCTCCACTCAGATGCAGCGTCCAACGGAACATGTCTCACACCGTTGTTTCTTTCTCTGTAAAAGTACAGTCCTAATGTGTGCGCTATTGCTTATTATTGGTTCAGTAGCACAAATGTCTCACAAAGTTTGACAAATCCACAAAGCCGATGAGCTGGGTTTGGCCAATCGAGGTAGCTGATGACTGTTGATATGGAGAAAGGATCGCTGGCTCAATCACAGTCCTAGTAATCCTCTGTGCTACACAGCAGACAGTCTGGACAGCAGTGTTCACAACTATAGTTTCCCCAGACGTTACTACAAGCAGCTGGAGTTGTTGGTGAAAACTGCGCAGTGACACTTTGTTTAGTGGACACTTCATTTTAAAGGACATGGTTGTGATGATGACAATGTGATGTCACTACGTAGAATACCCAATGACGTTACTCCAACTGACAGTCGTCTGGACAATGTCAACATAACATCAAGACCTACCTCCCTATTTGGGGCATTTCATTATAAACTGACACTTAAAAGAAAAGACATTTTTACACATTTTCAAAGCTAGCGGATGACGTCAAAGTGCTATGTTGTTAGCTGGTAGATTGGCTATTTCTAGTATTTTTGACAACATGTTTAAAGTATAAAAATAGGGCTTAAGGGGTTAATGTACGGAGGACAGCTAGGTACAAGCATGTGTACAGGTCACACTTCAGGTAGGAAACGTGCTTCTCAAACTATTAGTCCCCATCGGGGCTTCCAGAGCCGGGGACCCCCCCAACCTGACAAGCACTAGGAATTATAGGAGACTTTTACTCGGTTCCACAGATACATATTGCGAAAATAGCCGATCTACAAGCTCTACAAGCGTTGTGAGCTTGTAACTCCGCTATTTGTTTTAAAATATTGCCTCTTTTTGAGTGGTGCCAACCACTCCTACATTTGACTTTGTCCGTGTGTCTGTATGTCCGTCCGTCCGTATGTCCGTCCGTATTTCCGTCCGTATGTTTGAGCACGGCTGATTGGTCAAGCTTCACGTGACACGTGACAATATGTTGTCACGTGTCACGTGACAACATATTGTTGCTGATTGCAACACAAGGATGCAACCAGTTACACTTTCAAAGGCACCACTCTCTTCACACTGGGTGTGATTTTTTATATTATTTGACAATTTGGCCAATGTTTGACCAGTTTTTATAGAATAGTTTGTATATTACTTTTGATGCAGTAAATGTATTTTTTAGTTTTTTTTAGGTACTAAATTGTCATTTCACTGCCATCTTCACCAAATAATGTGGGGATCCCCGTAATAGTGATGGGTGGGGTTTTTTCCCCCAGTTTTTTTTCATGCCCCGCCCCGCACGGGAGCCCAACCCGCCCCGCGAAAATTAATATAAATCAACGACTCAGCCTGCGGCGTAACCCGCCAAAAAAGGCACAAAAGCAAGTCCATTCAATTGCTTTCCAGAGAGAGAGAGAGAGAGGGGGACAGACGGAGGGAGAGAGAAAGAGAGCGTGCGTGTGAGAGAGAGAGAACGTGAGTTTTGGTGTTTTTTTTTATTCCGTGGGTTGACCGGGTTGACCCGCTTCGCCCTGCCCCGCGATAATTGTGTCGTAATCGATAACCCGTCCGCCCGTGCGCGGGTCAACCTGCGGGACCCGCGGGTTACGGGTCGGCCCGCGCATCACTACCCCCTCACCACTGTGATAGCTCAATTTAGAATGGACTTCATAGCTCCAGTTCTGTACCCACGTGCGTGTGCGTGCGTGCGTACGTACGTGCGTGTCCTGGGTTCTGACAGAGCGGACGCTCTGAGCGGTTGAAACCGGAGCCGCTGTAGCTTTTAAGCACCATTTGGAACAACAACTTTCTCTTATAAAGTAAATTCAAAGTTGATGGATGCCCCGCCGCGCCAGCAGGCTGCCGAGGCATTTTTTAATTGTTGCAGGTGGTCCGGATTCCAACGGCTCAGAGCCGAGCCGCGATGCTCGGGGAGATGTGCAAATAAAAAGTCCAAAGCATGCATGTGAAGAAAACCCGGGGTGTACATACACACACACAAACAACAGCGGCCCGTTCCAGGACAGCTGTGTCTGGCGGCTCCGCGTGCCAAAAAAAAACAAAAAAACTATCGCTAGGGCTGAGGTAACAAACATGGAGATATTATCGTTGTTGTCGGGCAGAAAACCTCTCATCTCCATATTATGACTTTTTGTGTGTTTTTTTTTTGTTTATTAAAGGGATAGTTCACCCCCAAAAATTACTCTTTTTTTATTGATTAACCACCCCATGGAGACTTGAATTCATGGATTTTGTTTTTGTTTTTGTCTCATTCCTAAGACAATAATTTGATGACCGGCAGCGGTTCCTGTATAGGAGACACAAGGCAGACTCTTTGTGAAAAAAAATATTGTTTTGGGTGACTTTAACGCCCAACTCGATCATACTACAGCGTCACCCGAAAGCATCACAAGTAGCAGACCTACTTTTCGTGCCGCGTTTTGAGCTTGTAGATCTGCTACTTCTGCTATGTTTTTGAATCCTGAAAAGTAACAGTTTTGGAGATGATGAGGTTTTCCACCCGATAGAGAAGTGTTGCTTATTATGGGGGGGGATTGGCCAAAAATAGCCGATCTACAAGCTTCAAAACCAGACTCACTTCATCAGACTCTACCTCAGCCCTTAGCATTGAACCTAGATAAGACGAACATGCAGACATACCTTGGTCATTTGGAATGTAATTTAGATAGCATGTTATTAGATAGAAATTATGGTTAATTTTCTAACTGGTATCTTATAATTTCCAGTGGAAGTAACTACTGTAAGCAAATGTACTCAAGTACTGTACTTAAGTACAATTTTGAGGTATTTTTTTGAAAACTGGAATATTTCCAGTTTTCAGTAGTTTTACTTCTACTCCACTACATATCAGACGCAAACTTTAGTTACTAGTTACTTTGTAGATTTTGATTATTATTACAAAACATACATCAACCACTTCAGCCCTAAATACATTTCGGCTATTTGAAAATAGCCGATCTACAAGCTCACAATGCCTCACGATGCGACGCATTGTGAGCTTGTAGATCTGCTATTTTCAAAATGTTTTTATACATTTTATACATTTGGAAACTTGTGAAACGGGACATTCTGCATAATGAGTACGTTCTACTTTTGGTACTTTAAGAACATTTTGATAACAATACTTTTGTACTTTTACTCAAGTAAATTTAGAATTCTGGACTTTTTTTTATAACTTTGTTTTTATTGAGGATACATCGAATCCGTTACATTTATCACTTTATCAAATAAAATAAAACAAAACAAATCATAGAACAGACATTTACATGAACTTAAACAAACAAAAAGCAAAAAACAAAACAAAAAACATATTTACATTTTACCTTTTTAGACCTTTGTGCACATTAACCTCATTTTCTTACGTCATCACATCCCTTCTCTTAAGATTATATATATTATCCATTTTTCCCATCGTTTTTCATAGAGATCTTCCCTTATTTTCAGTTTGAATGTTAATTTTTCCATGTCTTGAATATTGTCCACTATATTTCTCCACTGTTTATAGTCCGGTGTGTCAGTCTTGAGCCAGTTCCTGGTGATAGCCTTTTTCCCAGCCGACTTTTACTTGTAACATAGTGTTTCTACATTGCAGTATTGATACTTTTACTTTTACTCAAAGTGAAGCGACACATTTTCAGCTTGTCAATCTGCTATTTTTTGCTATTTTTTCATTGGAATCCTGAAAAGTAACAGCTTAGGACATACAGTATGAGGTTTCCACCTAACAGAGACGATATGCTAAATTTACTAAAAATCTGCATGCAGTAAAATCGGTCAACTTTTTTTGTACACTTTCAGGGTCAAATGAACACTCAGGATTTTTACTATGTATCGCCTTCTGACTCCGCGGGACGTCCTGACCTGTTCCTCGATACAGTAATGGAATGTCACAGCAGTGTCCAGGTTATGACTAATACATGATTTAGGTGTGTACGCCGGACGTTTATTGGCGTATACAAAATGCAAGTGGACTTCCAAGACCGCGGGAGACGGGGATGTTTGCTGGATCTCCATCATGCATCACGACACTCTGTTAGGAAATGTCTTCTAAAAGCCTTGACCAAACGCGTCGGTTCCGCTAGACTTGTGTCCCATATAAATGCCCCAAAGCTCACATGTGCATAACAGCTCAACATCGCAAACTGTTTTCCTTGTTTTTTTGTGTTTTTTTTAACCCATTAAGACCAGGAACGCATCTGTGTGTGTGAAGATTTGTGCAAATCTTTGAATATTATATATTTCTCAAAGCGAACATTTTTAACTCAAATATTTTCTTCTCGGGGATTCTACAAATGTCTTATAAATCCTAATCCTTTTTTTTAACTTAACATTTTTCATGTCAAGGACCCCCGAAATGATATGTATACCCCCCCCTCCCCCCAACCCTTTTAAAAATGTTTTGTCCCAGGGACCCCCAGAAGCAAGCTCATAGCGTGCCATCTTTCGAAGAAATCTATATAAAATGACACAGATGCGTTCCCGGTCTTAATGGGTTAATGGAGTGAAAGTAATATTTCCAGCTATCCCCTGGATTCCAAACACTAACTAGTGAATCAAATGAATCATTTTTACGACGTGTGCATTCCGTTTTCCCCCTCCTAATGCATCGAAAGGAGATCAAATAATAGACTCTGTGTGTGTGTGTGTGTGTGTGTGTGTGTGTGTGTGTGTGTGTGTGTGTGTGTGTGTGTGTGTGTGTGTGTGTGTGTGTGTGTGTGTGTGTGTGTGTGTGTGTGTGTACAACGAGTCTGCTGGGGCTCTGATACATATTTAGGCCTAATCTTCTTCCTTCTTTGATATAGCAAAAAGAAAATAACGTCACGAGTATAAAGCAGCTGTTGAATTGCTGCTGTATGGGGACGAGACATGGACCCTCACAGCACAGCAGGAAAAGGGCCCTGGATGGAGTCTACTGTATACACAAGAATGCTATGAATGGTACCAGGTGTCACAAGGGTGGACATCAGAAATGTGTTCCTACGGGGACCTATACCATGGGTCACAGACACGGTCAGAGAGAGAAGGATGAGGCTGGCAGGGCACTGTGTCATGGGCACCCGGAAACTATACAATAGTTATAGCACCACACCATGTGGGCAGCGTCACACAGGCTATACATCTCTGGCCTATTATGAGATGTCCAGCATATAGGGATACTATAGGCTTCATGTTATTAACAACAGCCATCATGTGTACAGCCATCATTAGCCGTAATTGCTTCAATCTCCATCTTGTCACCTGCCACTAAATGTGTGTCTCTGTGCAGCAGAGGGTGGGGGGGGGTTGTGGAGCATGATGGCGGGCCCTGCGTAGCGAGGCCGGTGAAAATGCGCGGCGGCGGCCCCGTGATGAACAACTTCCCTTTCCTGCCGCTGTGCAGCTGTAGCTTTGGCCCCCCCCCCCCAGGGCCGTAAATCACAGGCCTTTGTACTTCCAGCAGGATGGGGATCATCAGCCACAGGTGTGTGGGCCCTGCTATATGTGTGTGTATGTGTGTCTATGTGTGTAGCCCTGCTCTATGTGTGTGTATGTGTGTCTATGTGTGTAGCCCTGCTCTGGGATTAGCCTATGTGTGCTGTTAGCGGAGAGAGAGAGAGAGAGAGAGAGAGAGAGAGAGAGAGAGAGAGAGAGAGAGAGAGAGAGAGAGAGAGAGAGAGAGAGAGAGAGAGAGAGAGAGAGAGAGGGAGAGTAGCGTCTATGTTCAGTTAGTGTAGAGAGGGTGAGAGAGAGGGAGGGAGGGAGAGAGAGAGAGAGAGACCTCTATGTGCTGCTGTTAGTAGAGAGAGAGAGAGAGAGAGAGAGAGAGAGAGAGAGAGAGAGAGAGAGAGAGGGAGAGAGAGAGGGGCCTCTACATTCGGTTAGTACACCCTCTACTGAGAGAGAGAGAGAGAGAGAGAGAGAGAGAGAGAGAGAGAGAGAGAGAGAGAGAGAGAGAGAGAGAGCTTTAGACTGGAGCAGTACATGGATGCTATGAGAGGATAAAGTACCCAGGGTGCCAAGCAGTCAGAAGGGGCAGAATCTTGGTGCGCGTGTGCGTGTGTGTGTTCCACTCTTGTGAAAAGGGGAGCTGGCCACCCAAACAATTCAAAATGGCTGCCATTTTTCAAGATGAATTCCAGGAGTTGTACCATTATGTCTTATATAGCTTATTATAATAGAGTGAATGTCATTGCACAACCAGGGCACAATGGTGGCATCGCTGCTGTGTAACTCAGCATGTGGTTCAGTGTCAGCTGATCTAGTTTTACTAATACTGTAGTAATAGTATATCTTATCAGTGTCCCAAATGCTGTCTAACAGCCCCGGTCAATTAGCTAGTAATAGTTAGATGTAGTTAGATAGCCGTGCCTGAATTGACAGGGTGTGCCAGCGCGGGAGAGCCGCGCCAAGGGTAAGCGGGGCTATTAATGACTTGTGCATGTATACTTACCCGGAAGGTGAACAGATCACACTTAAATGGCACTGGATGAATGATCGGGCTAGGTGTAGGTCACCTGAACCTAGTTGTATCCCATACCTGAATGTGCAGTATCACTTTGATTAAGTTGGTAAAAGGATAGCCCCTCGGCCTTAATCAGAAATCAATCCACCAAAAAATGCCAAACGCAAATCCAATGTTAGCCAACAGGCAAACTGATTGGAAGAAATGTTGTCTTTGTCAGATAGACAAAAATAATGATGACCTAGTATCACCACCAACCCATCATGTTTCTCAACATGATGGCTATACCATGCTTGTGTTACCGGCCTCAGACCTAGGGGTGTCTGGGTCGGTACAAGTGACACACAGGCAAGGGTGCACTGTGGATCATGTATTCTGTGGAAAACGAGGAACAGACACGTTACTTTTATCTTGCCTCGCTCAGCCAGCAGCGGTTTATTACTGAGCAAATATCAATACTCATTTAGCATTTCAATAACACAATCATATCATTTCCATATCAAAATACTGCTTAACAGTCCAACAGACATTTTACAATACTTCACAATACTTGCAAAAATACAATAAATCAAATAATACCAAAATACAATGTATTCTTCAGAAAAACAAAATAAAGTGCAAAACAATAATACCTTCTGTATTCTTTACTCCAAATAAACACTTAATACTGTAGTCAGAATCATCAGATTCCATCAACATCAACAATAATACATTTCCTAAATCTAATACTCTTACTTTCATACCATTAGCTGAAATACACGTTCTCAGTCACACAAGCACGCACGCACGTGCACGCGCACCACGTGTGCTTTCTGTGTGGTTTCTGTGTGGTTACACAGTGTAGAACTACCTGGCAGCAGCCATTATTCAACTCAACAAAACAATAAAACTACTCGTCCAAACTTACTTCAGGTACACTCAAAACGTTACAAAACATGTCACTGACAGTTCACATTAGTTTTAACATCCTTAGGAATGTTTTAGATAGTTATATCATTACCTGTGGAAAACGAGGAACAGACACGTTACTTTTATCTTGCCTCGCTCAGCCAGCAGCGGTTTATTACTGAGCTGCGCATGCGTGGGCCAAGACTATAGTGTTTCCTCTGTCATTCACAGGAGCGCAGGGGCGCCATCTACTGACTTGGAAGTCTAATAAGATGTGAAAACACATACAAAGTGTCACAATACTGTTAGAGTAATTCTGATAATCTTAAAAAATGGGGGGTGTATGTTTTACTGCAAAACTTTAATAGAGGCATTTTCTGAACCCTCTACACTCTCCCCTGCTTTAAGAGATGTCTCCTGACATCTAGAACTAAACCAACAATGAGTAGTCAGGTAATAGTCTAGGAAAAGGTCATCTGTCTGGTCTGTGTAGTGTCCGGTAAGTTTCGTTGGGGTTAGTCAATGTCCGTCAAGTCAGTCAGTGTGACAGTGTCTGTCAAATCCTATGCTAATACAAGTCCTCTGTCCTATGTCTAATAAGTCCATACGGTTGGGGTAGGGTAGTAGTAGGTTTCGGGCAGGACTGGGTAAGGGGTCATGGGGTAAGGCACACATGTGAACATGGCGTTTGCTCCGGGTCTCCAGGGCTGGTATGACGGCTGACCGAAATGTTCATATGTGAATCTTTCTCTGGGTTTTACATTCCGGGTGGACCTCCTTGCAGGCAGTTCCTCTTCACCTTGTGGCTCTATGTCAGGTTCAACCATCTCCTCTGGCACCACTGGACCTGTATCACCCTCATTGTCATCCATTACAGGTTGTTCCTGATCATCGTCAGCAGGCAGTGTGTCAGCTGGTGTTGGTGCTTGTGCTGATGCTGGCACTGCAACTGGAACAGTTTCCTCTTGCTGCTGCACATCACCTGCTTCTGTTGCTAGTCTTGGAGGTTGGAATTCAGGTGCTACTGCTCTGAGATTACTGTGTGGTTCAGTTTGAGGTGCCTGATGTCTGACTGGCCTCCTTGTATACACAGGTAACGGTCGGAGGCTGTAGTAATATCCTTCCTCTTCAGCAGAATCATCAGACTCCTGCTCAGCTGCTTCTCTGCTGTGAGTCTGTCTGTCTCTCTGTTTTTTCTGTTTCTTTTGGGGAAGGCTGGGCTGCTCATCTTGTTCAAATGGCAAGTCATTTACAGGTAGCAGGAGGTTACGGTGCAGCACACGGATAGTTTTGTCTCCTTTTTCTGCTTGCACTTTGTACACAGGTCCATCTCCCATCCTTTCAATTACTCTGTGAACTTTCTCCTCCCAGTAAGCACGGAGTTTGCCAGGTCCACCTCTCTGAGACAGGTTTCTGACAAGCACGCGATCTCCTGGCTGAAGTGCAATCCCTTTAACACCATGGTCGTAGTATTTCTTTCCTTTTGCTGAGGACTTTTGGCTATTCTCTGAGGCGATCCTGTAAGCATCTTGCATCCGAGAAGCCCATTTCTGTGCAAATTCCTGTCGATTTGACACCTCTTCATCAGTTCTCAGATCAAACACTAAGTCAATGGGCAAGCGTGGGGCTCTTCCGTAGAGGAGAAAGAAGGGCGAATAGCCGGTTGCTTCATGCCTCGTACAATTGTACGCATGGACTATGTGGGGCAAATGGTCTTTCCACTCAGCTTTTCTTTCCTCTTGGAGAGTGCGGAGCATCTGTAACAGTGTTCTATTCAGGCGTTCCACAGGGTTCCCCTGCGGGTGGTATGGGGTAGTTCGAGAATGGGAAATGCCAGACAGCTGCTGGAGTCGCTGGAACAGATTATTCTCAAATTCTCGTCCCTGGTCATGGTGCAATTTTTCAGGGTACGCAAAACGTGGAATAAAATCACTGAAGATTTTCTCAGCTGCGGTTTTGCCTGACTTATTCTTAGTCGGGTAGGCTTGTGCAAAGCGGGTAAAGTGATCTACCAGAACTAAAATGTACTCAAAGCCTCCTTTACTTGGCTCTAGGTGGAGGTAATCAATAGAAATAAGCTCAAATGGGGCACTGGTTGTGATTGAACCCATGGGTGCTTTTTCTGGGATGGTGGGTCGTTTCTGCTTAATACATGAGCACTGGCGGATGACATAGTCCTCTATTTCACGCTGCATGAATGGCCAATAGAACCTTTGCCTCGCCAGGTGGATTACTTTGTCAGCCCCGACATGACCCATGTCATCATGCAGGTGTTTGAGCACGGTGGACTTCAGCTTACTGGGGAGAACGAGCTGTTTCCATTTTCCTGATTGCCTGTACAGAATTCCTTTGTCAAGTTTGAGTCTGTTCCATTCATGTACTAGTCTCCTTGTCTCTTGTCCCATTTGTCTTTTGTCTTTGTCATTGGGGTTCCATCCATTCCTCTTTAATGTCATCACCTCAAAGATTGATGCATCCTCTTTCTGGGCAGCTCTAATGTCCTCTGGGGTGATGGTGGGGACTGTCACAGAGGGGTCGTCATCACCACCAGATGAGAGTTGCAGTGCAGCCATCCATGGCACATCCTTCTCGGCCACCGCTTTGTTCCCCTGCCATATGGTGGAAACTACATCTGGGGGCAGGGCTTCAGTGTACTCCCCTATGTGACCCTGGAGCTTTACTGGATACCGTGACAGTGTGTCTGCGTCAGCATTCGCCTTGCCTGGCCTGTATTTTATGGTGAAGTGGAAATCCGCCAACTCACCCACCCAGCGATGTCCAACAGCGTTGAGTTTGGCTGTGCTTAAAACATAAGTAAGGGGGTTATTGTCTGTGTACACAGTGAATGTGGGTGCATAGTAGAGATAATCCCGGAACTTATCGCAGATGGCCCACTTCAATGCCAGAAACTCGAGTTTGCCAGAATGGAGATGGTAATTCTTTTCTGCAGGCGTGAGTGTTCTGGATCCATAAGCGATGACGCGGAGTTTACCCCCCTGCTGTTGATAGAGCACAGCCCCCAGACCTTCGTTGGATGCGTCAGTATTTAACACAAAAGGCAAATTAAAATCTGGGTAGGCTAAAATGGGTGGATTGGTCAACATGTCTACAAGGCGAGAGACAACAGCACTGTGTTCGGGGGTCCACTGGACAGGTGTTTTAGAGGGGAGCTGGCCAGACTTTGTGACATTTCTTTTGGGTGCAGCGTTATTATCTTTAACAGGCCTCTGGTTGGGCTGACTGGGACCCTCTGCTAGCTTAAACAGTGGCCGTGCAATCCTAGAGAAGTCCTGTATGAAGGATCTATAATAGCCTAAGAAGCCTAATAGACCTCTGACTTCCCCCACATTCTTTGGCTCTCTCTCTTTTAGCTGCAACACTGCTTCCAGGTCTTTAGGGTCTATCTGGACACCTTCACTTGTCACTAGGCGCCCTATGTATCTCACTTGTCGTCTGAACAGCTCACATTTCTTTGCACGTAACTTGATGCCATGCTCCCGCAGGCGACGGAGCACCCGCCTCAGGTCCTCCACGTGGTCATGGAATGACTTAGAAAAGCAGAGCACGTCATCCAGATAAGGAGAGCAGCACTCGTCTCTCATGCCATCAAAGACGCCCTCCATACATCGTTGAAAGGCCGCTGGGGCGTTGGTAAGGCCAAAAGGGAGGCGAAGCCACTCGTATAGTCCCCAAGGGGTACTAAAAGCAGTCAGGTGCCTGGAACTCTCATCGACAAAGCCCTGGTGGTAGGCGCTGCCTTGGTCGAGTAGTGAGAACCAGGAGTAGCCCCCCAGGTTATCCAGCAGGTCTTGAATGCGTGGGAGCGGATGACGGTCTGGGACAGTTTTGCGGTTTAACTCCCTGTAGTCAACGCATAGACGCAAGCTCTTATCTTTTTTTCGGACACAGACCACGGGGGATGAGTACGGTGAAGTGGACTTTCTTATCCAGCCATGGTCAAGCAGGTTCTGGACATACTCTTTTACCTCTCTGTAGAGGGGTTTTGGGATTGCATTGTAGCGCTTTTGGACTGGTGTCTCATCATTTAGCTGAATCTTAAGCTGCAGGTTTGGGATACAACCTATGTCAGCATCATCCTTGGCAAATGCATCTGACTCGTCGTATAACATGTCTCTGGCTATCTCTTGTTCCTCCTCTTCGAGGTGTGACAATTCGACAGGTGGGTGCCATTTATCTCGAGTCAGAGCGGAGCAGGTTTGAGCAGTGGGACGGTTTATGGGCTTTGGGTTGTTGGGGGAATGGTTAATGGGTTTGGCCTCAGTAATTTCCTCAAGTGTGCCCAGAATGGTTCTCTGTGACAGATAGATGTCATGTTTAGTGAAATTCTGAATAGGGATTTTGGCCATTTTTGATGAGCCACAGGGGACATCTACTAAAGAGGGAAAGGGGTCTAAACCCTCAGGACAGTGGTTATCTGGGCTGGGCTCAAATAACATTGTTCTGCCCTGGGGCCATGCTCTGACTCTGCACTTCACCTCACAGATTTGGCCAGCGAGGATAGTTAGTCCTTTCTTTCCGACCCGTACAGTGCAATGGGGAGGCGTTTCATCAGGGGCCAGTATCTGGAGAACAGAAATCAGGGTTTCCACTGTGCTTTCACTGACACTCATGGCTTCCTTCAGTATGGCTGTAATATCCACCTGTTCTATGTTCTCTTTGATCATCTCTGCAATGACATTGCTACCTAAAAGGGGGCAGTCAAGGCAGCTCTGACTGATTAATATGGGCACTTGTATGTCAGCATGTCCATGGCTCTCACTGCGTATCTGTAAGTCAACATAAGCCCATCCATCAAAGGGAACCGCTGTGCCATTTGCTGCAGATATTTCGATATATCGATTTTGATCGGGGAATAGGGATGAGAGTGGCTGGATTTTGACACTGGGCAACGCTTCCTCTATCCACGCCCTCCCCACCATGGTCACCTGGGCCCCTGAGTCCAGCAGCATTTGGAGCGGGACCCCATTAATTGCACATGAGACCATACATCGCTTGCCAATTAGTTGTGCTACACGTTTTCTGGGTGTTGACTGGCACTGTGTAGTTTGTTTTACGGGGTTTACAGTTTCAATGGAGTTAACCTGTACTGGAGGCTTGTTACTGGCAACAGTCACTGGCAGCCTCACTCCAGTGACCTCCTCTCGTTTCCCGAAGCCTTTCTTTTCAGACAGCCAACTGCTCTATGTCCTTCCTGACCACAAATGAAACAGTGAGGGCAGCTCTTAATGTTCTTTTGCACACAATCATGACATCTGCCCCTGGTCTCATTCGTTGATGTCTGGGGTCGAATTGAGGGTCGGGTGGGGGGTGGACCAGGGCTTTCAGGAGTCACAGGTTCTGTGGGCTTGACCCCCTGGGCAAAGTGTTTAGTCAGTGAGGCCACTTGTGCAGTCAGCTCTAGAATAGCAGCACGGTTAGCCTGTAATTCAGAGTCCACTTTGGTCTGTTTTGTCTGGTCAGTCTGCTCAGTCTGAGCTGCACTTACAGTCACTGGTCGGGTTTTAGTCACTGTACCAAGGCGTTTCAACCTATCTGCCTCCTCACTTGTGGACTTAGTGATCTGTTCTAAGAGAAGGTCATCATTAACCTGCAAGTCTGTGAGAAAAGGTTTGAGATCACATCTGACATGGTTATTTTTCTCATTTAACCCTTGGTAGAGTGTGTGAAGGAATGTACCTTGAACAAGCTTTCTGTCATAACAAAAATCTGCACCTGGCTGTTGTGACTCAAAAACAACTCTCTGTTTTAGACCCATGATTCTGTACAAAAATTGCTGTGGGCCCTCTTTGTCTTGCTGTTTGGCAGTACTAAGCTCCTGAAAGAGCTCAGTGCTGTTTTTGTCTCTAATGTGGGAGCGGAGAAAACGTTTTAACTCACTCATAGTAAGGTCATCTTTGTTAGTTAACATCTCCCTGAATGTACCAGGTTTAGTGATCTTAAGCACAGTGCGGATAACCTCTGACTCACTAAACCCTTCATTTAACCCTTCATCCATTTGTTTACAAAGGCTACTGTATGACATCTCAGACCCTGTGTCAGAAATCTGACCACCATAAAGTTTAAACTCTCTGCGTGGAAACAGAGCGGCTACATCAGTAAACCTCACCACCTGCTCACCCATACTGGAGGACGGACTGGCACGGCCAGGAGGGGCACCACCTGCACTGTTGGTGATGGATCTGGCTGGTGATGTAGTGGCGTGGTTCCTGGCTGGTGCGTTATTGTCTCTGTCCATGGTCGGTTGAGGTGTGTGAATGTCTCTTTCCCTGGGTGAGGACAGCAGGTTACTGTCCATGGTTGCTGCAGTTGAACTGGTCAGTTGACGAGTCACTGTATCTTCCACCTGGAGGGGTGCAGCCTCGACCACTCCTCCGTCGTCAGCTCCTTCAACGCCAGCTCCTCTCACAGCATCTCCTTTATCCGGGGCTCTTAACATGTCATCGAGCATGTCGTCGAGGTGAAGGAGTTGAGACATGCCTTCATCCTCCATGCCTCTCAACTTCTCACTTCTTAGGTAATCGACAATCAAATCAAATAGTTCTGGTTCACTCAGGACCGCAAGGTCCTCAGTGTCTAAGTCTTTATCAACCGCACTGGCAAAAGCCAGTAACTGACTGGTACTTAAAGCTAAGATTCTCTTTTGGATCTTGAAGATCAGCATCCGTCGTGGGGTTGTGGTAGCCATCTTTAGCCCCTGTGGCCTCTACTCTTCTGGATGACGCACAGCAATGCAGCCTTCCCTGAAGCTTTAGGCACAGGTTCTCTCCGTGACAGTTCCCACTTTCCCAGCTAGGTGGCGCTGTATCCCGGACGAGCCCCCAATTGTTACCGGCCTCAGACCTAGGGGTGTCTGGGTCGGTACAAGTGACACACAGGCAAGGGTGCACTGTGGATCATGTATTCTGTGGAAAACGAGGAACAGACACGTTACTTTTATCTTGCCTCGCTCAGCCAGCAGCGGTTTATTACTGAGCAAATATCAATACTCATTTAGCATTTCAATAACACAATCATATCATTTCCATATCAAAATACTGCTTAACAGTCCAACAGACATTTTACAATACTTCACAATACTTGCAAAAATACAATAAATCAAATAATACCAAAATACAATGTATTCTTCAGAAAAACAAAATAAAGTGCAAAACAATAATACCTTCTGTATTCTTTACTCCAAATAAACACTTAATACTGTAGTCAGAATCATCAGATTCCATCAACATCAACAATAATACATTTCCTAAATCTAATACTCTTACTTTCATACCATTAGCTGAAATACACGTTCTCAGTCACACAAGCACGCACGCACGTGCACGCGCACCACGTGTGCTTTCTGTGTGGTTTCTGTGTGGTTACACAGTGTAGAACTACCTGGCAGCAGCCATTATTCAACTCAACAAAACAATAAAACTACTCGTCCAAACTTACTTCAGGTACACTCAAAACGTTACAAAACATGTCACTGACAGTTCACATTAGTTTTAACATCCTTAGGAATGTTTTAGATAGTTATATCATTACCTGTGGAAAACGAGGAACAGACACGTTACTTTTATCTTGCCTCGCTCAGCCAGCAGCGGTTTATTACTGAGCTGCGCATGCGTGGGCCAAGACTATAGTGTTTCCTCTGTCATTCACAGGAGCGCAGGGGCGCCATCTACTGACTTGGAAGTCTAATAAGATGTGAAAACACATACAAAGTGTCACAATACTGTTAGAGTAATTCTGATAATCTTAAAAAATGGGGGGTGTATGTTTTACTGCAAAACTTTAATAGAGGCATTTTCTGAACCCTCTACACTTGCCACCAATGTTCCACTCTTTCGTGAGATCAATCAAATGCCAATGATCCTGAACCCAGCAAGGCTGGATGAAGGTGGTGACATAGAAGCTACTTTGAGAAGAAACCAGGCCAAGTATCACACAAGTTGACAACTAATGTTCAACAACACCAAATTAGATTGTGCGAGGAAGCGACAGTCAGATGCTCAAAGTAGTGAAATAGATGAAGGCCACACAAACCGCCGTAGAACCAGTCATGATAGCCTGGCTTGCATATTTTGCGATAAATTATCCCCTGAATCTGACCTACAGTAAGACAGGTAATGACAATGAACCTGAACAACAGACTACACGAATGTGCCCAGACACTACATGATGGAAAACTATTTACTAAACTGAGTGGTGGCGATGCCATAGCACAGGAGCTGAAATACCACTGTGCATGTCTTTCTGGTCACTACAACAGAGAGAGATCCCACCTAAAAGCCCTTAAAAAAGAGTCATCTGAGAGTGAACGAGAACCAGACATGCTTCCCCTGGTTCTCTCAGAACTGGTCAACTACATTGTAGAATCCAGTCTCAGTTCCGATGGTCCTGCTTCCGTCTCGCAGATATGAGCAACCTGTGCCAGCAGCGTCTGGAGCAACTAGGTGTAACCTCACCTACTGTCAACTCCACCAGAAAAACTGATGGCAGAGATCCCTGAACTTAAGCCTTACAGAAATGGCAGAGATGTGTTCCTGACTTTTGAGGTAGACATAGGATTGGCTCTCTCTCAAGCCGCTGAAGCTGCTGAAATCTCAGAGGCACTTATCATGGCCAAGGTTGCAAAAATCAATGAAAATGAAAAAAAATGAAAGATTATATCACTATCTGCTCTGCTAAGGTGGTGGCCATTTTTAAACAAATGGTTGCCATCTTGGATTTTTGAGTGGCCAGTGCCTTTTTCCATAAGAGTGGCCCTTAGAGTTTGTGTGCCAAATTTCATCCTTGTATCACAACCTGAAAGGTTACTATATCACTATCTGCTTCGCTAAGGTGGTGGCCATCTTGAAAAAAAATGGTCGCCATCTTGGATTTTTCAGTGGCCAGTGTCTTTTTCCATAAGAGTAGGCCCTTACAGAATACGTCTGCCAAATGCAATCCTTGTATCACAACCTGAAAGATTATATCACTATCTGCTCGGCTAAGATGGCGGCCATGTTGAAAAAAATGGTCGCCATCTTGGATTTTCAGGTGGCTAACGGGTTTTATCAAAACAGTACTACCCAAGGAGTATGTGGACCAATTTTGGCGCTTGCATCCGGAAGTGAACGATTATTTCACTAATCCGCCACACTATGTGGGGTGTTGTATCAGGACGGTCTGCATACGGCCAAGACTCCCCCCTCTCCCCCCCTCTCTCTCTCCCTCTCTCTCTCTCTCTCTGGGACCCAGCAAAGGGAGAAAAAAATCCAAGCTGATTCCATGTGGCAGCGGCCCAGCGGCCCACAGGAATGTTTGAATTTCAAGCTTCCAACATCTGCAGGGAAGATGAAACCAGGTTCCTAATTTTACAATGATGATGTCAGTGAGAATACATGACAGCGTTGAGCTGGGGGTGCCAAGACCCCCGCCCCCTTCCCCCCCCGCCCCCCCACCCATCCATCCATCCCCCACTATTCCTCCTCCTTCCCCATTTTTATATATCGTTGCTGTCGTCGGGCAGAAACCTCTTATCTCCATATTCTAACTTATGTAAATTAACTCCCAACTTGATCACACTACAGCGTCACATCGTCAGCATCAAAAGTAGCAGATCTACAAGCTCGAAACGCGCCGCTTCGCGCCGCTTTTCGAGCTTGTAGATCTGCTACTTTTGATGCTTTTTGAATTTGAATCCTGAAAAGGAGTAACTGTTTTGGAACATATGAGGTTTACACCAAAAAAAAAAGTGTTTATTTTGTGTTGTTTCCGCAGCAGCGCTGCTGTGGTATTACAACATACACAGATGAAATGTGTCTCTCCCTCTCCCCCCTCTCTCTCTCTCTCTCTCTCTCTCTCTCTCTCTCTCTCTCTCTCTCTCTCTCTCTCTCTCTCTCTCTCTCTCTCTCTCTCTCTCTCTCTCTCTCTCTCTCTCTCTCTCTCTCTCTCTCTCTCTCTCTCTCTCTCTCTCTCTCTCTCTCAATCAGACCTCTCAGCTTCCATAAAATGACAGTAATAATCAGGTTATTTCTCATCAGTCATAAATAATGTTATAAAATCTCTCTCTCTCTCTACCCCAGTGCAGGCCTACCAATATTTTCATAAAGTGAGATAATAAAAGGCGGTGGTGAGCATAGGCTACGATTGGAGGCTAGATAACATAATGCGCTACACAACACATGTTGCAATTCAATCCCCCGCACGAGCGAAACCCGATTTGGTATTACCATCCATTGACCTGATCCCCCCTCCCCCCACACACACACCACCCCCCCAACACCATAACTGGAAGACAGGGGAAAAAAACAACTTTAATTGGAAAATTGTGATTTTCACCTTGATTAACAGGTGATTTGTTCTGCAGTCACAGCAGATTAGAAGTGAACGGCGTAAATCGGTAGTTATCAAACATTATTACGAATCCCAAGATCTTTCAAGATCTTTTTTGAGCGGTGCAACCGCTCCTATAAGAGGGTTTAGGACCCATCCGTGGTGAAAGTTTTTCTTTCCGTTGTGAAAATTTGTCTTTCGCTGTGACGCCATGCTGTGGAAAACACGCCCATAGGTGTGAAAGTTTTCACACCTATGCAGGACTGCTGTGATTGGCTAGCGAGACACATGATGAAATTAACTTCAAACTTCGCAGACACGCTGTGATTGGCTAGCAAGACGCATGATGCAATTAATAATAATGTAAAAAATGTAAGCACGTCACTTCACAGGACGTGCTGTGATTGGCTACTGAGATGCATGGTGAAATTAATAACTCATAAATATCACCACTCACTTCACACTGGGTGTGATTTTTTAAATAGCAGATGTACAAGTTTGTAGCTTGTAGATCTTCCATTTCTGAATAGCCAACATATAAATGGATCCAGTGGTTAAAATGATTGTGGAGCCCCCCTCCACCACCTCAAGGTTACTCATGACATCATATGACATCATTAGTCAGAGCGGTGGGGAGTTTATTCTTACCTATCTTCACTCGAATCCAGGACATTGCAAATAACGTATGACAGCTGACAACAGCTGATCTACAAATGCACAACACGCTGCGATGCTATTGTTGAATAGCTGAAGAATAAAATATCATATATGTCATTATAACTCAGACATAACCATAAACAAACCTGATACGCCCATATATGGGCATATATATACGGCCACTTCACTCTGACTCAGACGTTAACAAACCCAATACGTCCATATATAGGCTTGACATGTCACTATGACACAGACATAACCATAAAATAGCCGATCTACAAGCTGATGACAACGCCTCGCAGCGCGAGGCGTTGTAGATCGCCCATTTTTGTCTGAAGTTCTCCTCAGAAAAGGGATGCTAGGGTTCAAGTGGTTAAGGTAAAAAAGAAAAATCATATCACACAAAGATTTGGAGGACCCCCTGTAGTAACTCTGAGGACCCCCTAGGGGTCCCGGACCCCCTGTTGAAGACCCCTGTACTAAGTTACTTTACACCACTGATGACAGCGAGGTCGCGATTGGACGCCCGTGCAACTCACACCGCCCGGACGGACGGACGGACGACACTCCTCGCTCACTTTCTCTCCCTCTGCACAAAGCGCTGCATGTCGTTGATTGGCTGTTTCTCTTTGCCTGGAATCACAGTCTGATCAGAAACAGCTTTTCCTCTCCTCTACGCTTTCGTGGGAAACAGAGCAGAGAGAAAAAAAAGAAAAGAAAAGAAAAGCAGAACATTTTTTTGCTTCTGTCCTGCTCCCCCCTCCCCCCCCCCCACCCCGTACGGCTGCCTTTCTAGTGCGTTTCATCTCTATATGGATCAGCTATACTTTAATGTTGGATGGAACGCTTGTATGTCCAAAACCTTTCAGGAAATGGACAAAAAATGGATCCCATGTACTTATTATTGTTAATAAATGGTAAATGGTGCATTTATAAAGCGCTTTTTATCCAAAGCGCTTTACATAGATTGTGCATTACGTTCACACATTCACACACACATTCACGCACCGATGGAGGAGGAAACCATGCAAGGCACCAACCTGCTCATCGGGAGCAATTAAGGGTTTCAGCGTCTTGCTCAAAGGACTCTTCGTCACTAATCTCTCAAGAACAGATCCATCGCTGCGCTTGGATCTGTCGGTAGCCGTGTTGACAACCCGTGAACATTGGCATGGCGTGGGCGTGCCTTCAGATCAAGAAGCAGCTTTACCCAATCAAATGTAGTGGGCGGGATTTACGTGTGTGCCGTTCGTTCCCCACTGGAAACAAACTGAAACTCATTTAACAATAGCTTCCTCGAAGCCGACAAAACCACGGAAAGTAAAAGTAAATTGCATTTCATCATAGAAACAAGTGGGCTTATAAAAAAAACATCCATGTTCTTTGGGAGAAATGGTGTTAGTGTTCCGTGGAGAAATATTGTTAGTGGGAATGAAAACATTCGCACCACCGGAAGTGGAAGGCCAAAACCCCGGTTTCCTTGAGCACGGGTCGTCCGTTCAGCTCCGCCCAGAGCCAAATGAATAAGTAAAAAACAGCAGAGCTATTTTTCCTTTTTATTTGGAGATGGGTTCCCAGATTGATCAAAACCAACCACTTTCCACAGCTCAGAACGTGTTGCCATTGCAAGCGTATAGTCATTCAATGGTAACTTTTAGAAATGTGCAGATAACTGTTTACACTCACACTGTATGTTGGCTTGTTTACTGTTGAGAGAACAATGTTACACACATTAAGCTAATCACCTGAGGACCTCCCAAAATCATTTGGTGTGGGACCCCCCCGGGGGTCCCGAACCACGGTTTGGGAACCCCTGCTGTATCACTGACGTTAAATCAAACAAAGATGGAGGTACATTTTCCCCCCGTATTGTGCCAGTAGCAACGGCCTTTCAAAAAAAAAAGACTGAGTGAGTTCTTGCCAAGACTAATGCAGACGCAAAGACATGTCTGCCTACCGTACCTGCTGATCACATGGAGTTAGCCCCGCACTTTGATCAGCCATCGGAGCACTTTCCCCCTATTTAAGATGTCCGTCACGGTCCTGAATTCAAACTGCGGAGAGATTATATTTACATATTTAACCAGCCCCTCTGAGCCGTGCGTTTCAGACAGAGAGAGACCTCGGTCTGGCCCAAATGGAAGCGTTTTAGGGAGCCGTGCGTTATTGCCACCGGCGGCGGCTTCGTGACGGCAGGCTCCTTTCAACATCGTTCAAGGTCAAACACACGCTATATGAAAGGACTGAGACTGTGGGTTAGTGCATATGTATGTATGCATGTACCCACGCTCACCGTTTTGTTCACGTCGTTATACAATCAAACTGGTGGCTACAGCTATACTCATGGAATCTAGCAAAATAAAATCTCAAGACTGAAAATTATAATGACGATGTTTAGGTATTATTATTCTGAACCTCTGTTGCTGCTGTTCTAAAACATTAGTACCTTGCATTTGGCCGTTCCTTCCGGCCTGGCGGGGATATTCAATTCAATCTTTATTTCAGACTCAAGGTCCATATCACAGACAGCATGACACGTACACAAAGATACTAGAGATATATATAGAAGATAATAATCTTTCAACATTATATTTTCACTAATATTTTCACCAAATAATACGAACCACAACAAGAGCCGATAACAAATTCCTGGGGAGCGTTGTTCAATGACAGATGGAGCATATGGAGGTCCTTGTTATTATTATTTATTGAAGTTAAATGTATCTCTCCTACCCCTATCTGTGTTTGTTCTGTGTTTTATACTGCAGTGGTGCTGTGACAATCCAATTTCCCCTGCATGACCAATAAAGATCTGTCTGTCTGTCTGTTTATGCACACCAGGGCAGTAATAATAATGATAGAGTGCTAGCTTTTATAGTGACACATATAACTTTACATGTTATGTTGAAAAACGAGCAAGTGACATGAAAATCATATAAGTCTATACTGCCTCCCCCTGGCCAGCCGGGGCGCCTGATGGAGGGGAAAGGAACTGGTTGGAATAACGTGTTCCTTCCACGCGCTACATCCTACCGGGGAAACTCTCCCCTGTCAGGTGAGAAGGTGGTCAGTTGGCTCTCATGCATTGAAGGAGGCATGAGCTCGGCCCTGGCCTCCCTAGGTTGGCAGAGGGAAGGTAGTGCCCAGGATTACATAGACAATTGGCACTGGGTGTAAAAAAATGGGGTTACAAAATCGTGGGATAAAAATGTAGTTAAAGTGTTGTCTGTGTGTGAACAGTTGCAGTTGATGTGAGAATGGATGAAGGTGTATATACATTATATAACTGTTATAAAAAATATCTGCAAAACTCATTAGCTGTTCTTGAAAACTAGTTTCTGCACTGGTTTGGCTTCATGCTGAAAGTGTACCAAAACGTGTGGAGCTGCCAGCATGCTTTGGATGCTTTCAGTTAGGTATGTAACATACCAGCAAATAAATCACGATCATGCGATATTTATCACAATATGACTGACTGACGGTGCGTTTTAACAGCGGGCGACTCTCGGGCGATGCCGGGCGACATCGTCCAAAAGATAAAGAAAATCCATCTTTCATCGCCCCCCCGCCCACTTCGCCCGATCGCCGGCTCTCATAGACTTTCTATATCTTTTGGACGATGTCGCCCGCGATCGCCCGAGAGTCGCCCGCTGTTAAAACGTACTGTGACAGTCTGGCTGACTTCTTGTTGTCCTAGTCTAGTCTTCTTTGTCTTGTCCTGTGTTGTTTTCTCTTTCTTCGGACTGTGAATATAACTAATTAACCCTTTAAGACCGGGAACGCAGCATCTGTGTGTCATTTTTAGATTTATTTTGGCTATTCAAAAATAGCAGATATACAAGCTCATAGTGCGGCACCGAGTGCCGCGCTATGAGATTGTAGATGAAAAATCATGAAAATGTGTGCAAATATTAGATTATTTTTTTTAGCGGACATTAGTAGCCTAACTCACGATTTTCACGATTTTTCAAAAATAGCAGATCTACAAGCTCGTATCCTATGAGCTTGTATATCTGCTATTTTTGAATAGCCAAATAAATCTAAAAATGACACACAGATGCGTTCCCGGTCTTAATGGGTTAAGCAATTGAAGAAAAATAAAACTATAGACTATACATATTTTTGATCAAATATCTGATCTGGCAAGATAACAATGAAAGCTATAGGAGATTACTACACATCATCATAACACACATATGTCATGCATTCTACAGGAATTCCTCTGTCTGCGATGTTGTTGCTACAGCTGTATTAAACCATCAACCTTTTCTACTGTGCGCTGCTCCGGTTGCCAGCATTGAGTTGGATATAAGCTGTTTGTCACTCTATTTATTAAAAACACAAGTCAACGTGAAAGCCTAACAACATCCACTCTTGCCAGGCGCCTGAATAAATCTCCCACAACGTTGTAGCATCACGCAGCAGTGGAAAGTAACTGAGTACATTTACTTAAGTACTGTACTGTACTGTACTTGTTAAATGGTAAAATGGGAAATGGTGCATTTGTATTGTGCTTTTATCCAAAGCGCTTTACATAGATTGTGCATTACATTCACACATTCACACACACCAATGGCGGAGGAACCCATGCAAGGCACCAACATGCTCATCGGGAGCAATTAGGGGTTCAGTGTCTTGCTCAAGGACACTTCCACACTAACTCTACTACTGCTTGTTGAGTGCAATTTTGAGGCACTTTTACTTTACTCACAGTATCTCCATTTTTCTATACTATACTTCTACTCCATTACATCTCAAAGGCAAATACAGTATGGTACTTATTTACTCCACTACAATTATTAGAAAACTCGAGTAACTTTACTGCAGCTTTAGATTATTAAAACAAAACATCCATTAACCAATAAGCCCTATGTTATATTTCAGATGTTCAGGAAATAGCCGATCTACAAGCTCACAACACATCACAATGCGAAACAGCATGAGAGTGGAGATCTGCTACGTATTTTAAAAAGCTTGACACATTTTGAAAAATGTGAGTGAGTACTTTCAGATCTCTCAGGTTCATCTGGGAAAGCTCTGCTTTCTGCCCCTAAAACCACAACTAGACATGGGAAAGCAGCATTTAGTTTTTAGTTTTTGATGCATCCTAGTCATGTTATAATTGTATAAATGTGTTTCCTTTGCTTGGTGTTCTGTGTAAAGCACATTCAATTGCCTTGTTGTTGAAACGTGCTGTACTAAACTGACTTGCAGTGGTGGAAAAAGTAGTGGAAAAAGTACTCATATTTTTTACTAAATTATCAATGTAGAAATACTCTGCTACCAGTAAAAGTCCGGAATTAAAAATGTGCTTGAGTAAAAGAACAAAAGTATTCGTATCAAAAGTAGAAAGTACTCATTCTGCAGAAAGAAAGTTTTCAAATAAAAATCATTGGAAACTGTGACGCATTGTGAGCTTGTAGATCGGCTATTTTCAAATGGCCGAAATACAAAGTAACTAAAGTTTTCAAACAGTGGCGTAAAAGTACAATATTTGCCTCTGGGATGTTGTGGAGTAGTGAAAGTAAAAGTACTGAAAATTGGAAATTTGGAAATAATATCCACCGCACTGGCAAGTGAAAACCCGGCCGGCTCGCCAGAAACCTGGTTCCTATTGCAAGGTAACTTCATTCAGAGCAGAACATGAAAGGCTGGCATAATGAAACGCAGACACAATGTTGAATCAATGGACCTGAATAAATACATGTATCGTTTCTGTGCTCAATAAATGGACAGTAGATCATTTTTCGTTTCACCAAAAAAGAAAGAAAGAATTGTTACATGAAAAATGGACTTTGTTCTGTTTTGAAATGGATTCAGAGTTTAATCCACGGCTATGAAACAGAATACACATATTGCATTATTAAGCACATGAGCCCTATAGCATCCCTATTCGGGGTGTATATCACAATAGGCGAACAGAATTCTGAAAATAAATAAATGAATGACCATTTGGCTAAAGTGGACAAAATAATCTGCAGAAATGGATGACCATTTGCAAAAGAAATGTTGTTGAATAGCCAAAGACATTTAAAGTGACACAGATGCGTTACCGGATTGAAATGGGTTAAAAAATAGACTGTCTAATCCAGTGGTTCTCAACCGGTGGTCCGGGGACCACCAGTGGTCATTGGAGGGGTACCAGGGGGTCCCAAGCTAAATTAGTTAACATAGCATCACAATCATTCTAACCACCTAGCTTTGGCTATTCAAAAATAGCAGATCTACAAGCTCATAGCGCGGCATCGAGTGCCGCGCTATGAGCTTGTAGATCTGCTATTTTTGAAAAATCCTGGAAAATGGGTACAAATCTTTGAATATATATTTTTAAAGCGAACATTTTTAACTCAAATCTTTACTTCTGGGGTCCCTGGCACAAAACGTTTTCAGATGGGGGTCCGCGGCCAAATGTTTATTAATTTAGGGGTCCTTGGCAAGAAATAGGTTGAAAACCACTGGTCTAATAAGACTCAGAGCACCTGCTGTGCTGCTTAATTTTTTATGCCGTATCCAACATGACAGCCATGTAAACAAACACTCAATGTCATTTACAACTAAACGTTGCTCTCAAGCAAGAATGTTTTTGAAAACAAAAATCACACTGTCTGGATGTATCTATATCAATAATGACCGGCGACCCGTCAATTATCCCTTGCATAACTTATACCAGGGGTCTTCAACAGGGGGTCCTCAGAGTTACTACAGGGGGTCCACCAAATCTTTGTGTGATATATTTTTTTTTTCCTTAACTTGAACTAGCATCCCTATTCTGAAGAGAACTTTAGCCAAACATAGCAGATCTACAAGCTCACAACGCCTCGCGCTGCGAGGCGTTGTGAGCTTGTCGATCTGCTATTTTTGGCAAAGAGGTATAGGTGTAGAGGGAAAAAAGAGCAGACCAAGTAAACAAAAAAGTTGAATCTGAAATTTTATACAATATAGACGGGGGTCCCTGCTTCATCTGTCTCTCAACTAGGGGGTCCTTGGGCTGAAAACGTTGAAGACCCCTGACTTATACAATTGGGGTGGTTCTATGTTGTCTCCCTGCTCTTCTAATGAAAGGTCATGTCTCACCTAGACACAGGATCTGATGCAGATTGTGACCTGATGGTCAAAATTCTATTTATCCCCTGAGCAAGCAGTCATAGATACAGTAGGCTCTATTAGCTCAATGGTAAAACATTTCAACACTTGCGCAGGAAACCAGGTTAAAGGCATAGTTCACCCAAAATGCCTTTTTTTCTATCGATTATAGTCACCCCATGGAGACTTGAATTCAGGGATTTTTTAAAAACTTTTTGTCACATTCCTAAGCCAATCATTTGATGACCAGCTGACCCGACGGTAGGCAGAGGTTCCGGTAGGAGACACACAGGAGACTCTTTGTGTCTACTATACCAGAACCACCACTGCTGGTCAAAGTCATTTTGGGGGTGAACTATCCCTTTAAAATCTGGGGTAGAAGTGGAAAAGGTTCACATCACAAATCTTCTCTAATGGGAAGTCCCTTCCGTGGCACAAAAATCCTTTTTTTCAGATGGGGGTCCGTGGCCAAATACATATCAATTTGGGGGTCCTTCCCCTTCCGTGCACCGCATCCACTCTATAAGTAGATCTGCAGACCCACGGTTATCCTCAGTCCATCCTTCAGTTCACGGCTATTCCCTCTACAGATTCCTGCTTCACATTTCTCTCCGGTGTGTCATTGTGGGCCATAGTTAATGTCAGCAGTGGCTGAGTTCTGTCTCTCCATTCCCATCGCTGCATGGTGGACACAGAACACTAACATTTACTTGAGTACCGTTACTTAACCCTTTAAGACCGGGAACGCATCTACACTTTAACCATTATTTTATGCTTTGGCTATTAAAAAATACATTATTAATATAATACTTTTGAAAAATCTGGAAAATGTGTGAAAATCTTTGAATATATATATTTTTTAAAGCAAACATTTTTTACTCAGATCTTTGCTTCTGGGGGGTCCCAGGAACAACATATTTTGAGATGGGGTTCCGTGGCCAAATACATATAATTTTGGGGGTCCTTGACATGAAACAGTTTGAGAACCACTGATTATAACAACATAAGATTTGTTTCAGAAAACTGTTAGGATTTAGAAGACATTTGTAGAATCCCTCAGAAGCAAAGAAAAATATATATTTGTGAAAGATTTGCAAAAATGTTCATGATAAAAAAAAAAGTAGCAGATCTGCTATTTTTGAATAGCAAAGTATAAGATAATGGTTAAAATGACAGATGTGTTCCCGGTCTTAATGGGTTAAATAGCCTACAATTTTGAGTATACAGAGGCACTTGTCATTTTGGATACTTACGACATCCACTCCACTACATTTCTCACAAGCTCACAATAGGGTCGCGATGTGACACGTTGTGAGTTTGTAAACAGTTTTTTTCAATATCATTGATATTTGTTGGAGCAAAAATGTAACATTTTACTACAGCCATGGATTGATATTAATCGCCTGGCCGATTCGTGTATTGTTGTAACACAGTTATCATATGACGCAATCTAATCTTTCTCTAAGGGATTTTCAATGAAAAAAACAATGTCTTACTACGACGTCAGGACTCTCGATACTGTATACTTTGGACTGACGTACTGGGGGAGTTTGAGTACTTTGTCCACACACTGGGGGCTTGTTAATCTAATCTCACCAGTGGCTCGGCAGAGTCTCAGTTTTCGTCGTTTCTCATCCAGAACAGAAGAACCTTCGGGCCGGGCGTAGCGGCGGGACTCGGCCCGGCGGTGTCATCTCTTCAAGGAATATGGCTGCAGCAGCTGGCTGGCCCGGCCCGGCCAGAGCAAGAAGCAAAGCAGAAGAAGAACAGTTTGGTTCACATCGCTTTTGGAAACCGTTTCAAAATCTATTTATCTGCTCCCGAGGAGATTCGCTGGAATCTCCATCTGCATTTCTGTCTTTTTTTTTTCTTTTTCTGTGAGATAATGGCTTCCATGTTTCATGGAAGATGGATGGATGGGTGGGGGAGGGGGGGGAGGGGGGGAGGGGCGGAAACTCTTGTCATATACAATGTTATATTATCACTGGTAATGGCCGTCAGATTGTTTAAGGCACTGCAGTGCAGAGAAACCGCATTTCACATGCGTGGCAGCTGACAGCATTGGGACTGTGGAGGGAACACTCTCTCTCACACACACACGCACACGCACACACACACACACACACACACACTATATAATTATGGATAAAGAACAACCGAGAGGGAGACAGTGTATTTATAATAAACATAATAGACATGTATACAAATCTTTTGAAAATAGCCGATCTACAAGCTCACAATGCGTCGCATCGCGACGCATTGTGAGCTTGTAGATCGGCTATTTTCAAAAGGCCAAAATGTATATAGGGCTGAAGTGGTTAATGTATGTTTTGTAATAATAAGAATAATGCGGAGGGAACACTCACACACACGCGCACACGCACACACACACACACACACACACACACACACACACACACACACACACACACACACACACACACACACACACACACACACACACACACACACACACACACAGAGATAGATAGAGCGAGATCTTTATCCCCAAGAACACATAATATGTAGTCATCATCACCTTTGATCCTTGCCTTACTGGCATGATACTAGAATGAATGAATTCATCCCCATGTTTGTGCCGAATCCGGGGGGAAATGAGATCAGTGTGGAGCTCCCACAGCATATCATAAACCCCCCCAGCACCACGCATAGGGCTCCTGTCAGAGCCGTGCGATTATATTCCCTAGAGGCTACCCTTTTCATCCCCGCCTTCCGTCCGTCCGTCCGTCCGCCCGCTCGGTGCCAGTGGCTAGACATCGTCAAGTTATGTGGTCACTTGTTTTAACCCATTGATACCGGGAAAGACCGCCATCTGTCATTTTAGATTTTAACCACTTTAACCATTATCTTATACTTTGGCTATTCAAAAATAGCAGATCTACAAGCTCATGGCGCGGCACCGAGTGCCGTGCCATGAGCTTGTAGATCTGCTATGCTTTTGAAAAATCATGAAAATGTGTGCAAATCTTTGAATATATATATTTTAAAGCGAACATTTGTAACTCAAATCTTTGCCTCTGGGGGATTCAAAAAAAATCTTCTAAATCCTAACAGGTTTTCTGTAATATCAGTGGTTATGTTGCTGTAATATCAGCGGACCCCCGTCTCAAAATATGTTGTTTCAGGGAGCCCCAGAGGCAATGATTTGAGTTACAAATGTCCGCTTTAAAAAAACACATATATATATATATATATATATATATATATATTTAAAGATTATTATTATTATATCTTTTTTTTAAATAGCAGATATACAAGCTCATAGTGCGGCACTCTGAGCTTGTATATCTGCTATTTTTTAATAGCCAAAGAAATCTAAAATGACACAGATGCGTTCCCGGTCTTACTGGGTTAACGAGGCGGGCATCCCATGGTGATGAACATGCCCACAGTGATGCCGTGTGCTAATTGCTGTGATCCATTCCAGTGGCGTAATGAGCTGAGCGGCGGCTGTTTGAAGTGTTGCGTGGGCACATAGACATCAAACCCATGTCTGAGGTTTTTTTGGAGGGGGGGACACCATGCTGTGAGGTGGTGAGTGAGGCAGTGCCCATGGCTCTGCTGGGGCTCTGCCAACACGCTCTGATGACTCTTATACTGCAATGTGAGATGATTCTGTTGCGTATATGACAAAACAAACAAACAATTAAATTCACAACATCTGGATCCATTTTCCTTTTTTTTTTTGCACCTACATAATCCTTGTTGTGTGCCGTCCTTTGTTCTAATGCTGTGATACAGCCTTTGACACAGTAGCTACAGGGGTTCCCAAAAGACAAAATAGATGTTTAGCCCGGGACCCAAACTATAGTGAAAATAGCAGATCTATAAGCTCTGATCTACAAGCTCTTTGTGTAAAGATTAAAGGCATAAAACAGCCCCCAATTATTTATTTATTTTTTAAGAAAAGAGAGATGTACAAGCGATGTAGATCTATGATCTAGCAGATCTACAAGCTCACAACGCGTCGTTTCGTGCCGCGTTGTGAGCTTGTAGATCTGCTATTTTCACTTATTTTAAGTGGAGAAAAAAAATGCTTTTAGTTAATGAAAAGTTGTGATTGTTTTGTTTATACTTTTTAAAATCTTTTGAAATATTTAAATGTATGAAACGGACTCATAAGTCATAATAATTGTTCCGCGACCCAAAGATGTTTGGGAAACAGCACAGTAGTACATTAGATAACCGATGACTGATTTATACTTGGATGCGCATTATGTCGCTATATGAAATACTTCATAACTGAAACTGCTCATTTGACTTTTGATAACCAGTAATTCAAGACTACTGGGTTGTTAGGTTATGCAGGCTGGGAGTTGTTGTGGCTTCTCTTACAAATATCCAAAAGGTCCAAGGTTGTGTCCCACTGTTGTAGAGTAATATGCTGTATTGCACATAAAGATCATCAGTGACAGTAACCTTTGTATGAATATTGTTCATGTTTTGTGGAGTTATTTTTTCAGTATAATCCTTGATTCCTTGGGCGTGTCTTAAGTACCAGGTCTTATGACTTAACTTAAAGGGATAGTTCACCCCCAAAATGACTTGTTTCTATCGATTACACACCCCATGGAGGCTTGAATTCATGGAGATTCTTTGAGTCTCCTACCGGATACATTAGCATCTTTCTGAAGCTTCGCGCGTGCAGGCTTCAGATTGGTCTGTGGGGCGGGACAGAGCCTTCCAGTGTAAAATTCAAGTCACTTCCTGACTTGCCTACGTAATCGGTGACGTTTGGAAATCCTGCTCAAACAGGATGATAGTCAGACGGAGAAGCAAAACAAAAAAACGCCGAATGAGCGCTTCCGTCTGGATTCCAGGCTAACAGTATACTGCCCAAAGGCCATGTTTAAAACTCTAAGACAACGTTTGCGAATGGAACGAGCCTGTAAGCCTCAACTCAAAGGCTTTACTTGGTGCTTGTGGTCGTTCCTGCAGTTTATATGAGGTATTCTGTGTATATCACACATGTTTACTTGCTTTAAACCGTGAGTCATTTTGCCTCTACATTTATTTGAGAAGGCCGTATCTTTCTCACAGTACACTGTATGTATTAATACCCCAGGGAACAGCATGAAAGTGGTGCTTTTTATTAGCTTCATGTGTGAGGATTTAAAGGGATGTGTACTGGTGTACAAATGAACAGAGAACAAATAACAATCGACAAATTAATTTAGAAAACAATGGCTGCAGGCTTCGGAAAACGCTTGCCTGGTGAAAACAGTATATTCACATTATTGCATTAGTTTCACCATACATGGAGTTTTTTTTGTTTGTGGTTCAATAGAAAACCTTCTCTATCTCTAAGTACAATTTTGAGGTATTTGTACTTTACTTGAGTATTTCCAATTTCCAATACTTTTACTTCTACTCCACTACATTACTCCACTACATTTATTTGAAAACGTTAGTTACTAGTTACTTTTCAGATGTAAATTATGATATAATGAAACATACACTAACCACTTCAGCCCTATTTTATACATAGGCTATTTGAAAATAGCCGATCTACAAGCTCACAACGCGTCGCGATGCGACGCGTTGTGAGCTTGTAGATCTGTTATTTTCAAATATTTAGTACTTTTACTTTTGTACTTTTACTCAAGTACATTTTTAATTCCAAACTTTACTTGTAACAGAGTATTTTTATATTGCAGTATTGGTACTTTTACTTAAGTAAAGAATTTGAGTACTTTTTCCACCACTGTAATCGAGGAATAGCGACACAATCTATTTTGGGTTTTGTCTATTTTTTTTTTTGTTGACAATCAATTATCTAAACTTACAACACTGCTATGAGCACAATTCAGCACAATTGTTTCTTCAAATGAATTCTATTTGGATAGTCCTTGTAAAAAACAAACAAACAAAAAAACAAAAAAATGCACTGCTTGAATGGAAAAGCCTCTGTTTCTCTGTTTCTCTGACTCACATAAACTTGTCTTATAACACAAAATGTTCTTCCTATAAGCAAACACGATGTTTCCATAAAGATGGAATGATGTTACACAGATGTCCGCACAGAAGCCAGGAGAGCGAAGGCTCCCTGTCCTATCTGTATCTGTTGACTGTAAATGTACAGTATGTGTGCAGTTTGTGAATGAAGTGGCAAAAAAAACAACCCCACAACATGAGGTTCAGTGGTGTTTAGCCACATTATCACATGGACAGTTATGATGTCATTGTCCCAAATTCACCTGTCAACTAGTGTGGTGACGGTCTACCCCTCTTAATAAGGTAACCTGGGCGTACACCAGGCCTGATTATCTCTGCCAGGCCGACGGCCGAAGGCCGGGTTCGCCCTCGTGCTATATAAATGGTAAAGGGTGCATTTATATAGCGCTTTTATCCAAAGCGCTTTACATAGATTGTGCATTACATTCACCCATTCACACACACATTCATACACCGATGGCGGAGGAAACCATGCAAGGCACCAACCTGCTCATCGGGAGCAATTAGGGGTTCAGTGTCTTGCTCAAGGACACTTCCACACTAACTCTGCGAAAGCCCGGGATCGAACTGAGAACCTCACGGTTGCTATCCGGCCACTCTACCGGCCACTCTATCCCTGCCGGCCATTGCCGCCCCATGTAGTGGAACTCTAACCCTAACCCTGCTTCATGTCTCTCTCTCTGAGCTAAGGTGTCTTTGGCCTGAAAAACATTGAAGACCCCTGGTACAGTAGATGCTTTTTTTTGTTAATGCATGATCTCATACAGAAACACAAAAAAAACAAAAACAATAAACATTGGAGTTACTGAGTCACAGTTTACGGTAAGTCTGCCATCATCAGGCAGAGAAAACAGGGGGTTTCAATTGGACAGGGGTAGCTATTATCCTGCTAATTAACCAAACAATAGCAGGGACATACATTCATCGGGACTGGACCATGATGTCACTGAGAATCGGCTCTCGTGTTTTACGAGCAGAATAAAAAACGCTGTGTGCTTTGTCATTATGTGTTGAACACACATCTAAACCATGAGGGATTAGCATACCAAGACACTGACACAATCACATCCACCAATCCACCGTCATCAGACACACAACTGTGAGGAAGAAATTACAAACAGGAGCTGGGAAACCCTGACCAAACCCGACCCTTTCATCTTAAACAAGCCCTCAAAACCTGTGCGCATCGCTGAAACTACTATAGATTATTTCCGTAGAGAATATCGTATCGATTGCTTTTTCGTTTAATCAAATAATAGAGAGCCACATTTGCTTTTATAATTATGTAAAAAGTATCAACAAATCGGTGTCATGTGTCAACAAATCAACATTGATCTGTGAGCTTGTAGATCGGCTATTTGAACTATTTGAAAATGTTTTTAAAAACAGTGAAAAATGGCAAAGACGTTTAGGGATAATGGCTAAGGCACCGGCGAAAATAGGGATTGATTGATTGACGTACTTAGTAAGACATGAGAACAACAGTACATGGAAGTACAAATTCACAATACAAGGTCTACTAAACTGGAAGTTTCATAAAGCACTAAGCTTGTTTAAAATGAGATCCCCATGCACACAAATCATGATGACATAGAGACAGACAGATATACACACTACTATACAGAGCGTCATACAATCAGCTTACAGGTTACTGGTATGGGGAAAAAAATGTAGAAGAAGGGCCCTATATGTTTTTTCTCTAAGAATATAAACACAAGTGCAGTGGAACCTCAGCTAACCAATATCTATCATAACAGAAGAAGATAAGTGTTGAAATCACACAGTGTGGAAAGTTGTTACGTTTAGGGTTGGGGTTGGGAGGGGTCATCAACATGCCAGCTTGTGATGGACATTTTCCCCAAGCAAAATGAGTGGTCAATAATATTACCAGAAACACAGAAACATGTATACCAACTAGTCCAGTAGACACGATGGAGAACACATGCTCTGTTTTTAAAGAGGGAAAGTGGGTCAAAGATTTGCAGCGGACACGGACAAGTCTTGCCACGGACACATTTGTCCATGTACGAATGGAACCAAACAGACCCATAAGGGTCCGTTTGGTTCCATTTGTACACTCAGGGATCCAATCGTTAAGGAACCGTAATCGTTAAAATCCTAAAATCCTATTTAGGCTTAGAGTCAATTGGCAGGTCTAAGTACTATAACACCTTGATTACATGTTTGTTTGCCCAAAGAGCATTTATCTAGCTGCTTTCAATTGAGAAAGCTGCCATACCTGGCAATGATTCCAAACAAGTGATAGATTGTAAAAATCCACCAAGCCCTCCACTCCTTCTGCAAGTAAGGTAAGCACTTTCTAAACTGGCACGATCACCTGTACTTCTGTTAACTATTACCAGTAATTAGAAGCTTGTACAAAAACAATCTTTTCACCCACTCTTTTACGCAGTGGTAGAAGAAGTGCTCCCAATTTATTTTTCACTTAAATGGTAAACGGTGCATTTATATAGCGCTTTTATCCAAAGCGTTTTACATAGATTGTGCATTACATTCACACACACATTCATACACCGATGGCGGAGGAAACTATGAAAGGCACCAACATGCTCATCGGGAGAAATTAGGGGTTCAGCGTCTTGCTCAAGGACACTTTGACACTAACTCTAACTCTGTAAAAGTATCAGTAAAAGTAAGTCAAAGTATCAATATCAAAATATGAAAATACTTTGTTACCAGTATTCCAAATTTGACTTGAGTAAAAGTAAAAAAGTATTGGCATCCAAAAATATCTACAGTACCAAAGTCAAAGTGCTAAAATGTTTAAAGTATGTCCAAACCTTTTCCAAAAATTGCCGATTTTCAAGGTCACTTTTTTTGGTGAAGTAACTAAATATATCAAATCATTGTAGTGGATTTAAAAAGTACAACATTTTCCATAGAGATGTTAGTGGAGTATACGTGTTAAAGTATTGACAAATGAACATACTCAAGTGAAGTAATAGTACCTCAAAATTGTACATAAGTAAGTAAATGTACTTGTAGTTGGGTGTTCACCTCTGCTTTTACCCCTGTAAACTTGTGACGTGACAATAAAGTTGTTTTATCAGATTGTCGGACTTCCTACACCCGCACTTGATATGAACAATACATCCATCACACGTTTAGCACGCACAATAGCAAATGACACTGACCATCGTCCCCTACATGGGGGGTGATGCAACTTTGATGATGGAGAGGGCCACTACATTTCCACACTCATTCCAGAGGGCCAACATTGCATGTACTGTCGGGCAAACACCTCCGTATTTTTCTTAAATGAATGCCGTACTTACTTCACCATTCTATGTCACACAAAAGTAGCAAAAATAGCCGATCCACAAGCTCAGAACGCGTCGCAGCGCGGCACGTTTTGAGGTTGTAGATCTGCTATTTTTGATTTGGAATCCTGATTATTATTTTTTGCTATTTTTGAATGCATTTAGTTATACTTATGTTAGCTTTGTTAACTTAAATACGAATACATTGGACATAAAAAAGACAATAGAATTTTAATACTAGTCATTAAGCTACTAATGTTTGGAATTGTAAACAGCTGAAATCAATAATATATCAGTATTACGATATTAACCTGCGGGCCGCATAAAGTGAAGGTGGGGGCAGCATGTGGCCCCCCGGGCCGCCAGGTGCCCATGTACTGCATGCCCTGCATTGTCACTTCAGACTCATGGACGAAGATACAGAACTTTGAAATGGCAAAAAGTTTGTTTTAGTAGGAGTTGTGTCCACTCTGCCGCTGCTGCACTAAACCGCTGGTTCTCAAAGTGGGGTCCGGGGACCCCCAGGGGTCCTTGAGGGAGTTCCAAGGGGTCCCCACCTAAATGATACATAGTTGGGAACCAAATTGACCCTTAAGGGTCTGTAACTCTGAGAGTGTACAAATGGAACCAAACGGACCCGTTAGGGTCCGTTTGGTTCCATTTGTACACTCTCAGAGTTAAATTAACATTGATTTTACAATATAAATTGGGGTCTCAGAGATAGGAAATGCCATTAAATGGGGGTCCGTAGCCCTAATGCATGTCAAACTGGGGGTCCTTGAAATTAAAATGGTTGAGAATCACTGCTAGAGCCGTAAAAATCTTTTCTTATGGGGGTCCCTGGCATATCTTTTCAAATGGGGGTCCGCGGGCTAATAAGTGTCAAGCTGGGGGTTCTTGACATGACAAAGTTTGAGAACCACTGCACTAAAACAACCTGCCTCGCTGATATGATGGTATATGTACACTGGGGACTTCATGTCTTGGTGTTAATGTTGCTCTGTGCCAGTGGTGGAAAAAGTACAAGTAGTTACAAGTAGTAGTTTACAAGTAAAAGTCCGGAATTCAAAATGTACTTGAGTGAAAGTACAAAAGTATTGGTATCAAAATGTACTTAAAAGTAACAAAGTAGAAGGTACTCATTATGCATTATGTCCCATTTCACAAGTTTTCAATTGTGTAAAAATGTTTTGAAAATAGCAGATCTACAGTACAAGCTCACTGTGAGCTATTTTCAAATGGCCGAAACGTATATACAAGGGTTGAAGTGGGTAATGTATGTTTTGTAATAATAATCAAAATCTACTAGGAACTACATTTTTCAAATATTTGTAGTGGAGTAGAAGTATAATATTTGCCTCTGAGTTGTAGTGGAGTAAAAGTAAAAATGTAGACAATTGGAAATACTCCAGTAAAGCAAAAGTACCTCAAAATTGTACTTAAGTACAATAATTGAGTAAATGTCCTTAGTTCCTTTACACCACTGCTCTGTGTTTTTCTGTTGGAACAGACTGTGAGGATGAATATCCCTGAGGGGACAATAAATACTATTTATTATTATTATTATTAAGTTGAAGCTGATCAGTGCTCTGCACCGTGTCCATGTTTACCTGAACTTGTACCCCCATAACCCCCATAACTTGTACCCCCATAACCCCCATAACTTGTACCCCCATAACCTCCCCGATAACCTGCAGTATATTAGAACTCTGGGTCTGAGGCATTTAAACGTGTGCGCTGGGAGAGAACATCTCCCCCCTGTGTGTTTGTGCTCGCTACGTAATGAAGCACATTCCCCATCATCTCCTAGTTGGCATGCATTACCACAGCGGGGCCTTGCAAACAGATGCAGTTGTAAAAAAGAGTTTTACAAGGCAGGGCATTACTACTCACTTTAATTTGAAGTTTGCACCTGCTGCCCTATAATGCGATGCCCCCCCACCCCCACCCCCTCCCCTTGCTCTCTGGGAGAGGGCTCCTGGTGTTTTAACACCTTCTTCTGGGAGTCCCAGGTGCACCTACCCCCCCCCCCCCCCCCCCCCCCACCCCCTCCGTAGTCTCTTCTGTCTACCTCCGAACATGGAAAAGACTCAGCGTGGTGTCCTAGGTGGGACATCGGGGGCCGAGTCATGTGTCATGTGTCATATAGGCTACCTACAAGGCCACAAAGTGTCGCATTTGCAACGCTTTGTGGGCTTGTAGGTATAGGCTATTTTTGGTCGCATTCGTGCCACATTGTGGGCTTGTATGTAGGCTATTTTGTTTTGTAATCCGCGGTGCGTTGTGGGCTTGTAGGTAAGCTATTTTTGGCGTATCTGCGTGCGTTGTAGTGGGCTTGTAGGTAGGCTTTTTTTTTTTGCATCTACGACACGTTGTGGGCTTGTAGATAAACAATTTTTGTCACATCTGACTACGTTGTGGGCTTGTAGGTAGGCTATTTTTGTCGCATCTGCAACGTGCCGTGGGCATGAAGGTCAACATATTGTCAGGTCGTGCGTACTGTAGCTAGTGACGACTTGGGGCAAAAAAAGCACCCTGTTTGAGGAGAATCAACCATCATACGATGATGAGGCGTGAATCACGTCTACAGCAGGGGTCTTCAACAGGGGGTCCGGGACCCCTAGGGGGTCCTCAGAGTTACTACAGGGGGTCCGCCAGATCTTAGTGTGATATGATTTTTTTTTACATTAACCCTAGCGTCCCTTTTCTGATGAGAACTTAAGCCAAAAATAGCCGATCTACAAGCTCACAACGCCTCGCACTGCGAGACGTTGTGAGCTTGTAGATCTGCTATTTTTGGCAGAGAGTTATAGGTGTAGAGGGAAAAAAGAGCAGCAAAAGTTTATCCGGAACAACATTTTATACAATATAGAGGGGGTCCCTGCTTCATCTCTCTCTCAGCTGGGGGGTCCTTGGCCTGAAAACGTTGAAGATCCCTGGTCTACAGATCCCTGCATCCATGAGTACAGAATCACTCAGATTCATGTCTATCCGTCTCAACAAATAGAACATTAATCTCATACAGAAGTGTGATGACAACATTTGTTTGTAACAAAACAGAACCTGCCACATGTATCACGGCACGATGGCGTTAGGAGGACCTCCTTCACAATGACCGCAGCTGTTGCTAATTAATAGGCAAAGAAAAGAAGGGGAAAAAAGAGGGTGTAAAGCAACCGAGGGGGTGGCAGATAAGAATTTAATAATAACTATTATAGTGGAAAATACTGCCTCACGGATGTTGTTTAAACACCACATCTGACACACACACACACAACACACACACACACACACACACACACACACACACACACACACACACACACACACACACACACACACACACACACACACACACACACACACACACACACACACACACACACACACACACACACGCGTGCGCGCGGTACACCTGTTTGCTGCAGACAGAGTAAACAATGCTGTTTCCATTATTTGTGGTTTTTTTTAACGAGCGTGACTCATTGCTTACTTACAAAGCCTTCAGTGTTGCACTTTCATCCACAGATTTACCACATCAGGCCATCTGGGGTAATGCACAGAAACCCTCATCGTCTAAAATCACTTTATAGACCATGTCTTTTTTTCTTCTTCTTTTTTTCTCTCCCTTGGAGAGTGTAGGGATGGGGGTGGGGCCAACATGGAGACCCAAAACATTGTTAAACCACAAGAAGGACCGTGCCTGTTGTTCAGGCGACCGCCAACACAGTAAAACTACAGAGTGCTAATTTGAGCTGATTCTGATTCTAACCCGTAATGGTCCATTCCTTTTGTTGTTTCTTTTACACTTTAAAGCAGGGGGTCTTCAACGTCTTCAGGCCAAGGACCCCCTAGCTGAGAGAGATGAAGCAGGGACCCCCTTTATATTGTATACAATTGTGTTTCAGATTGAACTTTTTTTGTTTACTTGGTCTGCTCTTTTTTTCCCTCTACACCAAACAGCTCTTTGCCCCAAAAAAATGCCAATCTACAAGCTCACAACGCCTCACAGCGTGAGGCGTTGTGAGCTTGTAGATCTGCTATTTTTTGGCTAAAGTTCTCTTCAGAAAAGGGATGCTAGGGTTCAAGTAGTTAATGTAAAAATCACATCACACAAAGATTTGGCAGACCCCCTGTAGTAACTCTGAGGACCCCCTACGGGTCCCAAACCCCCTGTTGAAGACCTCTGCTTTAAAGGAGTAGTTCACCCAACAAATGACTTATTTTATATCAATTACTCACCCCATGAAGCCTTGAATTCATGGATTTTTTTTTGTTTTTTGTCGCATTCCTAAGCCAATAATTCAGTCACTGGCGGAAAGATGCTTATGTCTCCGGTAGGAGACTCTTACGGGAGACTCCGCCGGTCATCACATTATTGGCTTAGCAATGCAGGATTTTTTTTTTTTTTAATCCATGATTTGGGGTGAACTACTCATTTAAGAGTTAAATGGACCACTTGCCAACGTGGCATCCCTATTTTTCTACAAAGGCGATAAAGACAAAGTGGACTGTGTACGGCGTATACAGCATCTGACGGTAGAACACACCACTGCCCTAAATGACCCCTGGGGGTCCCCGGACCCCACTTTGAGAACCACTGGAATAGCTGATCCTGTTAGCCTGTACAGGTGTGAGAGAAGAAACATCTATTAATTTATTATATCGGGGTAGCTGCCACACAGACGATGCCACAACATACCTGCGCTGCAAACTTATAAAGGACTTTCTTTCTCTGCCCTCATTCACACACACTGCATTTTATGAGCGGGAGGGCGCTTTGGAACGAGAGAGAGAGAGAGAGAGAGAGAGAGAGAGAGAGAGAGAGAGAGAGAGAGAGAGAGAGAGAGAGAGAGAGAGAGAGAGAGAGAGAGAGAGAGAGAGAGAGAGAGAGAGAGAGAGAGAGAGAGAGAGAGAGAGAGAGAGAGAGAGAGAGAGAGAGAGAGAGAGAGAGAGAGAGAGAGGTATGGACTATAGTTGTTATTATTATTAGTTGGGTAGTTTTCGCTCTATTTAGACAGGATGCTGGGATCAGAGAACAGGGCAAGGATGACAAGAACTTGAATGGGAGACGTTGCGATATCACATACCTGCACATCCCCACTGCTGATATTTGACAGGTTTTAATGTTTTTTCACCTGTCTGTAGTGATGTATCAGTGGTCATAGGAAACCTATTTCTATAACTGCAAATTCTTCTACTAAATTAAATCATGGTCAAATTGAAGTCAAAAAGAGATACAGTGAACCACACAAAGACAATCCTCCTGATCTCTGATCCTCTGCTGACATCTAGTGGACAGTCATATATATAAAGTATAGGCTACATTATATCGGTGGGAAGGAATGATCATCAGTGAGTGATGATCAGATTATCAAGTGTGAGTGGTTACCATTTAAATCAGTGGTCAGGATGGGATGAATAGTTGAATGGTCTCTGTGTGATGTCTGTTAAAATCACTGCATAGACAGCAAGATACGATCAAGTATACTTATTTAGACACACATCGGCCTTCATTTCCACATGAACATTTGGAATTGAAGGCTGTTGTACTTGTGTCAGAGCTCAAAGCCTCTAGCTTGAACATTGAACTTAAAGGAAAGAGCAAACAAAGTTACTAAGTCTCTAAGTAAGTAAGTAAGTAAGTAAGTAAGTAAGTAAGTAAGTAAGTAAGTAAGTAAGTAAGTAAGTAAGTAAAAGTCAACTGAACTGAGCAAGAGCCACATACACACATATATCGTAACCTGTCACAACTCACAATTAACTTGAGCCACACCACAACAGACCTCTAGCATTAACTTTAAAGGAAATTACAAACTCATTCATATAGTCTAATGGAAGTGACCAAGGGACACGTACACTGTAACCTGTCACAAACATGATTCATTGCCAACCAGTCATCAGACCCCAACATGACAGCAATAGAGTAACAGATTCAATCACATTACAGCATACAACACAAGCAGCAGCAAAACAAACATGTTCCTACCTTGAGCCATCTTCTACTTGACTTCATCAGTTGTGTGGGACGTGACGGCCTGCAGGGTCAAACTTTGGAACCCATGGATAGAGAGGTAGAGCCCCCCCCCCCCCCTCTCTTTAAGTGGTCCCTCAGACAAGCCCTTCAGACCTGGAGCTGCGTCTCCATGTCTTCTCCATCCTCCATACATCTGGCCAGCTGGCCGATACTCTCCAACCCTGCATTTTATGTTGCAAAACCACATAGGAAACATGTGTTTGTTTTATGCTTTTATGCGTTTCTATCCTGGGTATCCCAAATCAAATACGTCCACATAGGTGGGTGTGGGACGCCCACTTGATTTATGCCTGTGTGTTGGCTCCCGTATATAGCACAAGTTTCCGATATTCAATTAAGTAAAGTTAAAAGTATTGGCATCAAAATGTACTTAAAAATACCAAAAGTAAAAAATACTCATTAGCTATGCCAGAATGTAAAGTGTTGTGAATGTGAGTGAGTGAAGGTCAAATATATAAAAGATATTTTGAAAATAGCAGATCTACAAGCTCAGACATCACTGCACGTTGTGAGATTGTAGATCGGCTACTTTCAAATAGACAAAAGTATATAGGGCTGAAGTGGTTAATGTATGTTTTGTAATAATAATCAAAATCTACAAAGTAACTAGAAAAAAATGTTTTTGGTAGAGATGCAGCACAAAGAGGAGATAGGGGGGTAACAGCAGAATGACATGGACCAAGTTATTGTGTAACATCCTGCTTCCATGTTCTACATTTCTGGCAGTGCTGTAAAGATGTGCTGGCAGTGCTGTAAAGATTCATCAGACAGCCATAAAACACTACTTACCTTTCACAATAGAAAGAAAACACTGACAAACATGGCGCCCTCAGCTACCTAGTTAGCTGAACTACTGTGTCCAGTGAGGGACAAAAAGGTGATGCTTGCTTAAAACAGGTGAAAGAAATTGGAAACAGTGACACCTAATGACATGAATAGGCTACTGCCTTACATCTACATGCAAAAGTTCAATCGCCTGTCTTAAATAATCATAAGATGTTTATAAGAAAAAAATGTAGTGAGTAGAAAACCATAACAATGTAAATCAGTGCTTGCTCTTTGAGGTATTGCTGGGATTTGAACCCAGGATCTCCAGTTTACTAAAGAGGCGCTTTCACCAGCTAAACCACGGTAGCCTACCTGCAAAAGCCTGATGTTAAAGATAGAAGATGAGATGCTCTGATCAAGTAAATGAATCGTTAAAGTTCTAAACGCTATTGTAAAATGAATTTCCGTTTGTTTCCAGTGGGAAGCGAGCCGCACACATGTAAATCCGTCCCACTACATTTGATTGGGTAAAGCACTGCCCGCTTCCTGATCTGAAGGCACGCCCACTTGTAGCCAATGTGCAAAGGTTCTCAGCTACCGACAGATTCAAGCGCAGCTATGAATCTGTTCTTGAGAGATTATAGTTTGCCCAACAATCCCATACCATTAAATAGCAATTATTTGCGCCCAATGTGGGGCTCGAACACACGACCCTGAGATTAAGAGTCTCATGCTCTTGCGACTAAGCTAACCGGACTCATTTTCATCTTCAACAGAGCTTCATTTTTGGACTATAAGCAGATGTTACAGGTACCAGGATGTGGCACCTAGTAGCAGATATATGTTTACCTGGAAAACAGGTTAAAGTGCTTATAAAGAATAGAGAGAGTGAACGTGGTCTGTTTCCACCGAGTCTTCTCTCAGTTGTGAGAAGAACCAGCAGCACATGCGCACTAGACTACCTAGAGGACTAGCTCAGAAGGCAAAACAGGTTAATACCATGGTCTTGCACTGCCACCTATTGACCAAAGTTACTATTGATTTTTGTGAAAACGTATCATGTATCCTTAGATTTTAGGATATGCTTATGGTCGAAAAATTAAGCTCTGAGTAGAAAACCATAACAATGTATATCAGTGCTTGCTTTTTGAGGTACTACTGGGATTTGAACCCAGGATCTCCTGTTTACAAGACAGGCGCTTTCACCAGCTAAGCCACGGTGCCTGCAGAAGCCTGATGTTAAAGTTAGAAGATGACATGCTCTATCAAGTAAATGAATCGTTAAAGTCCAAAACACTATTGTTAAATTAGTTTCGGTTTATTTCCAGTGGGAAGCGAGCCGCAACTCATGCTCTACCGACTGAGCTAACCGGGCTCATTTTCATCTTCAACAGAGCTTCATTTTTGGACTATAAGCAGATGTTACAGGTACCAGGATGTGGCACCTAGTAGCAGATATATGTTTACCTGGAAAACAGGTTAAAGTGCTTATGAAGAATAGAGAGAGTGAAACGTGGTCTGTTTCCACCGAGTCTTCTCTCAGTTGTGAAAAGAACCAGCAGCACATGCGCACTAAACTACCTAGAGGACTAGCTCAGAAGGCAAAACAGGTTAATACCATGGTCTTGCACTGCCACCTATTGACCAAAGTTACTATTGATTTTGGTGAAAACATATCATGTATCCTTAGATTTTAGGATATGCTTATGGTTGAAAAATTAAGCTCTGTAAAAGGTGAAATAAGCCTGGTTAGCTCAGTCGGTAGAGCATGAGACTCTTAATCTCAGGGTCGTGGGTTTGAGCCCCACATTGTGCGCAAAGAATTGCCATTTAATGGAATGTGAGTGTTGGGCAAACTATGATACAACTCTATCATTTCAATCTGTTGATGAGGTACTAGTTTAGAACTTTAACGATTCATTTACTTGATCAGAGCATCTCATCTTATATCTTGTCTTAAATAATCACAAGAGGTTTATAAAATAAAAATGTAGTGAGTAGAAAACCATAACAATGTATATCAGTGCTTGCTTTTTGAGGTACTACTAGGATTTGAACCCAGGATCTCCTGTTTACAAGACAGGCGCTTTCACCAGCTAAGCCACGGTACCTGCAGAAGCCTCATGTTAAAGTTAGAACATGAGATGCTCTGATCAAGTAAATTAATCGTTAAAGTCCTAAACACTATTGTTAAATGAGTTTCGGTTTTATTCCAGTGGGAAGCGAGCCGCAGCACATGTAAATCCGTCCCACTACATTTGATTGGGTAAAGCACGGCCTGTTTCCTGATCTGAAGGCACGCCCACTTGTAGCCAATGTGCAAAGGTTCTCAGCTACCGACAGATTCAAGTGCAGCTATGAATCTGTTCTTGAGAGATTATAGTTTGCCCAACACTCCCATACCATTAAATAGCAATTATTTGCGCCCAATGAGGGGCTCGAACCCACGACCCTGAGATTAAGAGTCTCATGCTCTACCGACTGAGCTAACCGGGCTCATTTTCATCTTCAACAAAGCTTCATTTTTGGACTAGAAGCAGATGTTACAGGTACCAGGATGTGGCACCTAGTAGCAGATATATGTTTACCTGGAAAACAGGTTAAAGTGCTTATGAAGAATAGAGAGAGTGAAACGTGGTCTGTTTCCACCAAGTCTTCTCTCAGTTGTGAGAAGAACCAGCAGCACATGCGCACTAGACTACCTAGAGGACTAGCTCAGAAGGCAAAACAGGTTAATACCATGGTCTTGCACTGCCACCTATTGACCAAAGTTACTATTGATTTTGGTGAAAACATATCATGTATCCTTAGATTTTAGGATATGCTTATGGTCGAAAAATTAAGCTCTGAGTAGAAAACAATAACAATGTATATCAGTGCTTGCTTTTTGAGGTACTACTGGGATTTGAACCCAGGATCTCCTGTTTACAAGACAGGCGCTTTCACCAGCTAAGCCACGGTACCTGCAGAAGCCTGATGTTAAAGTTAGAAGATGACATGCTCTATCAAGTAAATGAATCGTTAAAGTCCAAAACACTATTGTTAAATTAGTTTCGGTTTATTTCCAGTGGGAAGCGAGCCGCAACTCATGCTCTACCGACTGAGCTAACCGGGCTCATTTTCATATTCAACAGAGCTTCATTTTTGGACTATAAGCAGATGTTACAGGTACCAGGATGTGGCACCTAGTAGCAGATATATGTTTACCTGGAAAACAGGTTAAAGTGCTTATGAAGAATAGAGAGAGTGAAACGTGGTCTGTTTCCACCGAGTCTTCTCTCAGTTGTGAGAAGAACCAGCAGCACATGCGCACTAGACTACCTAGAGGACTAGCTCAGAAGGCAAAACAGGTTAATACCATGGTCTTGCACTGCCACCTATTGACCAAAGTTACTATTGATTTTGGTGAAAACATATCATGTATCCTTAGATTTTAGGATATGCTTATGGTTGAAGAATTAAGCTCTGTAAAAGGTGAAATAAGCAAAGCAAAGCAAAGTTTGTTGTTTACCCAGGGTGTCGGACTAAGCACGAAGCTTGTTTCCAGCCGGACCCTGCATGGAAGCCTTGCTCAAGGGCTATTCAGCGTTGATTCATGATTGATGTGATAAATTGGGGAATCGAACTAGGGACCTTCCGGTATCAAGGCCGCCGCTCTAACCACTAGGCCACCGCTGCCATCAAGCCTGGTTAGCTCAGTCGGTAGAGCATGAGACTCTTAATCTCAGGGTCGTGGGTTTGAGCCCCACATTGTGCGCAAAGAATTGCCATTTAATGGAATGTGAGTGTTGGGCAAACTATGATACAACTCTATCATTTCAATCTGTTGATGAGGTACTAGTTTAGAACTTTAACGATTCATTTACTTGATCAGAGCATCTCATCTTATATCTTGTCTTAAATAATCACAAGAGGTTTATAAAATAAAAATGTAGTGAGTAGAAAACCATAACAATGTATATCAGTGCTTGCTTTTTGAGGTACAACTAGGATTTGAACCCAGGATCTCCTGTTTACAAGACAGGCGCTTTCACCAGCTAAGCCACGGTACCTGCAGAAGCCTCAAGTTAAAGTTAGAAGATGAGATGCTCTGATCAAGTAAATTAATCGTTAAAGTCCTAAACACTATTGTTAAATGAGTTTCGGTTTTATTCCAGTGGGAAGCGAGCCGCAGCACATGTAAATCCGTCCCACTACATTTGATTGGGTAAAGCACGGCCTGTTTCCTGATCTGAAGGCACGCCCACTTGTAGCCAATGTGCAAAGGTTCTCAGCTACCGACAGATTCAAGTGCAGCTATGAATCTGTTCTTGAGAGATTATAGTTTGCCCAACACTCCCATACCATTAAATAGCAATTATTTGCGCCCAATGAGGGGCTCGAACCCACGACCCTGAGATTAAGAGTCTCATGCTCTACCGACTGAGCTAACCGGGCTCATTTTCATCTTCAACAAAGCTTCATTTTTGGACTAGAAGCAGATGTTACAGGTACCAGGATGTGGCACCTAGTAGCAGATATATGTTTACCTGGAAAACAGGTTAAAGTGCTTATGAAGAATAGAGAGAGTGAAACGTGGTCTGTTTCCACCAAGTCTTCTCTCAGTTGTGAGAAGAACCAGCAGCACATGCGCACTAGACTACCTAGAGGACTAGCTCAGAAGGCAAAACAGGTTAATACCATGGTCTTGCACTGCCACCTATTGACCAAAGTTACTATTGATTTTGGTGAAAACATATCATGTATCCTTAGATTTTAGGATATGCTTATGGTCGAAAAATTAAGCTCTGAGTAGAAAACAATAACAATGTATATCAGTGCTTGCTTTTTGAGGTACTACTGGGATTTGAACCCAGGATCTCCTGTTTACAAGACAGGCGCTTTCACCAGCTAAGCCACGGTACCTGCAGAAGCCTGATGTTAAAGTTAGACGATGACATGCTCTATCAAGTAAATGAATCGTTAAAGTCCAAAACACTATTGTTAAATTAGTTTCGGTTTATTTCCAGTGGGAAGCGAGCCGCAACTCATGCTCTACCGACTGAGCTAACCGGGCTCATTTTCATATTCAACAGAGCTTCATTTTTGGACTATAAGCAGATGTTACAGGTACCAGGATGTGGCACCTAGTAGCAGATATATGTTTACCTGGAAAACAGGTTAAAGTGCTTATGAAGAATAGAGAGAGTGAAACGTGGTCTGTTTCCACCGAGTCTTCTCTCAGTTGTGAGAAGAACCAGCAGCACATGCGCACTAGACTACCTAGAGGACTAGCTCAGAAGGCAAAACAGGTTAATACCATGGTCTTGCACTGCCACCTATTGACCAAAGTTACTATTGATTTTGGTGAAAACATATCATGTATCCTTAGATTTTAGGATATGCTTATGGTTGAAGAATTAAGCTCTGTAAAAGGTGAAATAAGCAAAGCAAAGCAAAGTTTGTTGTTTACCCAGGGTGTCGGACTAAGCACGAAGCTTGTTTCCAGCCGGACCCTGCATGGAAGCCTTGCTCAAGGGCTATTCAGCGGTGATTCATGATTGATGTGATGAATTGGGGAATCGAACTAGGGACCTTCCGGTATCAAGGCCGCCGCTCTAACCACTAGGCCACCGCTGCCATCAAGCCTGGTTAGCTCAGTTGGTAGAGCATGAGACTCTTAATCTCAGGGTCGTGGGTTTGAGCCCCACATTGTGCGCAAAGAATTGCCATTTAATGGAATGTGAGTGTTGGGCAAACTATGATACAACTCTATCATTTCAATCTGTTGATGAGGTACTAGTTTAGAACTTTAACGATTCATTTACTTGATCAGAGCATCTCATCTTATATCTTGTCTTAAATAATCACAAGAGGTTTATAAAATAAAAATGTAGTGAGTAGAAAACCATAACAATGTATATCAGTGCTTGCTTTTTGAGGTACAACTAGGATTTGAACCCAGGATCTCCTGTTTACAAGACAGGCGCTTTCACCAGCTAAGCCACGGTACCTGCAGAAGCCTCAAGTTAAAGTTAGAAGATGAGATGCTCTGATCAAGTAAATTAATCGTTAAAGTCCTAAACACTATTGTTAAATGAGTTTCGGTTTTATTCCAGTGGGAAGCGAGCCGCAGCACATGTAAATCCGTCCCACTACATTTGATTGGGTAAAGCACGGCCTGTTTCCTGATCTGAAGGCACGCCCACTTGTAGCCAATGTGCAAAGGTTCTCAGCTACCGACAGATTCAAGTGCAGCTATGAATCTGTTCTTGAGAGATTATAGTTTGCCCAACACTCCCATACCATTAAATAGCAATTATTTGCGCCCAATGAGGGGCTCGAACCCACGACCCTGAGATTAAGAGTCTCATGTTCTACCGACTGAGCTAACCGGGCTCATTTTCATCTTCAACAAAGCTTCATTTTTGGACTAGAAGCAGATGTTACAGGTACCAGGATGTGGCACCTAGTAGCAGATATATGTTTACCTGGAAAACAGGTTAAAGTGCTTATGAAGAATAGAGAGAGTGAAACGTGGTCTGTTTCCACCAAGTCTTCTCTCAGTTGTGAGAAGAACCAGCAGCACATGCGCACTAGACTACCTAGAGGACTAGCTCAGAAGGCAAAACAGGTTAATACCATGGTCTTGCACTGCCACCTATTGACCAAAGTTACTATTGATTTTGGTGAAAACATATCATGTATCCTTAGATTTTAGGATATGCTTATGGTCGAAAAATTAAGCTCTGAGTAGAAAACAATAACAATGTATATCAGTGCTTGCTTTTTGAGGTACTACTTGGATTTGAACCCAGGATCTCCTGTTTACAAGACAGGCGCTTTCACCAGCTAAGCCACGGTACCTGCAGAAGCCTGATGTTAAAGTTAGAAGATGACATGCTCTGATCAAGTAAATGAATCGTTAAAGTCCAAAACACTATTGTGAAATGAGTTTCTGTTTATTTCCAGTGGGAAGCGAGCCGCAACTCATGCTCTACCGACTGAGCTAACCGGGCTCATTTTCATCTTCAACAGAGCTTCATTTTTGGACTATAAGCAGATGTTACAGGTACCAGGAAGTGGCACCTAGTAGCAGATATATGTTTACCTGGAAAACAGGTTAAAGTGCTTATGAAGAATAGAGAGAGTGAAACGTGGTCTGTTTCCACCAAGTCTTCTCTCAGTTGTGAGAAGAACCAGCAGCACATGCGCACTAGACTACCTAGAGGACTAGCTCAGAAGGCAAAACAGGTTAATACCATGGTCTTGCACTGCCACCTATTGACCAAAGTTACTATTGATTTTGGTGAAAACATATCATGTTTACTTAGATTTTAGGATACGCTTATGGTTGAAAAATTAAGCTCTGTAAAAGGTGAAATAAGCCTGGTTAGCTCAGTCGGTAGAGCATGAGACTTTTAATCTCAGGGTCGTGGGATCGAGCCCCACATTGGGCGCAAAGAATTGCCATTTAATGGAATGTGAGTGTTGGGCAAACTATGATACACCTCTATCATTTCAATCTGTTGATGAGGTACTAGTTTAGAACTTTAACGATTGATTTACTTGATCAGAGCATCTCATCTTATATCTTGTCTTAAATAATCACAAGAGGTTTATAAAATAAAAATGTAGTGAGTAGAAAACCATAACAATGTATATCAGTGCTTGCTTTTTGAGGTACTACTAGGATTTGAACCCAGCATCTCCTGTTTACAAGACAGGCGCTTTCACCAGCTAAGCCACGGTACCTGCAGAAGCCTCATGTTAAAGTTAGAAGATGAGATGCTCTGATCAAGTAAATGAATCGTTAAAGTCCTAAACACTATTGTTAAATGAGTTTCGGTTTATTTCCAGTGGGAAGCGAGCCGCAACACATGTAAATCCGTCGCACTACATTTGATTGGGTAAAGCACGGCCTGCTTCCTGATCTGAAGGCACGCCCACTTGTAGCCAATGTGCAAAGGTTCTCAGCTACCGACAGATTCAAGTGCAGCTATGAATCTGTTCTTGAGAGATTATAGTTTGCCCAACACTCCCATACCATTAAATAGCAATTATTTGCGCCCAATGTGGGGCTCGAACCCACGACCCTGAGATTAAGAGTCTCATGCTCTTGCGACTGAGCTAACCGGGCTCATTTTCATCTTCAACAAAGCTTCATTTTTGGACTAGAAGCAGATGTTACAGGTACCAGGATGTGGCACCTAGTAGCAGATATATGTTTACCTGGAAAACAGGTTAAAGTGCTTATGAAGAATAGAGAGAGTGAAACGTGGTCTGTTTCCACCAAGTCTTCTCTCAGTTGTGAGAAGAACCAGCAGCACATGCGCACTAGACTACCTAGAGGACTAGCTCAGAAGGCAAAACAGGTTAATACCATGGTCTTGCACTGCCACCTATTGACCAAAGTTACTATTGATTTTGGTGAAAACATATCATGTATCCTTAGATTTTAGGATATGCTTATGGTCGAAAAATTAAGCTCTGAGTAGAAAACAATAACAATGTATATCAGTGCTTGCTTTTTGAGGTACTACTGGGATTTGAACCCAGAATCTCCTGTTTACAAGACAGGCGCTTTCACCAGCTAAGCCACGGTACCTGCAGAAGCCTGATGTTAAAGTTAGAACATGAGATGCTCTGATCAAGTAAATGAATCGTTAAAGTCCAAAACACTATTGTTAAATGAGTTTCTGTTTATTTCCAGTGGGAAGCGAGCCGCAACTCATGCTCTACCGACTGAGCTAACCGGGCTCATTTTCATCTTCAACAGAGCTTCATTTTTGGACTATAAGCAGATGTTACAGGTACCAGGAAGTGGCACCTAGTAGCAGATATATGTTTACCTGGAAAACAGGTTAAAGTGCTTATGAAGAATAGAGAGAGTGAAACATGGTCTGTTTCCACCAAGTCTTCTCTCAGTTGTGAGAAGAACCAGCAGCACATGCGCACTAGACTACCTAGAGGACTAGCTCAGAAGGCAAAACAGGTTAATACCATGGTCTTGCACTGCCACCTATTGACCAAAGTTACTATTGATTTTGGTGAAAACATATCATGTTTCCTTAGATTTTAGGATACGCTTATGGTTGAAAAATTAAGCTCTGTAAAAGGTGAAATAAGCCTGGTTAGCTCAGTCGGTAGAGCATGAGACTCTTAATCTCAGGGTCGTGGGTTCGAGCCCCACATTGGGCGCAAAGAATTGCCATTTAATGGAATGTGAGTGTTGGGCAAACTATGATACACCTCTATCATTTCAATCTGTTGATGAGGTACTAGTTTAGAACTTTAACGATTCATTTACTTGATCAGAGCATCTCATCTTATATCTTGTCTTAAATAATCACAAGAGGTTTATAAAATAAAAATGTAGTGAGTAGAAAACCATAACAATGTATATCAGTGCTTGCTTTTTGAGGTACTACTAGGATTTGAACCCAGCATCTCCTGTTTACAAGACAGGCGCTTTCACCAGCTAAGCCACGGTACCTGCAGAAGCCTCATGTTAAAGTTAGATGATGAGATGCTCTGATCAAGTAAATTAATCGTTAAAGTCCTAAACACTATTGTTAAATGAGTTTCGGTTTATTTCCAGTGGGAAGCGAGCCGCAACACATGTAAATCCGTCGCACTACATTTGATTGGGTAAAGCACGGCCTGCTTCCTGATCTGAAGGCACGCCCACTTGTAGCCAATGTGCAAAGGTTCTCAGCTACCGACAGATTCAAGTGCAGCTATGAATCTGTTCTTGAGAGATTATAGTTTGCCCAACACTCCCATACCATTAAATAGCAATTATTTGCGCCCAATGTGGGGCTCGAACCCACGACCCTGAGATTAAGAGTCTCATGCTCTAGCGACTGAGCTAACCGGGCTCATTTTCATCTTCAACAGAGCTTCATTTTTGGACTAATAGCAGATGTTACAGGTACCAGGATGTGGCACCTAGTAGCAGATATATGTTTACCTGGAAAACAGGTTAAAGTGCTTATGAAGAATAGAGAGAGTGAAACGTGGTCTGTTTCCACCGAGTCTTCTCTCAGTTGTGAGAAGAACCAGCAGCACATGCGCACTAGACTACCTAGAGGACTAGCTCAGAAGGCAAAACAAGTTAATACCATGGTCTTGCACTGCCACCTATTGACCAAAGTTACTATTGATTTTAGTGAAAACATATCATGTATCCTTAGATCTTAGGATATTCTTATGGTCGAAAAATTAAGCTTGTTAAAAGGTAAAATAAGCCCGGTTAGCTCAGTTGGTAGAGAATGAGATTCTTAATCTCAAGGTCGTGGGTTCGAGCCCCACATCGGGCGCAAAGAATTGCCATTTAATGGAATGTGAGTGTTGGGCAAACTATGATACACCTCTATCATTTCAATCTGTAGATGAGGTACTAGTTTAGAACTTTAACGATTAATTTACTTGATCAGAGTATCTCATCTTCTATCTTGTCTTAAATAATCACAAGAGGTTTATAAAATAAAAATGTAGTGAGTAGAAAACCATAACAATGTATATCAGTGCTTGCTTTTAGAGGTACTACTGGGATTTGAACACAGGATCTCTTGTTTACAAGACAGGCGTTTTCACCAGCTAAGCCACGGTACCTGCAGAAACCTGATGTTAAAGTTTGAAGATGAGATGCTCTGATCAAGTAAATGAATCGTTAAAGTCCTAAACACTATTGTTAAATGAGTTTAGGTTTATTTCCAGTGGGAAGCGAGCCGCAACACATGTAAATCCGTCCCACTACATTTGATTGGGTAAAGCACGGCCTGCTTCCTGATCTGAAGGCACGCCCACTTGTAGCCAATGTGCAAAGGTTCTCAGCTACCGACAGATTCAAGCGCAGCTATGAATCTGTTCTTGAGAGATTATAGTTTGCCCAACACTCCCATACCATTAAATAGCAATTATTTGCGCCCAATGTGGGGCTCGAACCCACGACCCTGAGATTAAGAGTCTCATGCTCTACCGACTGAGCTAACCGGGCTCATTTTCATCTTCAACAGAGCTTAATTTTTGGACTATAAGCAGATGTTACAGGTACCAGGATGTGGCACCTAGTAGCAGATATATGTTTACCTGGAAAACAGGTTAAAGTGCTTATGAAGAATAGAGAGAGTGAAATGTGGTCTGTTTCCACCGAGTCTTCTCTCAGTTGTGAGAAGAACCAGCAGCACATGCGCACTAGACTACCTAGAGGACTAGCTCAGAAGGCAAAACAGGTTAATACCATGCCACCTATTGACCAAAGTTGTTATTGATTTTGGTGAAAACATATTGTAATAAATGTGGTTTTCTATCGTTTCTACACAATGGTAGATAATGTCAGACCTTGGAATAAGCAGGTCAACAAGGATATACAAACAGAGCGATCTTTATTAATTCATACTCTATGAAGTTATATAACAATACAGTGCTGGAAACCCCTAATAATAAAACCATTTGCTACAGTACTTAAAATACAGTGCTTTTATCTGTGCACCAATGTTATGCAACAATACTCGATTGCTTGCATGGGTACTTAACTCGCCAAGCGGCTGGACCCTCCCCCGGGGTCTGAGCTTGTGCCACCATCCAACTCCCCGGGGAGATACTGGCTGGACGACGGGAACGTGCGGACAGGATTCAGTCAGGCCTTGTGCTGGACACTCGCACGGTTGCAGATCGGCGGAGCGGTGTGCCGTACACTGACTAAGAGTTCCCCCTAACTAACTACAGGAGACCGTGGCTATAGTCTCCCCTCCTGCAACAATATAGCTAGCTCCCCCTTGCTAACTATCTTTGCATCTGCAAGACTATAACTTGCGAACGCCCCTCCCGTCCCTTGAGTGCCGGTTCACAAGACGTGTTGCTCCGATGTGTGTCCAAGTCCGACTGACTCTTTTATAGTGTCTGTGTTCACACCGCACCTGAAATCAATGCAGTCAATCACTGCGTCTGTTCATCAATGTCACTCATGAGTCTGTGCTCTGCCACGCCTGATTATGGATCCCACCAACGCTCCAGGATATAGACCCGCCTTACCTGTCTGATTGGCTCCCTGGCAGGCATAGTTTTACTGAGGTTATGGTTAGGGTTAGGTTCAGGCATAGTCTTACTGAGGTCAGGGTCAGGGTTAGGGTTAGGTTTAAGCATAGTTTTACTGAGGTTAAGGTTAGGGTTAAGGTTAGGTATAGGCATAGTTGCAAAAACGAGAACTGTCAATCACAGCGACTACTGACCAATCACAGCGGGTTTGCCAAGAGCTGAAGTGGGATCCATAATAACGCCTCCGCCACACCCATCACAATATCATATCCTTAGATTTAAGGATATGCTTATGGTCGAAAACTTAAGCTCTGTAAAAGGTGAAATAAGCCCGGTTAGCTCTTCGCGGCGAGACGTGAATAGTCGTCACTCACTGACAGCCAATAGAATCGCATCAAGCTTTCCCAACACGAAGGCCCTGTAGTATCAATGTCCAGTCAACAGGAGGCAGCATATCGTGGTAGGGCCACTTTGAGACCAGCACACATCAAAACAGTATACTTGGCCTCCAGATGGTGGCAGCACCGCACTGTAATAACAGATCAATAATGCTTTGCTAATAAACCGTTACTATCAGCTCCTGCCCCATAACGGCGAGACGTGAATAGTCGTCACTCACTGACAGCCAATAGAATCGCATCAAGCTTTCCCAACACGAAGGCCCTGTAGTATCAATGTCCAGTCAACAGGAGGCAGCATATCGTGGTAGGGCCACTTTGAGACCAGCACACATCAAAACAGTATACTTGGCCTCCAGATGGTGGCAGCACCGCACTGTAATAACAGATCAATAATGCTTTGCTAATAAACCGTTACTATCAGCTCCTGCCCCGCGACGGCGAGACGTGAATAGTCGTCACTCACTGACAGCCAATAGAATCGCATCAAGCTTTCCCAACACGAAGGCCCTGTAGTATCAATGTCCAGTCAACAGGAGGCAGCATATCGTGGTAGGGCCACTTTGAGACCAGCACACATCAAAACAGTATACTTGGCCTCCAGATGGTGGCAGCACCGCACTGTAATAACAGATCAATAATGCTTTGCTAATAAACCGTTACTATCAGCTCCTGCCCCGCGACGGCGAGACGTGAATAGTCGTCACTCACTGACAGCCAATAGAATCGCATCAAGCTTTCCCAACACGAAGGCCCTGTAGTATCAATGTCCAGTCAACAGGAGGCAGCATATCGTGGTAGGGCCACTTTGAGACCAGCACACATCAAAACAGTATACTTGGCCTCCAGATGGTGGCAGCACCGCACTGTAATAACAGATCAATAATGCTTTGCTAATAAACCGTTACTATCAGCTCCTGCCCCGCGACGGCGAGACGTGAATAGTCGTCACTCACTGACAGCCAATAGAATCGCATCAAGCTTTCCCAACACGAAGGCCCTGTAGTATCAATGTCCAGTCAACAGGAGGCAGCATATCGTGGTAGGGCCACTTTGAGACCAGCACACATCAAAACAGTATACTTGGCCTCCAGATGGTGGCAGCACCGCACTGTAATAACAGATCAATAATGCTTTGCTAATAAACCGTTACTATCAGCTCCTGCCCAGCCGCGGCGAGACGTGAATAGTCGTCACTCACTGACAGCCAATAGAATCGCATCAAGCTTTCCCAACACGAAGGCCCTGTAGTATCAATGTCCAGTCAACAGGAGGCAGCATATCGTGGTAGGGCCACTTTGAGACCAGCACACATCAAAACAGTATACTTGGCCTCCAGATGGTGGCAGCACCGCACTGTAATAACAGATCAATAATGCTTTGCTAATAAACCGTTACTATCAGCTCCTGCCCCGCGACGGCGAGACGTGAATAGTCGTCACTCACTGACAGCCAATAGAATCGCATCAAGCTTTCCCAACACGAAGGCCCTGTAGTATCAATGTCCAGTCAACAGGAGGCAGCATATCGTGGTAGGGCCACTTTGAGACCAGCACACATCAAAACAGTATACTTGGCCTCCAGATGGTGGCAGCACCGCACTGTAATAACAGATCAATAATGCTTTGCTAATAAACCGTTACTATCAGCTCCTGCCCCGCGACGGCGAGACGTGAATAGTCGTCACTCACTGACAGCCAATAGAATCGCATCAAGCTTTCCCAACACGAAGGCCCTGTAGTATCAATGTCCAGTCAACAGGAGGCAGCATATCGTGGTAGGGCCACTTTGAGACCAGCACACATCAAAACAGTATACTTGGCCTCCAGATGGTGGCAGCACCGCACTGTAATAACAGATCAATAATGCTTTGCTAATAAACCGTTACTATCAGCTCCTGCCCAGCCGCGGCGAGACGTGAATAGTCGTCACTCACTGACAGCCAATAGAATCGCATCAAGCTTTCCCAACACGAAGGCCCTGTAGTATCAATGTCCAGTCAACAGGAGGCAGCATATCGTGGTAGGGCCACTTTGAGACCAGCACACATCAAAACAGTATACTTGGCCTCCAGATGGTGGCAGCACCGCACTGTAATAACAGATCAATAATGCTTTGCTAATAAACCGTTACTATCAGCTCCTGCCCCGCGACGGCGAGACGTGAATAGTCGTCACTCACTGACAGCCAATAGAATCGCATCAAGCTTTCCCAACACGAAGGCCCTGTAGTATCAATGTCCAGTCAACAGGAGGCAGCATATCGTGGTAGGGCCACTTTGAGACCAGCACACATCAAAACAGTATACTTGGCCTCCAGATGGTGGCAGCACCGCACTGTAATAACAGATCAATAATGCTTTGCTAATAAACCGTTACTATCAGCTCCTGCCCCGCGACGAGACGGCCGTGCCTGGCCGTGGTGGCGGCGGAAGGGGCATCCCTGTCGATCATGGGAGTGAATGCCAGCCAATGTGATTTCAGTATGCTTTAGCATGTCCATGGTATTGCAATATATGTAAGTGATTCCAGAGATTTAAAATGTATGGGGGTCGTGGTCTAAAAATGGAATAGAGTGTGCACACTGATAATGCTGAAAAAAGCTCTGCTTTGTATCTATTGCGTTTGTTAACGGTTCGGCCTGTTCAGTCCGGACATATACCGTATATGTCCTTAAAAAGGTCTGAACAGGCCGAAACGCTGACAAACGCTTTTTTCAGCATTTCCAGTGTGCAGACTTTATTCCTTTTTTATAATACTTTTGTTTGTCTTGCACCTGAGCCATGGATGTGTGTGCTACCCTTTTCATCCGTGGTCAAATGCTTATCAAAGTAAGGGTCCTTGAAAGCAAAAAGGTTGAGAATCACTGAAACTATTTATTTTCCAAAAAACATGAACCAGATATGTTTTGCAGAGACTGCTAATACAACACAATACAAAAGATAATAAAAACGTAATAATTCTGGATATAATGAAATAACAATATATATATATATATATATATATACACTATATACACATTATAGGTAAGACAGAGGTAAATGTTGTACAGGTAGAACTGCAGGTATGACAGAACTCTTAAGGCATGTATGATATTGTTTGCAGCCATGGGTTATGTGCAAGTAGCAGAAGTCATACATGTAAAAATGTGCTAGAAGCAGACATCATTCACAGTATATAAAAATGTCCAAGAAGCAGAAGACATACATATAATATAAATGTCAATTTCACTTGTCTATGTACATTTTGCAAATAGTTGCTGAGATTTTTTTTACAGTTTAGTTCTTTCAGTCTTTGTCCATGATCAGGGCACTGAAAGCTGCTGGGAAAAATGAGAGGGGGGGCGGGGGGGGGGTGGTAGCATATCTCTCATTTCTTCCTCTCTGCTGTCCACCTATCCTTCTCCATGGCATAGAAGGAGGATTGTTGGAATTCCTTCCATGACATCTCCTTTGCCATGCCTTTGTCTTTGTACAATGAAAGTACTTTAGACGGACAGTAAATGTACTTCCCAGTCACTCCTGGAAACCCAGTGTGAATATGTGGACTGTTTGGGCCCTGCTTGAGCCCCTGGCGGCAGAAACGGCAAAGTCGTCCGCTAGGTTGAGTGTCTGGGAGTTTCCTCTTTCTCTGGGCTTTGGCCTCCACTCTCTGTTTTGTTGAGTCCAGTTCACGTTGAAAGAACTCAGTCTGTGCAAACTCCTCAAATGTCATTTTGGGATTTGTCAAACCCTCTGCAGAGTAAGCTTTGAACACCTTAGTGGAGCAGTAAAAATATCGCACTGGCAATTTTTGATAGAAGAAATGAATTGAGGATCCATCTCCTACTGAGTACCGGGATTTAGGCTGCCCACAGGAGAGACATTTCCTTGTTTGTGTATCTGGTTGCTGCTGCAGCTGCTGCTGTTGCTGCTGCTGCACTATGTCCAGCACCATTTTCTGGATCTCTTCCTTTGTCACTGGCATTTGAGGTGCTCGTTGTGACACAGGTTCTGCTGGATTCACGATGGCTGGTGGAATTGCAACAACTGGGACATGGACAGTCTCACTCCCCTGAGTTAGACTGTACCAAATGTTTTGTGTCTCCACAAGTTTTTCAGGACTGGTGTTCAGTGATGAGGAGGTGTTCATCAGTTTGGCCAGATGTTTTGAGTACTGTGTTATGTGATATTTGGTTGTGCTGTGTAGCAAACTATTTGGATCTGTGGCAGACTGAAGGACCATGGCAGCATAATCTTTATCTACCAGTTGCATTATGTCTTTTTTCCCATGGTACTTGACTAGTAGACTGTCAATAGCTGCTTTCATTGGTTGTGGCCAACGTTTGTAGTCCAAAACAAACAGTTTCCGACCTGTCTTGATGGGTCCAGTGCGGGCACTCCTTGGTGAGGACTGTACTGGCAGGGGTATGGAGCGCACTAGAACAAAGAAAACAGTTTCAATGATTTGGTACTATAGTATTGTACTAATATTTATTCAGTAAAACCATTAATGTATATATTCACATATTAATATGTAAAATATTTGTAATATTTAAGTGTCAACTCACTCTCAGCTGTAGGCTCCATGTGTATTTGGGACAACACCTCTTGCTTAGGCACTAAAAACAGCTCAGAAGATGCTGCCAGGCCAAAGGACATTGGTGACACAGTGGATGCGGCCAGGCCAGAGGATGCTGGGGACACAGTAGATGCTGCCAGGCCAGATGATGTTGGGGACACAGCAGATGCTGCCAGGACAAAGGACGTTGGTGACACAGTAGATGCTGCCAGGCCATAGGATGTTGGGGACACAGTGGATGCTGCCAGGCCAGATGATGTTGGTGACACAGTAGATGCTGCCAGGCCAGAGGATGGTGCTGCCAATGCCAGACCAGTTGTGGGTGGTGCTAGTTCAGGGGGCAGAGGAACAGAAGAATCACTTTCTTTTGCCTTGTGTTTGTCCCAGTCAAGTGGTACTGGGCGGCACTCTGGCTCTCTGTATTCCAGGCCAAACCTTTCACCTGTGTCCCTGTCAGAGAGGTGAATTGCAGGGTACTTCTCCTGGCCAGTCACTCTCTTTGAAGCAGAGTTCAGATCTATAAACAACGATGGATCAAACACACGTGGGAGGATGACACCTGGCTGCTTAAGATCCACAAGTCTTTGGTAGTTCCAACGTGCCACCCCTGTCATGCCCTGGGCCTGGAACAATTCACAGGAGGCATGAGTTCCAGTAATCCACTGAGCCTGGTGGAAGTGGAACCCCTCTTGCTGTGATGTCCCTCTGACTGGGATCCAGATGGGGACTTTTGCTCCTTCACCACGGACATGGTTCAGCTGCAGAGTTCCCCCATACCGGTACAGGATCCCCTCTGTGAGCTCAGGGTCACTGAGGCACCCACGGAGAATGTGCACCCTCTGGATACGCCACAACTTCAGCATAGATGGTTTGAACAAGGGCACATTGTTTGGGTCGGTCATCTGGTGAAAGTTTTTTAGTACACTCTCAACTCTTTGTACCAGTAATGCTGGGCATGGAATTCTGATCCGGCAGTGCTGTCGTACGTGTTGTTTTGTTGGATTATGTGGATGTATTGCACAGAATTTATAGGCATCCTTCAGCCTCTGCAGGTCTTCCTGATCCACTAAGGAAAAGGCAGTGGAGAGTAACTCACAGAAGGTGCTGAACAAAGGATGATGCTCAGATGTGCACTCCCGTGAGAAACGGCGCATGCAGTGGAACAGGTCCAACTTGACAACAATGTTGGAGTTGAAGTGTATCCGGGATGCACAGGTGTTCTCCATAGGCCCAGCGGTGGCGTTAGTGATGATGTAATCTGTTGTCTTCCAGGCATCCCAATTGAGGTGCTCATCAGGGAGAGTGTCAGGGATCTTAAATGGTGCACAGCAGTCCCTGGATGAAAAAAAGAGGCATATAAAAGGCTTTTCAAACGTCATTTTGAGAATCACACATCATAATTCTTTATCCCTTTGTACTTGCACATACAAGTACATTTGACTTACTAAGGTTGGTGTGTTGTAATAAGCATAAAAACAACATGTACAGTATTATCACACAAATTAAGGTGAAACCTTGTGTGATTTGGAGGGGTGGAGGTGATAGGCAATACAATAATAAAGAAAGAAAATATGACTATTCTCACCTGTCCACCCATTGGTAATTGGCCTTCTCCACCTCTGCATCACTGTACCTCTTAGCCAACCCGTCGTACATAGGCCGCAGCGACCTTTCTGTCTCAGCCTGCACCATCACCCAGGAGACAATCATCCAGTTCTCATTCATCACTGCATAGCTCGACATGGCACCAGATGACAGTGTAACCTTCCGTGCCACCTTCCTGGTGTGGTCAGACCGCCAGACCTAAGATAAGATAAGCCATTTGATATTCCCAGAGGGAAAATCAGATGTCATTGCAACAACAGCAGTAAGAAAGAACCAAATCAAGATTAAATCAATATACTGAGCTTTTGGGCCTAAATATCTGCACTCAATCTCTGAATTAGTTAACATGTTCAGTCTGTCAATAAATATAAATTTACGTTAATAAATAATATACAGTATCATTATATCACCTGTGAATATACAGTATGAATAACTACATATACAGACCTGTCCGAAGGTGCCCTGAAGCATCTTGGTGATGGCCGGCTCTTGCCGTCGGTACTCGTCAATGAGGCAGTCGGTCACGTAGTGTCCAGAAACTGATGTTCCACACCAGGCCTTTATGTCGTCATATTCTCCAAAAGGCTGGGGTGTGTCATCCTTCCTCACCATCCGTGTAATTGTCCTCTGTCCGTACATCCCAGCCTCAGCATCCCAGACATTTTGAATGTTGTGGAGATATGCCAAATGAGCTCGCTCATATTTGAGGTGCATCATTTCATTTAACTGGTTTGCCATATCTGTGGGTGACTTGCCAGTGCGCCTCAGCTCATCAATCACAGACTTGCAGAGGGCCTTCTTGTACGTAAGGACTGATGGCAAAATGTTTGTGAACCTCTTGGGTAGTTTCTCCAGCCATTTAGGTTTGTCAGCAAACCAGTGCTTCTTGCACACCTTGCATTGGAGGCGAGAGGAAAATATATAATACTGTCCACTGATGCCAACAACCACCCGAGGCCTACCCACACCAGACTGTGCTACATTAGGTTTTGGACAGCCATAAAGGCATGGCAGTACATAAGTGTTCCTCAGCCGGACCATTATCTCGTTCTCTGGTTTCCAAATGAAGAACGGATGCATTTGGTAGAAGTTTCGGGGTGGGAGTGTCGACACGGTGTCGAGGAGCTCTGGCTGAAAAGGGTGACGCCATAACGAAATGGCATGTCCTGCTTTACGGTTATGCTCAAAGTTAGGCCACAGCCCAAGAGATTTGAGCTCTTCTTTAATGAACCATTGCTGATGACTACTGCACTTCCAAGTGCTTTCACTGGTGTCACATGTGATGTGTGGAGGAACAGGGACCGATGGGCCAACTGAGGGAACAAGGATGAAAAGGACATTATTGAAATGTAATGATAATATGATCAAATTGTTTATTACAATATAATTATTACAATATAATTATGGAGGAAGCATTTGCAGCACAGTAACCTTTTAAGAGAAAACAGAGAAAAAATCTTACCACGTGGAGCCACTAGTGGATGTGGGACAGTGTGTGAAACAACAGGCCTATCTGACGCAGAGTGTCTATCTGAACTTGGTGTAGTTCCTGAAAAGAGGGATATGTTGTGTTAGTGTAGAATGAAGATAAAATGAACATGAAAATCACTTAAAATGAGCATGAAAATCACTTAAAATAATACATGCCTGCAGCAGAACCTGTCCTCTCCACTTGTGGGGGACCTGCTGGCATCAGACACATCAGCTCTGGCGGAATAGGCACAGGGGGCGTCTTCAAAGCAGGGACATCTGAGTCTACAAAAGTACATATTTATGCATAACAGATACCGCCACACCGCATAACACATATTTGGACAGATGAATAGAATCATAGCGTATTTACCATCTCTTGGCGACTTCTGCAGTTTACTTTCAGTACCAGCAGGTGGTCTGGACATCGTAGCAGATGGTACTATACAACAGACAAAATCGTGTCACTCATTGCAGGATTGGCAATATACAAATGGTTAGCTAAAGGCACACACCATCTTATTCCCATACAAAAAAAATAATGTTTGCATCTACTATATTGTTCGTGACATTACATGTATATTACATTATACTAATAACATCTTGTATATTCAATGTGGTGAAAAGACCAAATTCATTCATACACACCAGTACATTTTTAAATAGGTTGATACTCAATTGTCAAATGCATTACATAATAGTCTAAGCAGGGGAACCAAAATGGCACAAAAAATACTGTATGTTTTATACTTATAACTAGGCTAGATACAGAATAAAATGGGTACTCACCATTATCGTGGCTGGATCAATTCATGTTCCCTATCTCAGTTAGCAGAACTTTCGCATGCAAACAATGGTTAGTGGAACAAGTCCAGAACGTGGACAGGACAGCACACTGACATGCACAGAACACGGACATGGCCAGAACATGACCAGAACACAGAAAACACAACAGGCAAAAAAAAGGTTTTGTTCAGGTTATGAGATAAATTCATGGTGTCTCAATAACCTGTCACACAAATTGTATATTTCATTCAAAACAAACCCTTTTCTCTTGTAGCCTGTCCTGGTACAGAAACTGAGGAAGATGTTTCAACAGCTGGTAACACAAAAAGATTGAAATAGCAGACATACATTAATAGCAAACAGATTGAGCCATAATTGATCTTTAATGTCCAATCAGTGAAGAAAGCAACAAACACACACAAATGTGTACTTACAGCAATGCACCGCTAACTTAGAGGGGGACCCCATTATCACCATGAAGCTGTCCAAATCATCGTCTCCAAAGTCTGTGATGCCTGCAGACAGAAAATATGTAGAATGTAGTAAAAATGTAATTTCTACACAGTACATAGGTTGCTTTAAAATAACAGCATCTGTTAAAATGATTGAGCTGTAATGAAGATGAAATGTAATACATTTACAGACACATCTTACTAAAATACTACGGCTGGCATTAAAAAACAACCTTCCGTAGAAGTACTTGAGGCAGGCACAGACGCAGAGGAAACGGAGGCAGATTCCTTCTTCTTCATCAGGTATGTTTTCAGCTTGTCCGGCCATGTACCTTTGGACCACTTTTTCTGCAGTACGAAGGCTGCGTAGCCACCGGCCCTGTTGTCCCAAATCTCCCGGTAAGTTTTGTCCTTATGACGACCAAATCTAACCAGATCGTCGTCGTCTCCAGATGGCTTTTGTGACTTGTATCTGTCTCCAGATGGCTTTTGCGACTTGTATCTTATAAGAGACTGGATCTCATCAAAGCTGTGGGCATAGTTGATAAATGAATGTAAGCTGTCCTTGTTGTGTCCCTCTTTCTCAACGACTCCTGCAGCCTCCTCTGCTTGTAGTTTATTGGTAAGGAATATCATATATCCCACGTCGTTCTCTAGAAGCCACCGAAAGGACTTCCCTTGGTATTTGCCAAACTGCAGGACATATTCCCCAAACACCTCTTGTCTGTCTGAGGCATCCCCTCCTCTCTCTCGAACAACAGTTAAGGCGTTTCGTCTAACCAGGTCTTCTGGCAATGCTTCAGGCTTGTCAGGCTTGTCTGCACCAACGTTGTCCATAATAAGTGCTGCCTCATCTGAAGGCCCCTCAAGGAGATATCCACGTGGCCCCTTCCGGAAAGTAACATGTACTCTTCCAGGGAAATAGGACATTCTTCTGTGCATGTTTGCCTATCACAAATGAAGAAGAGAAAGTATTAGACTTATACATTATACATTTTTAGTTTTTGAAACAAGTTGATATTTTAATTATATTATAATTGTATTGTGTGTGAGAAGCCATGGCTCATGATTCATAGCTCTGTAAATGCCCAGAGCTATGAGAGATGGCTTGTGTCCCACAGTATAGTTTAGACTTTATTCACAACACAGCTTATATCATGGGCCTCAACAAATGGTAAACTTCACTGCTGCTGTATGTAGGGCTTTTTAGTTGATGATTAATTATCATATACAAATAATAAGGATTTATATGTAAACATACTACCAGGCAGATGTGGCAAATAACGTAAATATGCAAAGCATATAACTGAAATAAACCAAGAAACCCTGATTGACAATGACAGAACCAACAATCAAGTGTGATCTAAATCTAGAGTGATTTTGGCCAAACCTACAATGGTTCATTGTGTTTATTGTCACAGACACACAGGGCACTTAAAGCTTCCTCAACGGTATGGATAATAATAAGATATAGAAGATTTAAAAATGATAAAGCTAGAAGTAAAACAGTAGTAGTAGCAAAACATTATGATGATTGATTTGACTATATCTCACTATATCTCTCTCCATCACTGGGGGGAGACCACAGCAGATGTTTATCACATGTACAAGACAATGCAAGCATACCAGCAGCAGCAGGGAGCCTGACTATCAGTCTCACATTCTCAACATGAACTGTACAACCAACCAGAGTATGCTAGTTGAATGAGAGTGAGTGAATGGGGGAGGGGGAGAACTTAGCCTACAGAAATTCACTGGCCACAACAAGTACAGCTGTATACAGAACATAGAAATCAGTAGTCCAACAACACCTAAATTTACTAGTAAAAGCAATCGTATTTTCATGTAATAACTATATTTAAACTGAATTTTATATAATGAGGGTGACGGATTAACATGCAACAACTATGTGCTTCAACAGCTTTGAATGTAATGATCATTTGTGTTTACACATCAATCAAAACACCACAATGACCAACCATTGTCCATCTGTCCGTCTTGTCCTCGCTGTTTTGCCTGATTTACTGCCTTTTTTTAAAAATTATTTTAATGTTGTTTTATACTTTTGCTTATCTTTTTTTGCTTTATTGTTAAATTAGTTGTAGGCTACTTTTTCTGTTATTGTATTCTTGCTCTGTGAAGTACTTTGAGCTGCATTTCATGTCATGAAAGGTGCTATACAAATATTATGTGTATTATTATTATCTGTGTTCAAATACCCAACGACAATGATTAACCATCTTATTTAAATGTAATTTACATTCACCAATATGGCACAAATGACTGCAAACAATCGGAGATTACATGGGTCGAGTGGGGCATTTTGCCATTTTATCCATACCCAAATAACAAGACAACATGCACAAGTATTCATCAGTCAACTTTTCATTCATCCAAAACAAGTGACTTACCTTTGTTGTGTGTAACGAACGAAATCAATTGCAGTAATAATCATGTATCGTCTTCTCTGTTCTTCTCTCACACTGACCGCCGACTGACCGTTCAGTCCGTGGGTAAACTTTGCGCACCCACTGAGGGGGCGGGGTTGGTTGGGTGTGCGACTCTGAACAGCTGTAAGCCATGGTTCACATGACGCTCGTCTGTAACAAGCGTCATGGCGCTACTTGTTCCTGTTTTTTAAAATGTTTACATTTACAACCCGTACATCTACATAAACGTTCAAAATTCAAATATAAAGTGCTGACCCCATGGCCATGGATGTGACAAGTTAAAACGCCCTGGTCTAAGTAACCGTATCTTCCGTATTTTTCAATACAAAGCCTTTTAATCCAATTGGTGGCCATTTTTTCATATGCTTTCAACAATGCAACCCTATCGGTTGGGAGGTGTACTGCACTCTGATACATTATAACTCTATAAAAAAATGGCCGCCAATCAGATTAAAATGCTTTTTATTGCACAATACAGAAGATACAGGTACTTAGACCCAGACGTTTTAACTTGTTACATTCATGGCCATGGGGCCAGCACTTTATATTTGAAATGTTAACGTTTATGTAGATGTACGGGTTGTAAATGTAGAAATCTAAAAAAAAACAGGAACAAGTAGCCATGACTGTCATGATATGACGGTCATGTTGGCTATACAGATGTATACAATCATTACAATGAAACGGAGCTAACAGGATAACAGTAACTAATTATATAGATGGCCCAAATAAAACGCAAAAACGGCATGCTGACTAAACAGACTATGTCACAGCCTATTTAGTAATGCACTGGTGCCCTTCCACCATGATAAAAAGAAAAAAAAACTCTCGCAGTATTTTCGGGGACGCGTCCATTTACAGTTCAGTCCGGTCTGGACCCCCCGCCTACTGTATCCGGTACGGCACATGCACAATACACAACGCTGTTTCCGTGTCCGCTCAAGACCGGATATGCAAACTGAAAAGCAAATTGGAACCCATTTAAAATGTACGTTCCGTGACCATTTTCTTAATCAAACATGGCCAACACATCATTCTGACTAAACGTACTATGTCATGCACGTGTTTAGTAGTGTACTTTTGCGTTCTATCGTTAAATACAAACATATTTGCCAGTCTTAACTCTATGGGTCCTGTCCGCACAAGAACTAAAAGCAAGATGGCTGCTCCTGCAAAACTGAGCTAGCCTGTGATTGGCTGGCAGAGTGAGGAACAGCGCCACAGACCTGCCATTGAGATAAAACGGTGGCCAAACACGGTATTGCATCCGTAGTGAGTTAAGACTACCATAGACTTTGCATTGGAAAAGTTAAGGGCGAGTTAAGCTTAACATTTCGCAGGTTCGAGCCGCACATTGGGTGCAAATAATTTCTATTTAATGGTATGGGAGTGTTGGGCAAACTATGATACACCTCTATCATTTCAATCTGTAGATGAGGTACTAGTTTAGAACTTTAACGATTCATTTACTTGATCAGAGCATCTCATCTTCTATCTTGTCTTAAATAATCACAAGAGGTTTATAAAATAAAAATGTAGTGAGTAGAAAACCATAACAATGTATATCAGTGCTTGCTTTTTGAGGTACTGCTGGGATTTGAACCCAGCATCTCCTGTTTACACGACAGGCGCATTCATCAGCTAAGCCACAGTACCTGCAAAAGCTGGAATTTACAGATAGAACATGAGATGCTCTGATCAAGTAAATGAATCGTTAAAGTTCTAAACACTATTGTTAAATGAGTTTCGGTTTATTTCCAGTGGGAAGCGAGCCTTAACACATGTAAATCCCTCCCACTACATTTGATTGGGTAAAGCACAGCCTGCTTCCTGATCTGAAGGCACGCCCACTTGTAGCCAATGTGCGAATGTACTCAGCTACCGACAGATTCAAGCGCAGCTATGAATCTGTTCTTGAGAGATTATAGTTTGCCCAACACTCCCATACCATTAAATAGCAATTATTTGCGCCCAATGTGGGGCTCGAACCCACGACCCTGAGATTAAGAGTCTCATGCTCTACCGACTGAGCTAACCATACTCATTTTCATCTTCAACAGAGCTTCATATTTGGACTATAAGCAGATGTTACAGGTACCAGGATGTGGCACCTAGTAGCAGATATATATTTACCTGGAAAACAGGTTAAAGTGGTTATGAAGAATAGAGACAGTGAAACGTGGTCTGTTTCCACCGAGTCTTCTCTCAGTTGTGAGAAGAACCAGCAGCACATGCGCACTAGACTACCTAGAGGACTAGCTCAGAACGCAAAACAGGTTAATACCATGGTCTTGCACTGCCACTTATTGACCAAAGTTACTATTGATTTTGGTGAAAACATATCATGTATCCTTAGATTTTAGGATATGCTTATGGTCAAAAAATTTAGTTCTGTGAAAGCTGAAATAAGCCTGGTTAGCTCAGTCGGTAGAGCATGAGACTCTTAATCTCAGGGTCGTGGGTTCGAGCCCCACATTGGGCGCAAAGAATTGCCATTTAATGGTGTGTGAGTATTGGGCAAACTATGATACACCTCTATCATTTCAATCTGTAGATGAGGTACTAGATTTGAACTTTAACGATTCATTTACTTGATCAGAGCATCTCATCTTCTATCTTGTCTTAAATAATCACAAGAGGTTTATAAAATAAAAATGTAGTGAGTAGAAAACCATAACAATGTAAATCAGTGCTTGCTTTTTGAGGTAGGCCTACCATTGGGATTTGAACCCAGGACCTCCTGTTTACAAGACAGGCGCTTTCACCAGCTAAGCCACAGTACCTGCAGAAACCTGATGTTAAAGGTAGAACATGACATGCTCTGATCAAGTAAATGAATCGTTAAAGTTCTAAACACTATTGTTAAATGAGTTTCGGTTTATTTCCAGTGGGAAGCGAGCCGCAACACATGTAAATCCCTCCCATTACATTTGATTGGGTAAAGTACGGCCTGCTTTCTGATCTGAAGGCACGCCCACTTGCAGCCAATGTGCAAAGGTTCTCAGCTACCGACAGATTCAAGCGCAGCTATGAATCTGTTCTTGAGAGATTATAGTTTGCCCAACACTCCCGTACCATTAAATAGCAATTAATTGCGCCCAATGTGGGGCTCGAACCCACGACCCTGAGATTAAGAGTCTCATGCTCTACCGACTGAGCTAACCGGGCTCACTTTCATCTTCAACAGATCTGCATTTTTGGACTATAAGCAGATGTTACAGGTACCAGGATGTGGCACCTAGTAGCAGATATATGTTTACCTGGAAAACAGGTTAAAGTGGTTATGAAGAATAGAAACAGTGAAACGTTGTCTTTTTCCACCGAGCCTTCTCTCAGTTATGAGAAGAACCAGCAGCACATGTGCACTAGACTACCTAGAGGACTAGCTCAGAAGTCAAAACAGGTTAATACCATGGCCTTCACTGCCACCTATTGACCAAAGTTACTATTGATTCTGGTGAAAACATATCATGTATCCTTAGATTTTAGGATATGCTTATGGTCGAAAAATTAAGCTCTTTGAAAGGTGAAATAAGCCCGGTTAGCTCAGTCGGTAGAGCATGAGACTCTTAATCTCAGGGTTGTGGGTTCGAGCCCCACATTGGGCGCGAATAATTGCCATTTGATGGTGTTCGGTACTGAGGGTGTACCTCAGTACGATGGTTTGGTTGTAAAAGTATTAATGGGTTCACTGAAGCTGTGCAGTTAATTCTACTTCAGTATTAACTAATCAGAAGACTCACTGAATATTTAGAAGTAATTACTTTAGAACATAATAGGGACTGCCTATATCATTCAGCTCGCACCGCATCATCTATGAGAGCTGCAATGTAAACAAACAACCGTCCCCCTGAAACAACCGAAACTAAAGGACCCCTAGTTTTGCATGTATTTATTTTTTTAAATTAGAGTGAAAATCTGCAGACAGAGATTTGGAGACTCCTTAGGGTGTTGAGATGATACTGCTCATTACTATTCTTTTTTTTTACATTTAGCTGATCAAAGTCCTCGTAAAAAAATCTCTGCACTGCACACAGAGTGGGGGAGTGTTTACTAATGAATGACATTGTTTCAGTTCTTTAAATGTTGAATTTCTTCAAATACCAAATTGATTGATTGATGTACTTTATTTAGTAAGACATGAGAACAACAGTATATGGAAGTACAAATTCACAATACAAGGTCTATTAAACTGGACGACTCATAAAGCACTGAGCTTGTCTAAGATGAGATCCCCATGCACTAGGGGTGTGCCGATATATCGTCCCACGATATATCGCGATACGTTTTCGTGACGATATGTATCGTTTTGGGGAAAAAAAATATCGTTTTGAAAAAAACATTATAATCAGGCATGCAAACAGCCCCGAGGTGAAAAGGGTGACAACATGTTGTTGTTTTTTCGGGTCAGGTGTCACACTATTGCCCTATTTGGATTGAAAACGGCTATTGTAGCTGAAAAGCTACAAGTTTGCATGTCTGAATAATGCAAAAACAGAATTATTTGTTTGCATTTTCCCCCATATATTTTCATAATAAAAAAAAGTGCGTATCGTATCGAAATCGTATCGAAATCGTATCGAAGTTGTGAGCCAAATATCGTATCGTATCGTTTGGTGAAATGAGTGTATCGGCACACCCCTACCATGCAAACACATCATTATGACATGTAAGAGACAGACAGATATACACATTAGGTATACAGAACGTCATACAATCAGCTTACAGGTTACTGGTATGAAGAGTGAAAAATAATGTACAAGAGAAGAAAACAAATGGGGAGGGGGGGTTGGAGGGGGGGGGGGGTAGGTCAAGACTTAGACAGGGGACATTTTTTCGAAACACATGAATGCACTATTTTGAATTTGATCTGAATTTCACTGTGATCTCCGCACCTAGGCCTATAGACAGTAAAGTATATGGTCCGACAATATTGGACTGGGTTCCAGATGTGGTCTAAAGCAAATATAATTTGGGGTCCTTGAAGTTAGAGAGTTTGAGATTCACATGTAGATCAACGACAACCAAGTCTAGATACTATAATGTGTAAATTGGGGGATACTTGGAGACAATGACACACCTAAAGTGTGTGTAGATTATCTGTGCTGTGCCAAGTGGGCCGACCAGACACATTTAAAATGCAAATAAGACAACAATAAGGTATAGGCGTGCGTGTGTGTGTGTGTGTGTGTGTGTGTGTGTGTGTGTGTGTGTGTGTGTGTGTGTGTGTGTGTGTGTGTGTGTGTGTGTGTGTGTGTGTGTGTGTGTCTTAGCTCCGCACAACTCACAGTGAGGGAGGACAGACTGTCTTTCCACAGCTACAGGAGACTCGGTCTTCACTTACACACCTCTTCCACCAGGGGGCGTAAGGCATAAATAAGGCAACAGTGCCTGGATCCTTCAATGCGCATGTGTGAAACACGTAGTAAGTGTGTGTTGTGATCGTGGTGAAAAACGTATCATAAAGGAGGTAAAAACGTTTCAGATGGAGTCTGTACGGCTGAAGATAAATGAACACATGACGTCTGTGGGAGAGGAGATATTGTGTGTTCTGGAGAAACGCATAACAACATCACACGTTAGTGTGAGAGTGTGTGTGTTGGAGCGCCTCAGTGCGGCTGCAGAGTTCATGTTCAACCTCTTCCAGAGAGAGATAGAGACTCTAGAAACTCTGCTGGAGAAACAAAACAAACTGATGGACATCGATCTACACACTGCAGGTATGTCTGTTACACACACACAACATCAAACTACACACTGCAGGTATGTCTGTTACACACACACACACACACACACACACACACACACACACACACACACACACACACACACACACACACACACACACACACACACACACACACACACACACACACACACACACACACACAACATCAAACTACACACTGCAGGTATGTCTGTTACACACAAAATCAAACTACACACTGCAGGCATGACACAGCGTTTACATGGTGAAGTGTTGTTAGGTTGTAGATCTGTTTTTGGGGATCATTGCTTGTAGATCAATAGACCAGCCATAGGCTCCGTTTTGATGACTGAGTTTAACTTCCCCGTCCACACACCTATTCCCACACACCTACTTTTAAAGTTTAATGTTATACATATATATAATCTCTATATATAGTCTAGTGACTAGCCCTTATTTATGTCACATCAAAGTCCTTATTATTAATTTTGTGCTGTATTCCTTCATTTCAGACCAGTGTGTGGAGTCCAGTCTGCAGGTGAAGATCGGTTCTCCAGACAGGACTGTTTCTATTAAACAGGAACCCGAAGACCACCTTGAACAGAAACCCAAAGACAACCTGGACCTCAGTAAGTTTTAAGCACTCTTTATTTATTTTATTGGTGAAAGTGGGCCGGTACGGAGGGTGTACCTCAGTGTACCCTCACTGAGGTACACTGAGGGTGTTCAGTATTAACTAATCACAAGACTCACTGATCTAACATTTACAAGTAATTACTTTCAAAAAATAATAGGGACCGCCCCTGATTCAGCTCGCCTCGCATCTTCTATGAGAGCTGCAATGTAAACACACAACGGCCACATTATTTTCAGCACAGAGCACAGCAGAGTTTATTTACAACTGAAGTTATTCCAACAACTAAAGACATAAAACAGGAAACAAAGGAAAATGAAGCTTTTTTTTGGTAATAGTTTTTTAGCCAGTGTGCAGACTTTATTTGTATTTGTTGAACTTGTGTTTGTCCTGCACCTGGACACTGAAGTGGATGTATGTGCACCAGCTTTTCATAAAGCAGAGGGAACACTGCATGATATCATGTTCTATAGAGTCTCATTGTATCTTTTTCCCTAGACTTCCTGCTCGCCCATGTGTGTAAAGAGGAGGTTTCCCCTGAAGAGGAGTGGAGCTCCAGTCTGGTCCAGGAAGAATCAAAATCTCCAAAATATGAGAGGAGCCCCAGTCTGGTCCAGGAGGAACCACAACTTCCACGGATTAAAGAGGAACAGGAGGAGCTACTCCAAAGACCAGAAGAGGCTGATGAGTCAATGTTGACATTACTAGCAGTGAAAAGTGAAGCTGATGATGAAAACACAGAGACAGAGCCTGTAGCCAGCACCTCAACTGCACACGTGAAAACACAAGCTGATGTAGAGGACTGTGGAACATCACAACCAACTAGTGACCAGCTCCTCTCTTCACACTGTTCTGAATCAGACACTGAAGACAGTGATGACTGGGAGGAGACTAGGGGAGATCAGTCAGCTTTAAACACACTGAAATCACACAAGACACAAACAGAGTGTGGCAAAATGTTTAATCAAAAGGTACATCTGATTCACACAGTGGAAAAGCCCTTCTCTTGTACAGTTTGTGGTAAAGGATGTGTTAACAAATGGGTTCTAAAAAGACACACAAGGACTCATACAGGCGAAAAGCCCTTTTCTTGTAAAGTTTGTGGTAAAGGCTTTTCTCTAAAGGCTAATCTAAAAATACACATGATGACTCATACAGGTGAAAAGCCCTTTTCTTGTAAAGTTTGTGGTAAAGGCTGTTCTCAAAAGGCTAATCTAAAAATACACATGATGACTCATACAGGTGAAAAGCCCTTTTCTTGTTCAGTATGTGGTAAAGACTGTTCTCGAAAGGATGATCTAAAAACACACATGATGACTCATACAGGTGAAAAGCCCTTTTCTTGTTCAGTATGTGGTAAAGACTGTTCTCGAAAGGGTGATCTAAAAAAACACATGATGACTCATACAGGCAAAACGCCCTTTTCTTGTTCAGTATGTGGTAAAGGCTGTGTTAACACATGTGATCTAAAAAGACACACAAGGACTCATACAGGTGAAAAGCCCTTTTCTTGTTCAGTTTGTGGTAAAGGCTGTTCTCGAAAGGCTAGTCTAAAAATACACATGATGACTCATACAGGCGAAAAGCCCTTTTCTTGTTCAGTTTGTGGTAACGGCTTTGTTACCACAGCTAATCTAAAAAGACACATGAGGACGCATACAGGGGCCTCTAGCCTTTAGTTTAAGCTAGTCACACAGACACATGATCATTCAGTCTTATCCAGGAAGACAATGAGAATGATACTAAAGCAGAGGCATTGCATAATCTGCCAATAAATAAAATAAACATTAATAGTTCCTTGTGGTGGATTTTTATTTTATCTCTTATTTTCTATTCAACATGATGGAATTTCATTTTTCTTTTTACATGTATTCATCTGTATAGCATTATTCCCTCCAGCTCATTTACTTATTCAGTTACTGGTAGTACTATATGAGCATCACTGTGTCTGTCCACATTTGCCAGGATTTAACAAGTCATATTCATTCATATTCATGCAATAATTATTATATTCATTGGTATGCAGTAAATAATGGTGCAGTTAAAGTGCTGACAAACTGCTGAGTTTGTGTAGTCACTCTGTGTTGACGTGTGTGTTGTTTAGATTGTTTCAATATAATAGTACATAATATGGTAGATGCCAGGGAGACAATGTACATTGTTATCTAGTTTGATTACATGTTTATATTCTACAGAGTTGTGTGTCTTTATAGAGGTGTTTTTATAGACTCAGATCCCCTTTTATCCCGTGGGATTTTGCTTTAATAATTGAAGTATTAAAGCATCTGCCCTGTGCCTAAATAAAATAGCATATATTGTGAACTGGAAACACGTCTCTTTTCCTCTTTAAAACCTGATGTTTGGCATTCTGAACTGTGGATTTTGTGGTATTCTCTGGGTGAAACTCCCAGGGTGGCGTAGTCATGGCATTCTGTTCCGGGCTTAAGTGCCCTGGTCACATAATACTTTGTACAATCCAGTCGATTAAATGCCCCTAACACGTTTTCAAGTTTAATGGCCACAGGTAGGAATGACCTCCTGTGTCTCCCATTGGTACATTTTGGAGTTAATGAGTATCTCACTGAACATGCTCCTTCTGCAAATAGCAAATAGCAACGAGGAATCAGTTGTTGAAATAAAGCAGTGAAGTACACATAAGTAATAAGCAACTATAATCAAAAATCTTTATTTGTCAAACTCAAACATGGCACAAGCAGTGAACACACAATACAATACCAGATAATAATGTAAAATACAAAATAACACTGTGCGAGATACACAAAGGTAGAGGGAAGGAATGTTCATCAGTGAGTGATCAAGTGTGAGTGGTTACCATTTAAAGGGATAGTTCACCCCCAAAATGGCTTTTCTATTAGTCACCCCATGGAGACTTGCATTCATAGATATGTTTTTGTCGCATTCCTAAGACAATAATTTGATGACCGGAGCGGTTCCGGTAGGAGACACAAGAGTCCCCTTTGTGTCTCCTACCGGAACCGCTACCTATACCAGTCCGCTGGTCTTCAAATTATTAGCTTAGGAATGTGAAGAAAAAAAACTAAACAAATATCCATGAATCCATGGGGTGATAGGGATAATCAGTGTGTGGATGGGATGAACAGTTGAATGGTCTCTATATGATGTCTGCTAGAATTGCTGCATCGACAGCAAGATACGATTAAGTATACTTAGTTACCTAATCAGGTCCAAATGCTGTGTAATGTTATAAATATAATTAACTGGGTTGGGTACACAACACACTTAACTGGAGTCACATCAGCCTTCATTTCCACACTTCTGGCTTCAACATTGAACTTGAAAGGAAAGTCTCCAAGTAAGTAATTACTTAAGTAAGTATATGTAAGAAAAAGTAAGTCATTACACATAGGCTAACTGAACTGAGCAAGAGCCGCATACACACATATACCGTAACCTGTCACAACGCACAATTAACTTGAGCCACAACATGACAGACCTCTAGCATTAACTTTAAAGGAAATTACAAACTCATTCATCCTACTATAATTCTAGTAACCTCTGTCTGTCTGTAGTGGTGAGTGAGTCGGTGAGTAGGTGAAGCTACCCGGTTCTCCTCAGTGGCTGGACCAATTGCTCTGATTTTGCACACAGCCATTGACCATTACCATCTGAACGTAACTGTGAAGCCCGTTTTTCAATTTCATCAAATCTCAGCTTCTTATTAGCGCTTTTGTGTCAAAGAATGTCGCCATGGTTACGGGGCTGCCCAGCTATGGGACGAACTTCCTCCCGGGTTGCCAGATCATGTGCGCATATCCCCCCACGGATGCGTCGACCGGGTATACGGTCTAGTATATTCTAATGGAAGAGACCAAGGGACACATACAGTACACTGTAACCTGTCACAGCTGTCACAAACATGATTCATTGCCAACCAGTCATCAGACCCCAACATGACAGCAATAGAGTAAGACATTGGTTCACAAAGTGGGGTCCGGGGACCCCCAGGGGTACTTGAGAGGGTTCCAGGGGGTCCCCAGCTAAATGATGCATAGGAATCAAATGGACCCTTATGGGACTGTAACTCTGAGAGTGTATAAATGGAACATTTGGTTGCATTTGTACACACTCAGAGTTAAAGTTACAATTAACATTATAGTTATAATTAACACAGAGTTACAATTAACATTGATTTTACAATATGAATTGGGGTCCCAGAGATATAAATGCCATTATATGGGGGTCCGTAGCCTAATGCATGTCAAACTGGGGGTCCTTGAAATTAAAATGGTTGAGAATCACCGCAAGAGAGCCGTAAAAATGTTATCTTATGGGGGTCCCTGGCTTATCTTTTCAAATGGGGGTCCGCGGGCTAATAAGTGTCAATTTGGGGGTCCTTGACATGAAAAGGTTTGAGAACCACTGGAGTAAGAGATTGAATCACATTACTACATACAACACAAGCAGCAGCAAAACTAACATGTTCCTAGTAGTTAGTGATGTGTCGTTCATGATCGATTCGTTCAAAAGAACTAGTTCATTTCCCGCAAGCTTGCGGAACAAGCTTGAACAAGCTTGCGGAACAAGCTTGAACAAGCTTGTTCACTTTCCGAAACTGTTACGTTCACGCGCGACGTAAAAAAACTAAACGCTCCCGCGATGGTGTTTTACACACATTATAAAACATATATTAACCACTTTAGCCCTATTTTATACCTAGGCTATTTGAAAATAGCAGATCTACAAGCTCACAATGAGTCGCATCGCGACGCATTGTGAGCTTAGATCGGCTATTTTCAAATATGTTAGTACTTTTACTTTTGGTAGTTAAAGTATATTTTGATGACAATACTTTTGTACTTTTACTCAAGTACATTTTGAACACTAGAAAATAGTGCTACTGAACGAGAACGTGAACAAATCATTTGAACGAATCAATGCCGTAAACAAAATCGTTCGTTCACTGAAATTATAATTTTTTCCTCCACCACTAGTTCCTACCTTGAGCCCTCTTCTACTTGACTTCATCAGTTGTGTAGGACGTGACGGCCAGGCCCAGGGACAAACTTTGGAACCCATGTATAGAGAAGTAGACCCCCCCCACCCTCTCTAGCTGGTCCTCAGACAAGCCCTTCAGACCTGGAGCTGCGTCTCCATGTCTTCTCCATACATCTGGCCAGCTGGCCGATACTCTCCAACCCTGCATTTTTTTTCTGCAAAACCACATAGGAAACCAGTGTTTGTTTTATGCTTTAATGCGTTTATATCCTGGGTATCCCACATCAAATACGTCCACATAATTGGGTGTGGGACGCCCACATGATTGATGCCTGTGTGTTGGCTCCCGTATATAGCACAAGTTTCTGATATTCAATTAAGTAAAGCTAAAAGTATTGGCATAAAAATGTACTTAAAGTACCAAAGGTAAAACATACTCATTGTGCCAGAATGTCAAGTGTTGTGAATGTGAGTGAGTGAAGGTCAAATATATTTAAAACAATAAAATAAATAGCTGATCTAAGCTCAGACATCGCTGCGTGTTGTGAGCTTGTAGATCGGCTGTTTTCAAATAGACAAAAGTATATAGGGCTGAAGAGGTTAATGTATGTTTTGTAATAATAATCAAAATCTACAAAGTAACTAGAAACTTAAGTTTTCAAATAATTTGTTTTGGTAGAGATGCAGCAGACAGAGGAGATAGGGGGGGGGGGGGGGTAACAGCAGAATGACATGGACCAAGTTATTGTGTAACATCCTGCTTCCATGTTCTACATTTCTGGCAGTGCTGTAAAGATTCATCAGACAGCCATAAAACACTGCTTACCTTTCACAATAGAAAGAAAACACTGACAAACATGGCGCCCTCAGCTACCTAGTTAGCTGAACTACTGTGTCCAGTGAGGGACAAAAAGGTGATGCTTGCTTAAAACAGGTGAAAGAAATTGGAAACAGTGACACCTACTGACATGAATAGGCTACTGCCTTACATCTACATGCAAAAGTCCAATCGCCTGTCTTAAATAATCACAAGAGGTTTATACAATAAATATGTAGTGAGTAAAAAAACATAACAATGTAAATCAGTGCTTGCTCTTTGAGGTATTGCTGGGATTTTAACCCAGGATCTCCTGTGTACTAAAGAGGCGCTTTCAGCAGCTAAACCACGGTACCTGCAAAAGCCTGATGGTGTTTAATTACTCCACGGAGAGAATCTCTTGCAACTTCAAGCCGCGGTGCCGTCGATATAATATAACCGGAAAACTCGCCCCAAAAAATGGCCCCTTAAATAACTGATAATATAACTGACAAGCTCACAATGCACCACGCTATTTTCAAACATCCTAAGTATAAAACAGGTTAAAATAGTCTCGATTTTGATGCTATATGAAACACTTTGTTTACCCCCCCCCCCCCTTTCCCCCTCTTCACAACAACTTGACCAAATTAGCTGATGTAAAAGCTCACAACGTGTTTAATTGCAACGCATTGTGAGCTTGTAGATTGCTATTTCCTGTGTATGTTTGCTTTTTATGACATGCCCAGAATAGGGTTGCTAGGGTTCATGTGGTTAGCACAATTTACTGGGGTCCCCCTGAAACACCCTAAACTAAAGGACCCCTAATTTTTTATGTTTTTTTTGTTTTTTAATTTTGAGAATCACATGTAGATCAACGACTGAACAGGAACTTGAAGACCACCTGGATCTCAATACGTTTTAAGAACCCTTTATCTATTGTATTGCAAGTTGGCCGGTACTGAGGGTGTACCTCAGTACGATGGTTTGGTTGTAAAAGTATTAATGGGTTCACTGAAGCTGTGCAGTTCATTCTACTTCAGTATTAACTAATCAGAAGACTCACTGATCTAACATTTAGAAGTAATTACTTTAGAACATAATAGGGACTGCCTATATCATTCAGCTCGCACCGCATCTTCTATGAGAGCTGCAATGTAAACAAACAACCGTCCCCCTGAAACAACCGAAACTAAAGGACCCCTAGTTTTGTATGTATTTATTTTTTTAATTAGAGTGAAAATCTGCAGACAGAGATTTGGAGACTCCTTAGGGTGTTGAGATGATACTGCCTATTACTATTCTTTTTTTTACATTTAGCTGATCAAAGTCCTCGTAAAAAAAATCTCTGCACTGCACACAGAGTGGGGGAGTGTTTACTAATGAATGACATTGTTTCAGTTCTTTAAATGTTGAATTTCTTCAAATACCAAATTGATTGATTGATGTACTTTATTTAGTAAGACATGAGAACATCAGTACATGGAAGTACAAATTCACAACACAAGGTCTACTAAACTGGAAGACTCATTAAGCACTGAGCTTGTCTAAGATGAGATCCCCATGCACACAAATCATGATGACATATAAGAGACAGACAGATATACACAGTACTATACAGAATGTCATACAATCAGTTTACAGGTTACAGGTATGAAGAGTGAAAAATATGTACAAGAGAAGAAAACAAATGGGGAGGGGGGGGGGTTGGAGGGGGGGGGGGGGTAGGTTAAGACTTAGACAGGGGCCATTTTCGAAACACATGAGATGCACCAAACAGAATCAGTATCATGGTGTCTCTAGTTAGTTCTTAATTTACCATATTGATCATTGGATCTCAATGTAGGGGTTGGGGACCTCCAGGGGTCCTCCTCAGCTAAATGATTGATAGTTAATCTATCTTCATCATTCCAACATATTCAACTAAATACAGCAAGATAAGTATTTTGAATTTGATCTGAATTTCACTGTGATCTCCGTACCTACAGTATAGGCCTATAGACAGTAAAGTATATGGTCCGACAATGTTGGACTGAATCATTCCTACATAATATATAATAACTAATAATAATAAATAATAAATATTCTTAGATTTGGGTTCAAGATGTGGTCTAATGCAAATATAATGTGGGGTCCTTGAAGTTAGAGAGTTTGAGAATCACATGTAGATCAACGACAACCAAGTCTAGATACTATAATGTGTAAATTGGGGGATACTTGGAGACAATGACGCACCTAAAGCGTGTGTAGATTATCTGTGCTGTGCCAAGTGGGCCGACCAGACACATTTACAATGCAAATAAGACAACAATATGGTATAGTAGTGTGTGTGTGTGTGTGTGTGTGTGTGTGTGTGTGTGTGTGTGTGTGTGTGTGTGTGTGTGTGTGTGTGTGTGTGTGTGTGTGTGTGTGTGTGTCTTAGCTCCGCACAACTCACAGTGAGGGAGGACAGACTGTCTTTCCACAGCTACAGGAGGCTCGGTCTTCACTTACACACCTCTTCCACCAGGGGGCGAAAGGCATTAATAAGGCAGCAGTGCCTGCCCTGGATCCTTCAATGCGCATGTGTGAAACACGTGGTAAGTGTGTGTTGTGATCGTGGTGAAAAACGTATCATAAAGGAGGTAAAAACGTGTCAAATGGAGTCTGTACGGCTGAAGATAAATGAATACATGACGTCTGTGGGAGAGGAGATAGTGTGTGTTCTGGACAAACACACAACAACAACAACAACAACAACAACAACACACGTTAGTGTGAGAGTGTGTGTGTTGGAGCGCCTCAGTGCGGCTGCAGAGTTCATGTTCAACCTCTTCCAGAGAGAGATAGAGACTCTAGAAACTCTGCTGGAGAAACAAAACAAACTGATGGACATCGATCTACACACTGCAGGTATGTCTGTTACACACACACACACACACACACACACACACACACACACACACACACACACACACACACACACACACACACACACACACACACACACACACACACACACACACACACACACACACACACACACACACATCAAACTACACACTGCAGGTATGTCTGTTACACACACACACACACACACACACACACACACACACACACACACACACACACACACACACACACACACACACACACACACACACACCTCCTCCTCCTCCTTGGCAGTCCATCGTTGTCGAAGATGACGTAGCTTCCTTGCGTTGTGATGAGTTAGTCAGTGGTTATCTTTGCTGGCGACGATGCCACTGTAGATGACTGTGAAGTCCGATTCTGGAACCACATATCCTACCGCAGGCAGGACATGCGAGGCCTGGGTCAGGAGGCTGAGATGGTACTGGGTCAGCATGAAGGTGTCTTTGCTGGCGCCGCGCCGTCCTTTGCTGGGTGCGCTTCTCCTCAAGTTGAGTGACCCCTTCGTAGCATAAAGAGCGCCAGAGTGGCCGATTAGCTGCAGCTGACTCCAGATCGTTGGGCTTGATGTTGCACCTCTTTAAAGTCTGTTTTAGCTGATCTTTGTACCGCAGCTTTGGACCACCGGGCTTCCTGCTGGCTGACAAGATCTGTCCATAAAGCACCTGACGGGGCAAACGGCATCCAGGCATCCGGATGACGTGGCCGACCCACCGGAGTTGCCTCCGTGCTATGGTTGCCTCAATGCTGATGGAATCAGTGCGTTGGAGAATGTCAGTGTGAGGGACACGGTCCTGCCAGGTGATGCCAAGGATGCGTTGGAGGCATCTGATGTTGAATGCATCAAGGCGTCTGATGTGACGCCGATAGACAGCCCAGGCTTCTGACCCATATAGCAGTGTAGACACGCACACTGCCCTGTAGACTGCCACTTTTGTTGGTGTTCTTAGGTGGTTGTTTTCAAACACACAAGAGCGCAGTCTGCCAAAGGCATAGGAGGCTTGGTTGATACGGGCCTGGATATCATCGTCAATTTGGCAGGAGGGTGTCAATATGCTGCCGAGGTAGCTGAACTGCTGGACAACCTTGAGGGGAGTGCCGCTGATGTTGAACACAGGGGGTGGAGATTTTTCTGGCGCCATGATCTCTGTTTTGTGGATGTTGATCACAAGACCTAGTGAGTGGTAAACAGAGGACATGGTGTCCAGGGCACGTTGCATGGCAGCTGGGCTGTGGGCCAGAAGAGCACAATCATCTGCATACTGTAGCTCGTAGATGTTGCTGACCAGGGTCTTAGTCTTGGCTTGAAGGCGTCTGATGTTAAACAAGCTCCCATCAAGACGGAACTGTATTTGCACACCGCCATCTTCCTGGATGGACTTGTGGAAGAGGAGTGTAGCTGCCGTCAGGAATAACACACACACACACACACACACACACACACACACACACACACACACACACACACACACACACACACACACACACACACACACACACACACACACACACACACACACACACACACACACACACAACATCAAACTACACACTGCAGGTATGTCTGTTACACACACAAAATCAAACTACACACTGCAGGCATGACACAGCGTTTACATGGTGAATTGTTGTTATGTTGTAGATCTGTTTTTGGGGATCATTGCTTGTAGATCAAAAGACCAGCCATAGGAGTTTAACTTCCCCGTCCACACACCTATTCCCACACACCTACTTTTAAAGTTTAATGTTATACATAGTCTTTAGTCTCTATATATAGTCTAGTGACTAGTCCTTATTTATGTCACATCAAAGTCCTTATTGTTAATTGCGTGCTGTATTCCTTTTTTATTCATTCCAGATCAGTGTGTGGAGTCCAGTCTGCAGGTGAAGATCGGTTCTCCAGACAGGACTGTTTCTATTAAACAGGAACCCGAAGACCACCTTGAACAGAAACCCAAAGACCACCTGGATCTCAGTAAGTTTTAAGCACTCTTTATTTATTTTATTGGTGAAAGTGCGCCGGTACTGAGGGTGTACCTCAGTGTACCCTCACTGAGGTACACTGAGGGTGTTCAGTATTAACTAATCACAAGACTCACTGATCTAACATTTACAAGTAATTACTTTAAAAAAAAATAATAGGGACCGGCCCTGATTCAGCTCGCCTCGCATCTTCTATGAGAGCTGCAATGTAAACGCACAACGGCCACATTATTTTCAGCACAGAGCGCAGCAGAGTTTATTTACAACTGAAGTTATTCCAACAACTAAAGACATAAAACAGGAAACAAAGGAAAATGAAGCTTTTTTTTGGTAATAGTTTTTTAGCCAGTGTGCAGACTTTATTTGTATTTGTTTAACTTGTGTTTGTCCTGCACCTGGACACTGAAGTGGATGTATGTGCACCAGCTATTCATAAAGCAGAGGGAACACTGCATGATATCATGTTCTATAGAGTCTCATTGTATCTTTTTCCCTAGACTTCCTGCTCGCCCATGTGTGTAAAGAGGAGGTTTCCCCTGAAGAGGAGTGGAGCTCCAGTCTGGTCCAGGAAGAATCAAAATCTCCAAAATATGAGAGCAGCCCCAGTCTGGTCCAGGAGGAACCACAACTTCCACGGATTAAAGAGGAACAGGAGGAGCTACTCCAAAGACCAGAAGAGGCTGATGAGTCAATGTTGACATTACTAGCAGTGAAAAGTGAAGCTGATGATGAAAACACAGGGACAGAGCCTGTAGCCAGCACCTCAACTGCACACGTGAAAACACAAGCTGATGTAGAGGACTGTGGAACATCACAACCAACTAGTGACCAGCTCCTCTCTTCACACTGTTCTGAATCAGACACTGAAGACAGTGATGAGTGGGAGGAGACTAGGGGAGATCAGTCAGCTTTAAACACACTGAAATCACACAAGACAGAGTGTGGCAAAATGTTTAATAAAAAGGTACATCTGATTCACACAGTGGAAAAGCCCTTCTCTTGTACAGTTTGTGGTAAAGGCTGTGTTAACAAATGGGTTCTAAAAAAACACACAAGGACTCATACAGGCGAAAAGCCCTTTTCTTGTAAAGTTTGTGGTAAAGGCTGTGTTAGCATAAGTGATCTAAAAAGGCACATGAGGACTCATACAGGCGAAAAGCCCTTCTCTTGTACATTTTGTGGTAAAGGCTGTTCTCAAAAGTGTCATCTAAAAATACACATGATGACTCACACAGGCGAAAAGCCATTTTCTTGTTCAGTATGTGGTAAAGGCTGTGTTAACTCATGTGATCTAAAAAGACACACAAGGACTCATACAGGCGAAAAGCCTTTTTCTTGTGAAGTTTGTGGTAAAGGCTGTTCTCTAAAGGGTGATGTAAAAAAACATACAAGGACTCATACAGGCGAAAAGCCCTTTACTTGTACAGTTTGTGGTAAAGGCTGTTCTCGAAAGGATGGTCTAAAAATACACATGAGGACTCATACAGGCGAAAAGCCCTTTTCTTGTGCAGTTTGTGGTAACGGCTTTGTTACCACAACTAAACTAAAAACACACATGAGGACTCATACAGGGGCCTCTAGCCTTTAGTTTAAGCTAGTCACACAGACATATATATGATCATTCAGTCTTATCCAGGATGACAATGAGAATGATACTAAAGCAGAGGCATTGCATAATCTGCCAATAAATAAAATAAACATTAATAGTTTCTTGTGGTGGATTTTTATTTTATCTCTTATTTTCTAATCAACATGATGGAATTTCATGTATTTATCCTTATAGCATTATTCCCTCCAACTCATTTACTTATTCAGTTACTGGTAGTACTATATGAGCATCACTGTGTCTGTCCACATTTGCCAGGATTTAACAAGTCATATTCATTCATATTCATGCAATAATTATTATATTCATTGGTATGCAGTAAATAATGGTGCAGTAAAGTGCTGACAAACTGCTGAGTTTGTGTAGTCACTCTGTGTTGACATGTGTGTTGTTTAGATTGTTTCAATATAATAGTACATAATATGGTAGATGCCAGGGAGACAATGTATATTGTCACCTAGTTTGATTACATGTTTATATTCTACAGAGTTGTATGTCTTTAATGAGGTGTTTTTATAGACTCAGATCCCCTTTTATCCTTTGGGATTTTGCTTTAATAATTGAAGTATTAAAGCATCTGCCCTGTGCCTAAATAAAATAGCATATATTGTGAACAGGAAACACGTCTCTGTTCCTCTTTTAAACCTGATGTTTGGCATTCTGAACTGTGGATTTTGTGGTATTCTCTGGGTGAAACTCCCAGGGTGGCGTAGTCATGGTATTCTGTTCCGGGCTTAGGTGCCCTGGTCACATAATACTTTGTACAATCCAGTCGATTAAATGCCCGTAACACACTTTCAAGTTTAATGGCCACAGGTAGGAGTGACCTCCTGTGTCTCCCATTGGTACATTTTGGCGTAATGAGTCTCTCACTGAACATGCTCCTTCTGCAAATATAGTGCATTTGTAATAAATGTGATGATAAATAGCAACAAGGAATCAGTTGCTGAAATAAAGCAGTGAAGTACACATAAGTAATAAGCAACTAGAATCAAAAATCTTTATTTGTCAAACTCAAACATGGCACAAGCAGTGAAACTGTTACCACACAATACAATACCAGATAATAATGTAAAATACAAAATAACACTGTGCGAGATACATAAAGGTAGAGGCAGGCAGAACAGCAGTATTTTACACATATAAAGTATAGGCTACATTATATTGGTGTGAAGGAATGATCCTCAGTGAGTGATGATCAGACCATCAAGTGTGAGTGGTTACCATTTAAAGGGATAGTTCACCCCCAAAATAACTTTTCTTTCTATCTATTAGTCACCCCATGGAGACTTGCATTCCTAAGACAATAATTTGATGACCGGAGCGGTTCCGGTAGGAGACACAAAGCGTCCCCTTTGTGTCTCCTACCGGAACCGCTGCCTATACCAGTCCCAGTGGCGGAACAACTCACAGCGGGGCCGGGAGGCACAGCAGAGTGATCAGGCCCCCCCCTGCGCATGCACGCACGCGCACGCATTTTTTGGGGGGTTTTGGGCGGATTTGGTCACTTTTTGGGGCTTTTTGTCACTTTATTTCGGTTTTAGGGTTAGGGTAGGTTTAGGTTAGGGTTATGTTATCTAATTTTTATTTTTGCCTGATTTTACCAATTTATTATCTGACGGCCCGGGCCCTCCAGGGTCGCGGGCCCGGAGGCGGCCGCCTCCCTGGCCTCCCCGGACGCTCCGCCACTGAACCAGTCCACTGGTCTTCAAATTATTAGCTTAGGAATGTGAAATAAAACTAAACAAATATCCATGAATCCATGGGGTGACTAATCGATAGAACAAAAGATTATTTTTTTTTGGTGAACTATCCCTTTAAAATCAGTGGAGAGGATGGGATGAATAGTTGAATGGTCTCTATGTGATGTCTGCTAGAATCGCTGCATCGACAGCAAGATCAAGTATACTTATTTACCTAATCAGGTCCAAATGCTGTGTAATGTTATAATTAACTGGGTTGGGTACACAACACACTTAACTGGAGTCACATCAGCCTTCATTTCCACACTTCTGGCTTGAACATTGAACTTGAAAGGAAAGTCTCCAAGTAAGTAATTACTTAAGTAAGTATATGTAAGAAAAAGTAAGTCATTACACATAGGCTAACTGAACTGAGCAAGAGTCACAATGCACAATTAACTTGAGCCACAGACCTCTAGCATTAACTTTAAAGGAAATTACAAACTCATTCATACAGTCTAATGAAGGGTTGGGCAACTGTGATGATGGACAGGGCCACGTCTTATCTCCATGTTAACTTTTTTTAGTAAATTAATGCCTTACTTCACCATTCTATGTCACACAAAAGTAGCAAAAATAGCCGATCTACAAGCTCAAAACGCGTCGCAGCGCGACACGTTTTGAGCTTAGATCTGCTATTTTTGCTACTTTTGAATTGGAATCCTGAATTATTTGTTGCTATTTTCAGGATTTAAGAATCCTGAAAAGTAAAATTTGTATTTAATTTCAAATGCATGTAGTTATACTTATGTTAACTTTATGAACTTAAATACAAATACATTGGACATAAAAAGACAATATAATTCTAATACTATTCATTAAACTACTAATATAGACTGAAATAATTAAAGCGGGTCACGTTTGCATGTTTGGAATTGTAACAGCTGAAATCAATAATATATCAGTATTCCGATGTTAACCTGCGGGCCGCATTATGCGGCCCCCGGGCCGCCAGTTGCCCATGTATGGTCTAATGGAAGTGACCAAGGGACACTGTAACCTGTCACAAACATGATTCATTGCCAACCAGTCATCAGACCCCATGACAGCAATAGAGTAACAGATTCAATCACATTACAGCATACAACACAAGCAGCAGCAAAACAAACATGTTCCTACCTTGAGACATCTTCTACTTGACTTCATCAGTTGTGTGGGACGTGACGGCCTGCAGGGTCAAACTTTGGAACCCATGGATAGAGAGGTAGAGCCCCCCCCCCCCCCCCCCCTCTCTTTAAGTGGTCCCTCAGACGTGGAGCTGCGTCTCCATGTCTTCTCCATCCTCCACACATCTGGCCAGCTGGCCGATACTCTCCAACCCTGCATTTTATGTTGCAAAACCACATAGGAAACACGTGTTTGTTTTATGCTTTTATGCGTTTATATCCTGGGTATCCCAAATCAAATACGTCCACATAGGTGGGTGTTGGACGCCCACATGATTTATGCCTGTGTGTTGGCTCCCGTATATAGCACAAGTTTCCGATATTCAATTAAGTAAAGTTAAAAGTATTGGCATCAAAATGTACTTAAAAATACCAAAAGTAAAAAATACATATTATGCCAGAATGTCAAGTGTTGTGAATGTGAGTGAGTGAAGGTCAAATATATAAAAGATATTTTGAAAATAGCAGGTCTACAAGCTCAGACATCGCTGCGCGTTGTGAGCTTGTAGATCGGCTACTTTCAAATAGACAAAAGTATATAGGGCTGAAGTGGTTAATGTATGTTTTGTAATAATAATCAAAATCTACAAAGTAACTAGAAACTTAAGTTTTCAAATCATTGTTTTTGGTAGAGATGCAGCAGACAGAGGAGATGGGGGGGGGGGGTAACAGCAGAATGACATGGACCAAGTTATTGTGTAACATCCTGCTTCCATGTTCTACATTTCTGGCAGTGCTGTAAAGATGTGATGGCAGTGCTGTAAAGATTCATCAGCCATAAAACACTGCTTACCTTTCACAATAGAAAGAAAACACTGACAAACATGGCGCCCTCAGCTACCTAGTTAGCTGAACTACTGTGTCCAGTGAGGGACAAAAATGTGATGCTTGCTTAAAACAGGTGAAATAAATTGGAAACAGTGTCACCTACTGACATGAATAGGCTACTGCCTTACATCTACATGCAAACGTTCAATCGCCTGTCTTAAATAATCACAAGTGGTTTATAAAATAAAAATGTAGTGAGTAGAAAACCATAACAATGTAAATCAGTGCTTGCTCTTTGAGGTATTGCTGGGATTTGAACCCAGGATCTCTTGTTTACTACAGAGGCGCTTTCAGCAGCTAAACCACGGTACCTGGAAAAGCCTGATGTTAAAGATAGAAGATGAGATGCTCTGATCAAGTACATGAATCGGTAAAGTTCTAAACGCTATTGTTAAATGAATTTCGGTTTGTTTCCAGTGGGAAGCGAGCCGCACACATGTAAATCCCCCCGACTACATTTGATTGGGTAAAGTGCAGCCTGCTTCCTGATCTGAAGGCACGCCCACTTGTAGCCAATGTGCATAGGTTCTCCACGCGGCTCGCGACAGATTCAAGCGCAGCTATAAATCTGTTCGTGAGAGATTATAGTTTGCACAATACTCCCATACCATTAAATAGCAATTATTTGCGCCCAATGTGGGGCTCGAACCCACGACCCTGAGATTATGAGTCTCACACTCTACCGACTGAGCTAACCGGGCTCATTTTCACCTTCAACAGAGCTTCATTTTTGGACTATAAACAGATGTTACAGGTACCAGGATGTGGCACCTAGTAGCAGATATATGTTTACCTGGAAGACAGGTTAAAGTGGTTATGAAGAATAGAGACAGTGGAACGTGGTCTGTTTCCACCGAGTCTTCTCTCAGTTGTGAGAAGAACCAGCAGCACATGCGCACTAGACTACCTAGAGGACTAGCTCAGAAGGCAAAACAGGTTAATACCATGGTCTTGCACTGCCACCTATTGACCAAAGTTACTATTGATTTTGGTGAAAACATATCATTACGGGGACAGAGCTCTGCTCTGTACACGTATTGTTATTGGCAGTATTCTGTCACTTCTTCTTCTTCTTCTGCCACTTTTCGCAGTTCTGGCTGAACCGCGCTGTCGCTTTTTACGAAACTCGGCCATATGGTAGATGGTCATGAAAAACGATCAAAAAATAATTCTCACAATCTTTCGTCCAAAGGTGGCGCTATAGCACTCAATTGAAAATGCCAACTTTGACCAGGTACAACTCATGCCCTGTTTGACCTACAGCCATGAAACTTGGATACACATATGCGTCTCCTCATGCTGAACAACTTTCACCCTCTGACTTTTGACCTCTGACCTTTAGATCTCCCACCATTTTGAATTATATGAAAAACAGTCATTGGCTCCTAATTTCTGCATTTTTTCACTTATGGAAAATCCGTTGGAATTTTTTGTAGGCAGTGGTCCAAGGTTCAAGTGCTAAACGTTTCGTGCAGATTGCTCAAAAATCCCAGGAGGAGATAGATTTTAACTATTACAGTTTAAAGAAAATTATTCATCTGTGCCTAAAACATACATGCAGACTCACATTTCTTTGAAACTTTGCAGAAATGTACAGGGTCATTCCAAATATCACTGAAACCAATCTTACTCCAATTGGCCAAAAGGGGGCGCTATAGCAATTTTTTGAAAAGGCAGACTTTAAACAGGCATAAGTCATGCCTCGTTTGGCCGAAAGTCGTGAAACTTGCTTACACATGTGCCTTGACTCATGAGGAACACACGTATCGATTTGACCATTAAGCTCCGCCCTTAGATTTTCCGCAATTTTGAGCAGTTTGAAAAACACTTAAACCCAGGATTTTTCAGCTATTTGCGTGAAACTGTATCATCTGTGTCATCTCCTTTTTCACAGTTACTTGTCTGTTGGGCCAATGGCGTCTCCCTTAAATGAATGCCTCACAATCTCAAGGTCGCCAGTTCAAGCCTCACTTGATGTAGACTTAATTTAAGTTGAATTGCAAACAACATGACTGTATCAATGAATACATGTGCAAATGGTAAAGATAACCTGAAATGCTTATTTGAGAGTATGTTTTTTACGTATGACATACTTCATTCTGAAAATAGCTGATCTACAATCTCACAACTTTTCATGGTTTGTGAGCTTGTAGATCGGCTACTTTCATTAGTTTTGGTTCTGAGGAGATGTACAATTTCTTCATTGGTAAATGGCTTGTGAACGAGTGATCTTAGTGTTAGTGAAACAGGGGCTTGGTTCATGAAAGAAGGCAAGAGTTTATGATCTTCAACAAACAATATCAGCCTGGACAAAGCTATAGCACTATAGGTAGTGTTGCAGCCTATTAGTCTGAAGGTTGAGAGTTCGAATCCTGTTAATGGCAGTAGGTTGAGATGTCCAATCAAACCATTATGTTTCCATCTCTCTCTCTCATCAATCTATTGTTTCCATGTCACTCTCTCTCTCTTCAATCTATTCTGTTTCCATGTCTCTCTCTCTCTCTATTCACTGGCCCCGTATTATCGCTGCTTGCAGCTATATTGTATCCTTAGATTTTAGGATATGATTATGGTCGAAAAATTAAGCTCTGTGAAAGGTGAAATAAGCCCGGTTAGCTCAGTCGGTAGAGCATGAGACTCTTAATCTCAGGGTCGTGGGTTCGAGCCCCACATTGGGCGCAAAGAATTGCCATTTAATGGTATGTGAGTATTTGGCAAACTATGATACACCTCTATCATTTCAATCTGTAGATGAGGTACTAGTTTAGAACTTTAACGATGAATTTACTTGATCAGAGCATCTCATCTTCTATCTTGTCTTAAATAATCACAAGAGGTTTATAAAATAAAAATGTAGTGAGTAGATAACCATAACAATGTATATCAGTGCTTGTTTTTTAAGGTACTGCTGGGAACACAGGATCTCCTGTTTACAAGACAGGCGCTTTCACCAGCTAAGCCACGGTACCTGCAGAAGCCTGATGTTAAAGTTAGAAGATGACATTCTCTGATCAAGTAAATGAATCGTTAAAGTTCTAAACACTATTGTTAAATGAGTTTCGGTTTATTTCCAGTGGGAAGCGAGCCGCAACACATGTAGATGAGGTACTCTTCACCTCTGCAGAAAATGTGTGATGCACTGCCCTCTACAGGTTGAGCATGTCCAATAGATTGGGCTGTTGTCTAACAGTATGGAAAGACATCTCTGTTCTTGTTTCCATATGTAAGATATAGCATGAAAGTTGTATTAGTTTAGAACTTTAACGATTAATTCACTTGATCAGAGCATCTCATGGTCTATCTTTAACATCAGGCTTTCAAGCAGGTACCGTGGCTTAGCTGGTGAAAGCGCCTGTTTCGTAAACAGGAGATCCTGGGTTCAAATCCCAGCGGTACCTTGAAGAGCAAGCACTGATTTACATTATGGTTTTCTACTCACTACATTTTTATTTTATAAACCTCTTGTGATTATTTAAGACAGGCGATTGAATTTTTGCATGCAAAAATTCAATCGCCTGTCTTAAATAATCACAAGAGGTGTAAAACAGTGCTTGTGCTTTGAGGTACCGCTGGGATTTGAACCCACGATCTCCTGTTTACAAGACAGGCGCTTTCACCAGCTAAGCCACGGTACCTGTAAAAGTCTGACGTTAGAGATAGAATATGACATGCTCTGATCAAGTAAATTAATCGTTGTTTGCCCAATCTGGGAACCCATCGTCAAATAAAAAGGAAAAACAGCGCCCTTTGCTGTTTTGGCTCTGTGGGGGGGGGGGGGGGGGAGATTAACTAGACCCATGCTCACTGGAAACCGGGAACATGCCTTCAGCCCTCTACTTCCGGTGGTGCGACTATGTTTTCATTACCACTAACAATATTTCTCCACGGAACACTAACACCATTTCTCCCAAAGAACATGGATCCTTCTGGTTATAAGCCCACTTGTTTCTATGATGAAAGAACAAGTTAAAATGTTACTAACTTTCCGTGGTGTTGTCGGCTCCGAGGACGCTATTGTTAAATGAGTTTCGGTTTGTTTCCAGTGGGAAGCGAGCGCACAGATATAAATCCCGCCCACTACATTCGATTGGGTCAAGCGCGGCCTGCTTCCTGATCTGATGGCACGCCCACTTGTAAGCTAACGCGCACACATACTGAACGGGGCTCCCGATTGAGAGATTACTGAGCTATACAAAATGCTGTAAGTCACGCCCTCCATTCACACACATGTATCATAAACAGCCAAACATTAACACAATATGACCTCCAATCATACCACCACTCAGTAGTCACTACTATTAGACATCATTTCCTTCATGGTTCACAATAAGGCTAAATGTAACGGATCCATGAAGCTGTGTGTGTGTGCGCGCGCGCGCGCGTGTGCGTGCGCGCGTGCGTGCGTGCGTGCGTGTGTGTGTGTGAGACACTGCATTGGGATTGATTTCCATTTGTCTTCATAAAGGGCTTCATTGTAACCATGCTGACGTTAGCAATCCCATGTGTGTGTGTGTGTGTGTGTGTGTGTGTGTGTGTGTGTGTGTGTGTGTGTGTGTGTGTGTGTGTGTGTGTGTGTGTGTGTGTGTGTGTGTGTGTGTGTGTGTGTGTGTGTGTGTGTGTGCACTGTGGGCTAGGAGAAATGTTCTCAAAGATATAGTAGAATTTGTGAACCACTGTAATACAGTACATTGTGAGGATCAATTGTCCCACAGTCCTCACTGGAGAAATGGTTGTTTTTCAAATCACTTGTTTGATTTAGACTTGAGGTATGAGAAGAACCAGCAGCACATGTGCACTAGACTACCTAGACAACTATCTCAGAAGGCAAAACAGGTTGATACCATGGTCTTGCACTGCCACCTATTGACCAAAGTTACTATTGATTTTGGTGAAAACATATAATGTACTCAACCTGAGTTTGAAAGATAAATTAAAATACAAACACTCCTCAAAACACTGTGACACACTGTTGGGCAAACTATGATACACCTCTATCATTTCAATCTGTAGATGAGGTACTCTTCACCTACACAAAAATGTGCTACTCATTCTGGAGTCTACAAAGTGCTTTAGAGTCTCATGCTCTACCGACTGAGCTAACCAGGCCTGCTTTAGCCTTTTATAAAGCTTCATTGTTTCACCAGAATCATGTCTGAAAAGCTAAGGTTACATGCAAAATTGCAATCACCTCCAATTTAAAACCTGACTTTAGAGGTACTGCGGGGATTTGAACCCAGGATCTCCTGTTTACGAAACAGGCGCTTTCACCAGCTAAGCCACAGTACCTGTCTAAAGGACTGATGTTTGAGGTACAAGATCGAATGCTCTGATCAAGTAAATTCATCATTAAAGTTCCAAACTGTCCACTTTCATGCTATATTTTACACTCCCTCTCAGTCAATCAAATGGGGCTCAAACCGACAATCCTGAGATTAAGAGACTCATGCTCCATACAGTGGTTCTCAAACTTTTTCATGTCAAGACCCCCAAATTGACACTTATTAGCCACGCGGACCCCCATTTCAAAAGATATGCCAGGGACCCCAATAAGAGAAGATTTTTTTACGGCTCTAGCAGTGATTCTCAACCATTTTAATTTCAAGGACCCCCCAGTCTGACATGCATTAGGGCTACAGACCCCCATTTAATGGCATTTCTATCACTTGGACCGCAATTTATATTGTAAAATCTATGTCAATTTAACTCTGAGAGTGTACAAATGGAACCAAATGGACCCGTTAGGGTCCGTTTGGTTCCATTTGTACACTCTCAGAGTTACAGACCCATAAGGGTCCATTTGGTGCCTAATCTATCATTTAGCTGGGGGACCCCCTGGAACTCCCTCAAGGACCCCTGGGGGTCCCCGGACCCCACTTTGAGAACCAATGCTCTATACCGACTGAGCTAATCAAGCCTACTTTAACTTTTACACAGCTTTCACCAGAATCATTTCAAGAGGTTTATGAAAGAAATAAACAAGAATGATGTGATTTAGTACTTGATTTTAGAGGTGTTAATAGCCAAATCTAAAACGACACAGATGTGTTACGGTCTTAATGGATTACAGCGTTTTGAGCTGGTTGATCTGCTATTTTTGGCTATTTTTGACAGTATTGGACATATGAGGTTTCCACCCAACAGAGCAGACATGTAGCTCACAGGACTCCCAGCATGCACTTCTCACTTGAAAAAAAC